>NC_090438.1:331012958-331315988 GCF_031143425.1 Pleurodeles waltl | reverse complement strand
GAGTCATTTTTTAGACGGGAACGCCTACCTTGCATATCATTAACGCAAAGTAGGTGTCCACGCAAAAAAATTACGCAAACTCCATGAACTTTGGCGCTAGACGCGTCTAACGCCAGAGTATAAATATGGAGTTCGTTTTGCGTCAAATTTGCGTAAAAAAAAACAACGCAAATCCGGCGCAAACGGAGTATAAATATGGCCCTTAATTCTTAGAAAACACTGAGAATGCTGTTGTTACACAAAGTTCCTGGTTAGCATAAAAAATAAAGCCTCATGGGCGGGCGTTGGTCAGAAAAGTCAGTGTGCATCGATTTTTTACTCACAAGTGTGGTCGTGTGTCTTTTCTTTCTCCGGTCGTGTTGGCAACACGTTCTTCTTCTCCCTCGCAAGAGAGCGATATGTCGATTTCCAACGGGGCACCTCGGATCAGCGCTGAGTTGGGTTGACTTGGACGCCCATGGACGATGCATGGAAAATCTGGTTGCACGGTATCAGAAAACCACGGTTTGTGTTGTTATCAGCCTCCGTAAGTGGATGGTGCGCATTGTTTCTCCAGCCGCAAGGCGTCGATCTCCCAGCCGCGATGCAGGTGGAGCATCGATTTCAGCCACGAAGCCAGTGGCGCGTGGCTTATCAGCCGCGTTGCAGAAGGTGCGTTGAAAATCTACCCGCACGTTGTTCTATGTGTGGATTTTCAGTTCTTGTCTGCCAACTTCACCTTTCAGGGGCCCAGGGAGTGGATAGGGCACCACTTGGCAGGGCAGGAGTCTCAGCAGAGAGTCCAAGTGCTGGCAGGGGAAGTCTTTGATAGCTCTCAGACTTCAACAACAGGAGGTAAGCTCAGTTCGAGCCCTTGGAGATTCTTCTTTAGCAGGAATGTACAACAAAGTACAGTCTTTGTCCCCTTTCAATTATCCTCGGCTCTTCAGCTCTTCTCCTTTGCAGAGGTTCCTCTTGATTCCAGAAGAGACCTAATTTTCAGGGTTTCGGGCCCACTACTTATACCCCTTTCTGCCTTTGAAGTAGGCAAACTTCAAAGGAAAGTCTCTCTTGTTTGTAAGATCCTGCCCTGCCCAGGCCAGGCTCCAGACACACACCAGGGGGTTGGAGACTGCATTGTGTGAGGGCAGATACAGCCCTTTCAGATGTGAGTGACCAATCCTCGCCTCCCTCCCACCACAGATCAGGATATGCAGACTACACCCCAGCTCCCTTTGTGTCACTGTCTAGAGGAGAGGTGCCAATAGCCCAACTGTCAAACTGACCCAGACAGGGAATCCACAAACAGGCAGAATGATTTAATGATTTAAGAAAATGCATGGTTTCTAGAAGTGGCATTTCCAAAAACACAATCTAAAAACAACCTTTACCAAAATATGTATTTTTAAATGGTGAGTTCAGAGACCCTCACCTCTATCTGCTCCCAAAGGGAATCTGCACTTTAATAATATTTAAAGGCAGCTCCCATGTTAACCTATGAGAGGGATAGGCCTTGCACAGTGAAAACCAAATTTGGCAGTATTTCACTGTTAGGACATGGAAAACACATTAGTGCCCTACCTTAAACATACACTGCACCCGGCCCATTGGGCTACATAGGGCCTACCTTAGGGGTGCCTTACCGGTATGAAAAGGGAAAGTTTAGGCCTGGCAAGTGGGTACACTTGCCAAGTCGAATTGGTAGTTTAAAACTGTACACACAGACACTGCAGTGGCAGGTCTGAGCCATGTTTATAGGGCTATCCATGTGGGTGGCACAACCAGTTCTGCAGGCCTACCAGTAGCATTCGATTTACAGGCGCTGGGCACCTCTAGTGCACTGTACTAGGGACTTACTAATAAATCAAATATGCCAATCATGGAAAGCCAATTACACATACATTCTAAATAGGAGCACTTGCACTTTAGCACTGGATGGCAGTGGTAAAGTGCCCAGAGCATCAAAAACAGAAAAAACAGAGTCCAGCACACATCAGCACCCTGGGGAACAGAGGTAAAACGTTAGGGGAGACCACACCAAGGATGCCAAGTCCAGAACGTGCCCCCCCCCCCTAGATGAAAGTGGGGATCAACTACCCAACCACATGGGAGTCCATCAACATTGAGGTGTTGTGTACCAGGGTGCTGTTCCACCTTAAAGCCCATCGACTTTCCATGGACCACCTCAACAGTTTTGGATTCTCACCTCTTATCTGCATTAGCCATCTGAGGGGCCTGTGGTTGGTCTGAACCCGGAAGTGAGTCCCAAACAAGTGAGGTCTTAGCTTCTTCAGCACCCAGACCACAGCAAAAGCTTCTCGTTCTATTGCACTCCACCTACGTTCCCTGGGAAGTAACATCCTGCTAATGAATGTTGCAAGTTGATCTAGGCCCTCTTCACTAAGCTGTAAGAGTACTGCTCTAATGACTCAGTTTGTACAACAAATTCCTTGGAGTAGTCTGGTGCCTTCTGCATAGGTGCTGTGCACATGTCAGCCTTCATGGCATCAAAAGCGGTCTGGCAAGCCTCTGTCCAGATCACTTTCTTTGGTTGCTTCTTGGAAGTCAACTCATTTAAGGGGGAAATAATGGTGCTATATCCCTTGACAAACCTCCTGTAACAGCCAGTGAGGCCTAAAAGGCCTTCACCTCAGTCTGGGTCTTAGGAGGCTCCCAAGCGAGAATGGTGTCAATCTTTGACTGTAGGGGTGCCACCTGGCCACTCCCTACCTGGTGTCCCAAATACACCACTGGCCCAAGCCCTATTTGCCACTTCCTGGCCTTAATAGTGAGGCCTGCCTTCTGCAGGGCCTCCAACACTCTGCAAAGGTGCTGCAAGTGTTCCTCCCAAGTGGAACTGAACACTGCAATATCATCCAGGTATGCTGCTCTGAAGTCATCCAGCCCAGTCAACACCTGGTTGGCCAACCTCTGGAATGTTGCAAGGGCATTTTGCATCCCAAATGGCATCACTTCAAACTGTAAGTGTCCATCTGGGGTAGAGCATGCTAACCTCTCCTTAGCACCCTCAGTTAGGGCAATCTGCTAATACCCAGACATCAAATCATTTGTGCTGAGGTATTTGACAGCTCCCAACCAATCGATGAGCTCATCAGCTCAGGGGATGTGGTGCTCGTCAGTTTTAGTGACTGCATTGAGACCCCGGTAGTCCACACAGAACTGGAGTTCTGGGGTGGCACCAGGAGCTTCAGCCTATGGGACCAAGACCACAAGGCTGTCCCAACGACTTCTAGACAACTCAATTACCCCTAGGGATAAAATCTTAAACACCTCATCTTTGCTGCTAACCCTGACCTTATCTTCACCCTGTAAACCTTCTGTTTAATGGGTGGACTGTACCCAGTGTCCACATCATGTGTACACAAGTGTGTGACCCCTGGAATCAATAAGAACAGGGATGCAAATTGACCCAATACCTGGTGACAGTCCCTCTGTTAATTTGAGGTCAGGGAGGGGGAGAGGTTCATGCCCCCCACAGACCCATCTTTTTCTTCAGTAGACAGGAGGTCAGGAAGAGGCTCACTCTCTTGCTCCATCCCATCATCTGTCGCTAGGAGCATGGACAATTCAATCTGCTCAAAGTGTGGCTTGAGATGGTTCACATGCAGAACCTTCAAGACCAACAGGTAGGTGACTTTGCTCTTGCGCTCCACCAACTCAAATGGTCCAGTCCACTTGTTCTGGAACACCCTAGGCTCCACTGGCACCATTACCCTTGCTTTTTGTCCAAGCTGAAACTCAACAAGAGTAGCATTCTGGTAATACTACAGTTTCATGTATTCCTGACTTGCTTCCAGGTTCTCTTGTGCGAGAGCTCTGAAGCGGGCAGTCTGGTTTCTGAAGGCCAGCATGTAGCTAAATACATCCTGGGAGGTTTACTGCGGCTTTCTCTAAACCCTTCTTCACCAGACTCAAAGGTCCCCTGACAGGGTGGCCATACAGTAACTCAGAAGGACTGAATCCAAACACTTTTTGAGGCACCTCCCTGAAGGCGAACAGAAGGCATGGCAAGATGACGTCCCACTTACACCTCAAGGGCTTTGAGAGGCTCATCATCATGCCTTTTAAGGTGCGGTTGAATCTCTAAACCAGACCATTGCTTTTGAGGTGGTAAGGAGTGGTGAACTTATACGTTACCCTACACTCCTTTCACAGAGATGTGAAGTTGGAACCCACTATCAGATATCACTTTCTTGGGAAGCCCCATGAAGGTTAAAACCCCAATCAACGCACAACCCACCACAGAGGAAGTGATTGACCTCAGAGGAATGGCTTTTGGGTACCAGGTGGCATGGTCCACCTTCAATTAAACATTCGATTTAATTTTGTTTCAAGATCGAGGAGCAGCTTCAGTATAACAGTGTGGGCTGCTTGCCAAGTAGATGCAGCTGGATGGTAGTGAATTCACCTTGAGTAGCATACACCTACTGTTTCACTTACGTCTTCTCCGTATCTTAACCTCAAACAGATGTTTAGAGCACAAATGCACAGCATGTTACTATGACCACGAAGCACTGGGTGAAAGGGAGAAAAGCTGAAGTACAGGAACACTAACAAAAAATAAAGTTGCTTACTGAAAAAGTTTACACTGCACTCAGCTAGTATATGCACATAAATACAAAAAAACATAGGAAACCGTACTATACATTATAAATGAATAGTAATAAACCACCTCAGTGTGACAAGTTTGTGAAATAAAGATGAGCAAACATGAAAAAACAACAAAATATGTGTTACTTGCCACATCAGAGACCATAAATGATAGTCTCTAAAGATAAAAAATTATAGGGCCTCATTCCGACCCTGGCGGTCATGGACCGCCTGGGCCGGGGACGGAGGAAGCACCCCCAATAGGCTGGCGGTGCTTCTGGGGCAATTCTGACCGCGGCGGTAAAGCCGCAGTCAGAAAAGGGAAACCGGCGGTTTCCCGACGGTTTTCCCCTGCCCCAGGGAATCCTCCACGGCGCCGCCATGGGGATTCCGACCCCCTTCCCGCCAGCCTGTTCCTGGCGGTGTAAGCTGGTGGGAACGGGTGTCTTGGGGCCCCTGGGGGCCCCTGCAGTGCCCATGCCACTGGCATGGGCACTGCAGGGGCCCACTAACAGGGTACCATTAAGATTTTCAGTGTCTGCAAAGCAGACACTGAAAATCGCGACGGGTGCCACTGCACCCGTCGCACACCAGCAACTCCGCCGGCTCCATTCGGAGCCGGCTTCATCGTTGCTGGGGCTTTCCCGCTGGGCGGGCGGGGCGGCCTTTTGGCGGTCGGCTGCCCGGCCAGCGGGAAAATCTGAATGACCGCCGCGGTCATTTGACCGCGGTACGGTCTTTTGGCGGTCTCCGCCCGGCGGGCAGCGCCGGGGTCGGAATGACCCCCATAGTATAGTATTTTTTGCCGTAATACAGAACCTTAATGCGTTTCTGTATTTATTCATCTTTAATATATTGATTTGTATATCGTGTTTCCTGCTTATCACAAAGAAGCAATTATCACAATTAAAGTATGTGTAACAAATACAGACTTTTATTTTAGTAGAGATGGTTAGCAAACTGAGAAAGAACCACATCATGAAAGGACTAATGGCCACATCTGTGAAAACTTTCAGTATTTGCAAATTCTTCAAATCACCATTTCGGGCTGTTAGCGAATGCAAAAAGGTCCTTTTGTTATGTATGAAAGGCATTCAGATTAAATTTGATTGTGATCAGAATGATTAGGGAATCTAATTTTTGTGACTCCAAGTGCTGAATCGCTTCTAGATATTTACTAATAGCACATCAGTATTAATATATATTAACTGATCCCAATTTGTGACTAGTCGCAAAATGTAGTTTTGGCATGTGCAATTTACCACCAACTCAAATAAGAAGGTAATTTGGTGCAATCAATGCAAATTGCTAAAAAATGCATCAAGCACTTTCAAAATAACGGCTTTGTATATCCTAGTCAGGAGTATGACGATTTTGGAGGGTATGTAGAGGAGAAGACAGGTGAGGATTTTTAGGGTTCGGCAACCCTTTTTGATCAGACAAAAGAGGAGCTGTATGACAAGTATAGACTCAGTAGTCAGGTGATTTGGGATTTAATTGCAGATTTAGATCCACTGCCACAAACACCAAAAGACAAAGGGGGTCATTACGACCTCGGCGGTCTTTTCAAAAGACCACCGAGCCCGCAGGAGACAGAATACCGCCATTGCCGGTGGTATTTCTGTCTCCCTATTATGACATTTCCGCTGGGCCAGCGGACGGTAACAGTGTTACCGTCCGCTGGCCCAGCGGAAATGTCACATCAACATTGGTGCCGGCTCGTAATAGAGCCGGCGGCAATGCTGATGTGCAGCGGGTGCAGTTGCACCCGTCGCACATTTCACTGCCCGAAATTAGGGCAGTGAAATGCGCGACGGGGCTATGCCTGGGGGCCCCTGCACTGCCCATGCCAAGTGCATGGCAGTGCAGGGGCCCCAAGGGGCACCCCAAGTCCCCTTACCGCCAGCCTTTCCATGGCGGTGTGTACCGCCATGGACAGGCCGGCGGTCGGGGACTCATAATTCCCAGGGCAGTGGTGCTTGCACCGCTGCCCTGGGGATTATGACCGCCAGGCGGAATCCTGGCGGGAAAGTGGAGGGGCCGGCGGTATGGCTGTAGCAATTCCGCCACAGTCATAATTGCTGGCGGAACACCGCCAGCCTGTTGGCGGTGTTACCGCCAACATACCGCCGGCCGCCAGGGTCGTAATGACCCCCAAAGTAATGCTATTTCCCTACATGTAGAAGTACTCTGTTCCCTGCACCTTGAACCTCAGGAACTTAACAGAGAGTCTTTGCAGTACCAGAGGGAGTGTCACAAAATGCTTTTTTTCACAAATTTCAGAAGATTTCTTGATGTTATGCGGTCCAAAAGTAATGATTATATTATTTTTTGGGCATCCAAACAGGAATTACAACACACCAAACCCCTTTTTTATTGTATTGTACAATTCCCTATGTTATAGGATGTGTAGTTGAAACTGGAACTACAATTTGTCCACCCTCCACAAATGAATTTGTTTTTCACAGTCGTAATAATAGCCACTTTCTCAGTATGCAGGTTGTGTGTGATGCCTCTTGTGTCATAACAGAAGTCGTCCATTTTCCTGGTAGAACACAACTTTTATATGTTCCGCCACAGTGGTATATATAATTGTTTCTATCAAGGTGATTTTGGAGAAAGGGTCTTGTTGGGTAAGCATTTTTAATATTGGAAACACACATTTATCCTGCAGAACCAATTTACTCATAGTGATTTAAGCTTCCTTACTTTGTAGGTGGCAGTGCATTACTTCCTTGGATCCTGACATTCTATTTACTATGAGTACCAGACCCAGATGCAAACAAGGTCACAAGACCACATGGTCAGTAAAGACACAACTTTAGTACACTCAAAGGAAGATTCACGTGTCTGCATAGAGTGATGAAGCTCTCCAATACCGACCTGACATTTACTGCAAAATCATTGCTACATGTGTAATGCTACATAGCATAGCTATAAGGAGGGACCTCCCTAATTTGGAATTAGAATCTGATTCTAGTCCTGAGGATGAAAGCACACAACCACAAATGCAACAGGATGCAGCCCCTGCTGCTGAGGGCAGAGCATGTTATGACAATATTACATTATATTTATGGTAAGTAAAAAGCAAACTATGCTGATAAAACACAATAAAATTTCCTTTTACTCAGGTTTTAATATATTAAACATTTTTTAGAAAATAAGGAATAAAGGTATATAATTAGCAACATATGTGTGTTGTGTAAAGTCTACACAAGATTTTTAAATCATTGTTGATAAGCAATGTTAGTGCTTTCTTCTACCAATGCTAACACTACTTTTCCCTGCAGTATGAGCCTGTGATGCCTGTGGTGTTCCTGGCACATCACTACCAGGTGTATGTCTGCATGCACGCCTAAAATGGGTAACATCAAGCACAGAAAGAATACTTAGGCTTGAAGCCGCTTCACTTTCACCTACCCCAAAATCAGCACGTCCTGCAATGTTTCCGGTGTGTTTGTTTTTTAAAGCTAGAATGACTTGCTCTAAGCCAAGTGCCACATTGTTACAACAGTGTCCCATCACTACATGAATATTGACAGGTTGCTTGGATGATATTGATGTAGCCTTTGTCAGATGGGTAACTGACCTGCTAAATCTATCAAAATGCAACTTTTGTTGGTGTAACTATGATTTTGAGTACTATGGTATTGTTGCAAGGTGGTGAGTAGTGTATTGCCAGAATCAGTAAACTTTTCAAAATTCTGGTTAATTCTTATTTGTCCATTCTCCAAAATTGTTCTTAAATTCTTTTGTCCATCTACCAATTGTGACATGGTACAATTGAGGTATGCTTTCTAGTCTGCTGTTAGTGGGCCAGGATGTCTGCAAGGGACTCACAGTCCCAGGGAACATCACAGCCAGCAAGGCCAGGAGGAGGGGCTTTGTGCAGTATTCCTGCACCACCACAGCGCATTTAGCATTACACCGTCTCCCGCAGTGCGAGATACTTTGCTGTCTGCTGTATGTGGGCCAGTAGGTCTGCAAGGGACTTACAGTCCCAGGCAGCATTGCAGACAGCCAACCCAAGAGGAGGGGCTTTGTGCAGCATTCCCGTATCACTGCAATGCATATAACGCTACATTTCCTGCCGAGCGAGACACTTTTCTGTCTGCTGTTTGTGGGCCCGAAGGTATGCAAGGGACTCAGAGTGCCAGAGAGCATCACAGCCAGCCAGCCCAGTTGGAGGGACTTTGAGCAGCATTCCCACGCCACAGCAGCACATATAGAACTACAACATCTACCTGCTCTGTGCGAGCCATAAGGTCTGCAAGGGACTCACAGCAGTGCATGTAAGGCCACAACATCTCCCACGGCGCGGGCTACACACAGGTGGCGTCTGGGTCAAGGTCCGGTCTGTCCAAGCCTGTCATCTGCTCTCAAAGTACCTTTAAATTATTACTTTCCTCACGCTATATTTTGATAACAGGGGAAAGCGCGAAACCTTAGCAACTCCACTGGGGGCCTTGGGTGTCTACACTCGATGGGTTCCTAAAAACGGTGAGTGGAGCCAGTGATGAGGAAATTAAACTTACTGAGCGTCACCTATCACTTTCTTTCCATTCTCCCTCAAGTCCTGCTTTACCTCTAATTGAAGCCCAACGTTTGGGCCATAGCATTGATATTATACCCATCACCGTAGAGTAGAGCTTAGAACCATCAGCATACCCTGAATTAACATCTATTGATGCTCCACCTTTGGCTGCATCGACAATAGATGCAACTGCATCACAGACCAGTAGCCCCAAAACCAGAGAACAGGTGGGAAAAAGAAAGAAGGCCACTGAAGGGTCTAAGTCCAAGACGCTGTGCACTCAAAACCTTGCTCCTAAGCCAACAGTGGACACAACAGTCGTTGACTCTTTTTCGGCCCATTTGGAAATCATATGCAGTGACCTTGAAGCTTTCTTGGACATCAAGCTTGAACATATTTATGCAATAAAATCCCAACTAAATAACATGAATCTTCCCCCTTCTGCTCATAATGTGATCACAGCATCGCCCACTGTCTTCTGCATAGGTATCCCATCTAAAGCTTTCCCCCCTAATATTCCAACTATTTAGAGTATGGACCCGAATGGGCCACATCCCCCTGAACTCAAACCGGTAATTTCATCAAATGTTCCTGAGCTGGCTTTTGTGACCAATTTGTAAAGAAACACACAACGACCAACAGTTCTGGTACGGGCAGAATACCTGATAAAGTAAATGTTGATAAGAGGTCAAAATTGCTCTTTTCTCCCAAATCCTCCCAAGCTGTACACCATATTTATTTGTGTTGAACGTCCTGCCACTGCCCTCATGCACAGAAGATAACTTTTATGGCCTAAAGAATAAATCAATCCACTGGCTTCAAAGTAAAGTGGGAGAGTCTGAAATAAGAATGGTGAGGCGAACCCCTTGGATTGACCTGGTAATAAAGGAGGGTAATGGAGACTGCGTGATCATTAACTTCAGAACTCTCTTTGGTAAAAAATTACTCCTGATTTCCCCTTGAACATTTATGTCACCGTTACCCTCCGAGCTGCATCCAGGCTGTACCATTGAGTTATTTTTATAGATCCTCTGTGTTTCTAGGAGCAAATGCTGCAGAGGAAAACAGCCAGCAAAGTTTGACTAGCTTGGTGTTCGCTGTGTCAACATGCAACTCATTTGGCTGATGGAAGAGTTCCACATTGATTGCTATTGTGCTTTCTTTCAACCAACATTACCATCCAGCTCAGGGAGATTTAGGGGTGGCTTAGCCAATTTTTTCTCAGTTCAGCGCACAGATTTCCATGCTTCAAAGAGCTGGTCCTCTACCTATTTCCTCGTCACCCTTTTACGTTACCCTGTTGATAAATTTTCACTATAATAATTTTAATCAGTCAACGTATGATGAGATTGACCAGTTGGAGAATTTTCTAGAGAACTTCTATCAACATGTAAGATATACTGCTCTTAACATATGGGTTGAAGGTTTTAATATTGCTTTATGTAGTTACCATGATACTCAAGTGTGTGGTTTTGATAACTTAAACAATAAGACTGCTACCCATTTCATGCTCAGGGTTTATAGTGAGGTTTAAGGTATTTTTTAAGTAAAATTTAAACTTTATCGGGGACATTAGCACTTTATAGAGCACGGGCACTCCGTCCATTGAAGGAAACTGCATGTAAAGCACTATTGATCATATATTGTCTCACCTAAACCTTTTCAAAACTCCTCGACTTAGACATAAAGAGTAACTGGGCTAGAGACTATAAACCACTTATTATCAAATGAAATATTAAGTTGAAAGATAGGAGCCCGACTAAAAAAGATAACATAGCGTTCTTCAGAAATAAAGGAATGAAGTTAAGATGGGATAAAGTAGCGCCCACTGCCTTCTGCAATGATATTGTAAAAAACACTTTGGATTGCTTTATAGCCTGCCTAATGGGGGAACTTAGACCTGCAACGATATAACTCGAACAGAATAACATCTGTAAGTATTTCTGAAAACGTTACACTGAAAAGACCTGTCCGCGAGCTTCTCCCCTTTCCCCCCGTATCTGTGGTTTAACTCAAACCTGTTCTGCTGCTCACAAACAGCTGTTGCAAACACTGAAACGATGCCCCATGTTGCGGTAGAACTTGAAAAGGCCAGAGACTTTTATAAATAGACCGTGGAGGAAAGGAAAGATGAGATCAGAAACAGCACCTGGTGAAGCTTTTATAGAGTCTTGGAAGCTCAGGGATAGTATACTGTTTTGGTAAGTTGTCAACCAACCCTTTTTCTCAGAGATAAACACCCTTAAAGTTGAAAATATAATTCTGGTTGAAGCTTGGGTGGCACATTTTTCAAAAATGTCCTCTCCAGATAGCCTGGATGTATACCCAACTTCTGACTGTAGTCTGAATTCCCATCAGCCAGTTAAAACCTATTGAAGTTCATGATGTACCCCATGCCATTAAAAAGTCTATATCAGGAAAAGCTTTAGGCCTGGACAGCGTGGCGGCTGACATCTTCAAGACTAACCCGAAACTTTGGGTCCCTTCACAAACAAACATTTTTAGATCTGTAGTAGATGGTCCTATTCCTGATTCATTGAGGTCGTCATTATCGTCCCCATTTAAAAAAAAAAAGATAGATCCAAGCCCTCATGTCATAGACCGATTTCCTTAATAGACTCTAGTGTAAAGATCTTGGGCCCTGTATTACTGTCCCGCTCAGAAAACTAGGCAGAGGAAAATAAATCCTGTCGGAAGTGCACTATAGTATTGGACCTGGTATTGGAAGCGTTGAGTTATGTCTAAAACTATATATCATTGTTGGGAAATATGTAAAGAATAAAAGGGGCTCATTGCACTTTGCATTCATTGACCTATCAAGTGCCTTTGACTTGGTGAATCACACCAAGTTATGAATGCTGATTAGCCGGATGGGTGTGGAGACAGAACTATTGCTCGTTATCAGGCACCTACACCAGGACGTTTCTGTTAGAGTCTGGTATGATACTTCTGGCGAATGGTCTCCCCATATTAGCTCAACCTGAGGCATCAGACAAGGGTGCACTTAGGCTCCCTTCCTTTTCCTGTTGTATGTAAAGGGAATTCACACATTCCTAGTGGAAAACAGTAAGGACATTTCATGAATGGGGCACAAATTAATCCCTGTTCTGCTCTATGCTGACGATGCAAAGCTAGTCGCTTGCACGACAAATGGGTTACAACATCTCCTTGATGACTTATTTTTATTGTTTATGAATGATCTGCACTTACAAGTTAACTTCACAAAATCATATATGATGACTTGTGGTGGCCCAAGTACAGAATCTACATGCTTTTTATAAGGGGCTCCTTTTTATCAATGGTAAAATAGTTTAATTATTTAAGCATTCTTTTTAGTACACCTGTGAATTGAACTGCTTTCTTGACCTCTAGAAAACAACATTTTAATAGAACCATAGAGTCCATTTCTAGATTTACTTGCAGGCTGAAACATAAACCAATTGATGAGCTGCTGACCCTGTATAAAAGTTAATGCACCTCAGTGGGAGTATATGGTGCTGGCTCATGGGGTTATTCTAATGCGGGAATCCTCCAGAAAGCAGAATTTTTTTTCATGCTTAGACTCCTTTCAGTTCCAGGGAGGACCTTTCTGCCATGAAGAGCTAGGCATGCCACATCTGACAGGATTGATTGGCCTTGCCCTTTGCTTTTGTGGATTAAATGTTGAGAAACCCCAGAGGCAGGACTTGTCAGAACCTGTATTTCTGTCTGTTTGTTACTAGACAGGGTGGACCACCTTTGGTGGATTTCTCATTTAAAGATCCCCTTTGAAAACATTGCGCTGCCCAAACGTTGTAAAAATCCAGTAATAATTAGCCAAGAACATAGTCTTAGTAAAAACAAATGTTATCTAGACTGTTGCATAAAAGCCCATCTTGAGAAAGTCCAGGGTAAAGGCTCCATAGTAAGTTACTCATCAGTGTCCAGCACAAGGAGCTGGGAAACCTATTTGGTAAGGATCACAGACTCTACTCAGCGCTACTATCTCACTTCTTTTGGGCTAACTACGTTGCACTTTAAGGTTGTGCTTCCTACATCAGAGGTCTGACAGCACGTTGTTGCCCCCTGCTGCTGTGATAATGTTTTCCACCAAAGCACTATGTCATCTTATCTTGTTCTGTCGCTTGTGCTCAGAACCAAGATATTCCTTGTTTGTGGCTATTCTATGGAAAACACAGTAGCATCACCCATTAACTTCGCACAACGACTCATATGCCACACACGACCATCACTTAGTTTGGCAGAGTTTTTGTAAACTTCAAGAACTGTTTTCGGCTCTGAAAACCTTGAATCACCTTTCTTAACTTTACTTGGAAGTTTAACTCAAACAACATCACCCTTTTTCAATCCAGCAACTTTTGCTCCTTTTTTTAGATCTACATAGGTTTTATACAACTCCTGTGCTTTCTGAATATTCTCCTTAATCTCAGCAGGTGACCATTCTTTTACTCTAGATTTACTTAACCAATCCTGATTATCCTTTGTAAATGGAATTCTACCTCTCATGACTGTAAAAGGAGTGTGGCCTGTTACTGTTGGGGTGGTTCTGTACATCCGGATCATTTTCTTAACACTAGTTTTCCAATCAACATTCCTAAATTTAGCTAGTTGTACATCATCTTTAATAACTCGATTAAAACTCTCTAATTCTCCATTCCCACTAGGGTGGTAAACGGAAACCAATTTGTTTTCTATGCCATTTCTCTCAAAAAATTCTTCAATCTCCTCACTCTTAAATTGCACCCCATTATCAGTTATTATCTTCCCAGGTAGCCCTTCCCTTTGAAACAGTTCATCCAAGAATACCAAAACATTCCTTGAATTAGCCTTGGAAACAATTTTAATCTCTGGTCGCTTTGAGAAGTAATCTACTGCTACTATAACATACCACTGCATATTCTCCTCCACAATTGGTCCCATTATATCCAGACCAATGGCTTCCCAAGCCATCTCAGGGCAAGGCACAGGATGTAAAGTGGGCTTTAGTGTCACAAGCGATTTGTCAGCATTCATGCATAGATCACAACTCCTAACAATTATTTCAATATTAACATCCATACCGGGCCACCAATAGTTCTCTTTTCTTTTTAGTCTTGACAATGGCAAGATGTCCTTCATGATTTATTTTAATAATGGAGTCTCTTAATTTCTCAGGTGGAATTATTCTATCACCCCTCAACACTTTATCATGGTCTACAGATAATTCATCGCGCAACTCAAAGAAAACTCTAAGTTCCACTGGCATTCTTTTTTTTTCTGGACAACCTTCTTGAAAATACAGATTAAGCGTGGTTAATAAGGGGTCATTAGCAATAGTTTCATTCCAAACCTCAGAACTAATGGCCTTCCAATCATAACTCCCTGACCAAGCAACCATCAAATCTTCGTTATCACCCACCAATTCTTGAAAGGGTAAGTGCAGTCTGCTCAAGCAGTCCGCCACTTTATTCTTCACTCCTGGAACATATACTAAATTGTATTTGAAGTCCAACAATCTTATGGACATTCTAGCTATTCTTGCCGTTGCCTTTAACAATCCGTCCGTAGTCAACACCTTGATTAGGGGTTAAGGATCACATCTAATTTCAATGTCAAAACCCCATAGAAAATTTCTGAAATGTTCTAATCCCCAAACGACCGCCAGAGTCTCTCTCTCAATAACTGAATACCTCTCTTCTGTGGGAGAAAGCGCTCTAGAAGCAAAAGCTATAGTAACTTCCTCACCAGTGATTCCTTTCTGGCTTAATACAGCACCAATACCTCTAGTTGAGGCGTCAGTGGTGAGAATAGAAGGAAGATTGGGATCAAATCCTGAAAACGCCTTGCCCTCACAAATCTCTTGTTTTATACATTCAAAATTTTCTTGTAAAGCATCCGTCCATGCAAACTTACATCTTTCTTTCAGCAGTTGTCTTAAATTAAACGTTCTCTCAGAGACGTTCCTGACAAGCCTTGCATAGAATTCTGTTAAGCCAAGGAACGACCGTAATTCGTCCTTATTGCTAGGAGCTGGGGCACCCCTAATGGCTGATAACAATTCTTTTTTTGGTTTAATCCCTCTCATAGTGATTTCATGCCCTAAATAATTCAAGCATTGAACTCCAAATTTACATTTCGAAAATTCAGCTGTCAGGCCATTCTCTCTTAAGATATTTAAAACACAATTAACTCTCTTATCATTTTGTAATCTGTTCCTTCCCATAACTAAAATGTCTTGTTGGAATACAACCACACCTTGGGTATCCTTAAATAGTTTGTGCATCAGTTTCTGAAAGACCGCTGCCGCTAAGGCTAGTCTGAAAGACATACGAACATAACGGAAACAATCCTTTGGGGTCATGAAAGTAGTCAGATTCTTGCTATCTTTGTATAATTTAACCTGAGGGTAAGCAGACGATAAGTCAATAGAAGTGAACCATTTCATGTCCTTTGTCAGGGCAAGCATTTCAGAAATTTTGGTTAAAGGAAATCTCTCCACTACTATGTTGTTATTTAGGTACCTCAAGTCGATGCATAGACGAATCTTCCCATTGGCTTTGCGTACTGCTACCAAAGGTGAGATCCATTCAGAGGCATCTACCTCTTCAATAATACCCCTGCGTAGAAGAGACTCTAATTCTTTATTCACTTCGTCTCTTATCGCCCATGCAATATCATGCGATTTGTGGACCTTCGGTACCGCATTATTCTTCAACACAATTCTATGCTTAAAATCCTTAAGGGCTCCAATATTTTCAGAAAATATTTCAGGAAATTCGTTCTTCAAAGTAACACTATAACTTTTATAGTCACCCACTACCTTAACCTGTTCCACACCGTTGGGATCCAAAACAATATTCAGGGCCCTTTGATCCAACCAACCCAATACTGCTGGTCCTTCTTCGGCAACATATAATTTGCCCACAGTTCTCCTGCCCTTGAATTAAAAAACAACTTCTCTAAAACCCAGCATGGGAATGGATTCACCAGTAAAACTCTCTGGAGACACATCTGTTGGATTTAATGTGGTGCCAAGAACCTTTTGAAATGTATTCTCCCACATATTCTTGTTTATAATTGTGTACGGGGAACCAGAGTCTGCTACAGTCAGCACACGCACTCCCCCTAAGAGAATTTCACAAACAGGCTTATTCCTAGATTGTATACTTAAGTGTGATATACAAGAATTTTCTGTTTGATATACTTCCACACTATCTTTTACATCAATATCACTGTTAATACCTAAGACATACTCATGGGCCTTTGAATCAACACTAGAATCCGAATTGCATTCCAAACCAGATTTACTGATAACCGCTGCAACTTTTCTACCTCTCCTACACACCTTAGCAAAATGGCCCTTAATCCCACACTTAGCACACTGTTGGTCTTGCGCTGGACATTTCTTGTAAAATGCTAAATGCTCTTTACTTCCACAGCGAAAACATTTTCATTCAACATTCTTTGTTTCAACTTGCTTCCTATGTGTTTCTTCCTTATTCTTTTTAAATTTAACATTGCTAACTACTTCATTCTGTACCTCTGTTTTTTCACAAGAAATGGCCTTTGCACACTTATTCGAGATTTCAGCCTTTTTGACTAGAGCCACAACTTCCTCCAACTGTGACTCTCCATGTACCCACAATCTCTCTTAAATGTGAGAATTGTTAACATGCATAATGATTTGATCCATGATGAATTCATTATGCAAACCACCAAACCTACAGGTCAGTGCTAGTTTTTTTAGTTCTGAAACATATTCTTCAATAGATTCTGTTTTCAGTTGTTTCCTACTGAAAAAATTGTATCTGTCAATAGCAATACAGACCGATGTTGAATAATATCTATCTAGGTCTTCTAAAGCATGAGAAAAAACATTAAATTCCTCATCTTGTTGAACTTTTTTTTCTATTGAGTTATACACTTTAAGACCCATAGGACCCAAACAGTGTAACAACATTTTCTTCTTTTTAGTTTGAGTCAAATCTTCGTCATCAATAGTATCTAAATAATTTAAAAAGTATTCTTTCCACTCCAGCCATTTGACATGTTGATCTCCATTAGAAGTCAGAAAAGGTTGTGGAGGAGTAAGAGTAAATGTCTGAGCAACACTAATTTTTCTTTCTTCTTTTAAAAAAAAAAAAAAAAAAAAAAACTACAAAGGAAGTCTCTCACATACAAAAAGGTACATCCAATATGGCCGCCGAAAAGACACGTCCAAGAGTTCTAGTGTCGACGAAGACGTAGATTTTAGTACACGCCTGTTAGAAATGGGGTCCTTGGTTGACAGTCAGGTTACCCCCTGTTCAAGCAAAGACCCTCACTCTAGTCAGGGTAAAAGAGAATCACCCTCAGCTAACCCCTGCTTACCCCCTTGGTAGCTTGGCAGAACAGTAGGCTTAACCTCAGAGTGCTAGGCGTAAAGTATTTGTACCAACACACACAGTAACTCAATGAAAACACTACAAAATGACACAACACAGGTTTAGAAAAATAGGAAATATTTATCTAAACAAAACAAGACCAAAACGACAAAAATCCACCATACACAAGTCAAGTTATTAATTAAAAATCAAAAAGAGTCTTTAAGTAGTTTTAAAAACACACTAGCGCTGCTAGAGTGAAAATGTACCTGGTGTGCATCAAAAATAACCCCGCACGGGCGGGCGTGCGTCGAAATAAACTCCGCACGGCGGTACTCGAGTCAAAAATCCAGCCGCACGATGAGTTGACGATCCAGCCGCGCAGGTTGCAATCTCCCAGCCTCCGTCAGCGATGCTGCGCGTCGTTTCTCCTGCTCCGTGCGTCGATTCTTTGGTCGCGTTTCCTGCGAGCGTCGTTTCTCAGCCGCGGAGCTGGCGGCGCGTCGTTTTTCAGCCGCCGATCGGATTCGCGTCGATCTTTTCCCCACACGGCGCTCTGTGCGTGGATTTTCTTGTCTTTAGGCTGCCAGCTTCTCCTTTCAGGGTCCCAGGAACTGGATGGGCACCACAGGGCTAGAGTAGGAGTCTCTCCAGAGGCTCCAGGTGCTGGCAGAGAGAAGTCTTTGCTGTCCCTGAGACTTCAAACAACAGGAGGCAAGCTCTAGATCAAGCCCTTGGAGATTTCTTCTCAAGATGGAAGGCACACAAAGTCCAGTCTTTGCCCTCTTACTCTGGCAGAAGCAGCACTGTAGGAAAGCTCCACAAAGCACAGTCACAGGCAGGGCAGCACTTCCTCCTCAGCTAACAGCTCTTCTCCAGGCAGAGGTTCCTCTTGATTCCAGAAGTGTTTCTAAAGTCTGTAGATTTGGGTGCCCTTCTTATACCCATTTTAGTCTTTGAAGTCACCTTTCTTCAAAGGGGACTCACACCTACTTGTGAAATCCTGCCTTGCCCAGGCAAGGCCTCAGACACACACCAGGGGGTTGGAGCCGGCATTGTTAGAGGCAGGCACAGTCCTTTCAGATGAGTGACCACTCCACCCCTCCCTCCTAGCAGAGATGGCTAATCAGGAAATGCAGGTTACACCCCAGCTCCCTTTGTGTCACTGTCTGGTGTGAGGTGAAAAACAACCCAACTGTCAACTGACCCAGACAGGGAATCCACAAACAAGGCAGAGTCACAGAATGGTTTTAAGCAAGAAAATGCTCACTTTCTAAAAGTGGCATTTTCAAACGCACAATCTTAAAATCAACTTTACTAAAAGATGTATTTTTAAATTGTGAGCTCAGGGACCCCAAACTCCACATGTCCATCTACTCTCTAGGGGAATCTACGCTTTAATCATATTTAAAGGTAGCCCCCATATTATCCTATGAGAGAGACAGTCCTTGCAACAGTGAAAAACGAATTTAGCAGTATTTCACTGTCAGGACATAAACCACATTACTATATGTCCTACCTTATCCATACACTGCACCCTGCCCTTGGGGCTACCTAGGGCCTACCTTAGGGGTGCCTTACATGTAAGAAAAGGGAAGGTTTAGGCCTGGCAAGTGGGTACACTTGCCAAGTCGAATTTACAGTGTAAAAATACACACACAGACACTGCAGTGGCAGGTCTGAGACATGATTACAGAGCTACTTATGTGGGTGGCACAACCAGTGCTGCAGGCCCACTAGTAGCATTTGATTTACAGGCCCTGGGCACCTCTAGTGCACTTTACTAGGGACTTAACAGTAAAACAAATATGCCAATCATGGATAAACCAATTACATACAATTTACACGGAGAGCATATGCACTTTAGTACTGGTTAGCAGTGGTAAAGTGCTCAGAGTTGAAAAGCCAACAGCAACAGGTCAGAAAAAAATAGGAGGCAGGAGGCAAAAAGACTGGGGATGACCCTGCATAAGCAAAAGTCCAACAACGCCCAATCACATCACTGAGACCACAGTGAGTGTGAAGGACCGAGCGTGTGAGAAGATGCTCGAAGGTAATGCCAAAACTATTTCTGCCAAAGCTTTGTGGACTGGAGCGCTTATAGGAAACGCGCCCCTCTTTTATTGCCAGGTTTGAGTGTAGAATGAGCGTGTGTACAGCGGTGGGCGTGATGAGAGCCGCGCGCTCCTCTTTCAGAAAACCTCGCGCCCTTCACTGTAACTTGGACGCGAGTGTTACTTGAGCGCGTGTGCAGCGGTGCGCGCTCACTTAATAGCCTAGCACCATGCGCTCCACTACACAGCCTCGGGGTGCGCGAGAGCGACGGTTGATGCTTTGCGGGGTTGAACGGCACAGCGCTGGTCTGCTAATTTGTCCAAAAAGAAGAAAAAAGAAAAAATAACACAGGGTGCAGCGGTAAGAGAAGCACTGTGGGTGGCCGTCCAAAAGCAGGATAGCCCAGTTACAGAAAGCAGGAGGTGTTGGCGCGCTACTCACTCCGTGTGGCCAAGGGAGTCAGCTAGGGTTTCAGTCTTCAAATGTAGTAGAAGCCTTCGTTGCCAAAATTCTTGTAGAATAAATCAGCAAACGGCATTGAGTTTCACTGTAGTTTATTCATCTGTAAAGCACGCCAACACCAGTGTCTGCCTGTCTTCCACCCTGGTAAGCTCCAACTGCCCCACACTCCAATTCTTCACATTCTATCCCATCACATTCTTTCAATTACAAACATTCTACTAACTCTACATTCTGAGTAAGAACAACATTACATAACAGACATTACAAAGAAGGGCTTGTGTTTTTGCTGCATCTAGGCTCGCTAGTCATTTGTTATGCTCTGTTAAATTTAAAAAAAGCTTTTAACATAAACTCGCCTGTTTTTATGACTTTGGCCGAACAGTGACTGTTTCGAAATATGTATTATTTTGTGATGCTGCTGCTTCACTTTTATGGCCTTAGCCGAAAAAAGCTATTTTTTGACTGACTGAGTGTCATTAACTGTCTATTGACACTTAATACACTTTTATTTTGAAGGCACTGCACAGAGAACATAGAGGACTCTATGCGCCAAACAAGTATGAGGTCTCAGAAGCATCTTTATTTGCAAGGAGTTCTGCATTTTGAAATGTAGTAGCTAAGCAACGGCGCTGCATATGTGTTGGTATTGTTTCTCTGGCCATGGTATGCTCATCAGAAACAGCTGGGAAATCAGGCCATGGAAAACAGCAGCTCTGCTTCTGGATGTGACTTCTTCTGTCACTGTAGATGGTATACTTGCTGCTCCCTCCATGTCACAGGGACTTTCTGAAGTGGTGTCTTACTCACTTTCATTTTCTTTCTGGAATACCACATGGGTGAGGATATATATATATATATATATATATAACTATAACATCCCTGTATCCTTTGCTTTTTTAAGTGAATTTCTCTGTTTTAAAATTCTATTTCCTAACTATAATGTCCCTGTAACCTTTGTTTTTTCAGTGAATTTCTATGGTTTCTTTAATGTAAAGTAATGTTAAATACTACACGTTAATCCAGCAACCGGGCTTGGCTGTGCACAGTGCGGGTTGGGAGCAGGCCCTGTGACCAACCCCCCTATAGCCACCCTATACTGCGTGGGGGTTGACCGCAGTGCCTGCATCTCTGGATGTGAGAATAAGTATGAGAGGGGTTGTCTGGGTGTGAGAATAGGTCTGAGAGTGTGTGTCTAGTTATGAGAGTGGGTGTGAGAGTGTCTATGTGGCTGCAAGAGTGGGTGTGAGAGGGTGTCTGTAGGTGTGAGATTTGGTGTGAGAATGTCTGAGTGTGAGAGCGAGCGTGAGAGTGTCTAAGTGGGCTTGAGAGTACCTGGGTGTGAGAGTAGGTGTGAGAAGGTGTCTCAGGGTGTGAGAGTGGGTGCGAGAGTGTCTCTATGAGTGGGTGTGTGAGTGTCTGTGTGGGTCTGTGAGTTGGGGTGTGAGAGTCTGAGTGGGTGTGTGAGTGCCTGAGTGGGTCTGTGAGTTGGTGCATGAGTGTCTGAGTGGGTATGTGAGTGGGTGTATGAGTCACTGAGTGGACCTGTGAGTGGGTGCATGAGTGTCTGAGTGGTCTGTGAGTGGCTGCGTGATTGTCTGAGTAGATCTGTGAGTGGGTCTGTCAGTAAGTGCATTAGTGTGTGAGTCAGTGTGAGAATGTATTTTGTTTTTTAGCAAGGTTCATAGATCTGTTCTGGCACTACACAGGGGCCACAGTGACTCCACACATGTTAAAAAAACAGATTTCAGGCATTTTAAAACTCATAAGATGTCCCTCAGACACCTCTGAAATGCCCCCACGGGGTCAGGGTACCTCTACTCTGACACCTTTTATACTATTTAGCCTAAAAAATTCATCCCCTGGGATATGATCCAACTAATCACAGCACTTCTCTAGGTGCAGGGGTTCGCTTTGCTCTGAGTAGCCATTGCGAAGGATCTGCTTCCCTATATATACAAATTTGGTTTTCATTTAATACATATAGAACTACTTAACGGATTCAGACCAATTCACAAAAAGGGTGCCTATTGGACCAAGAGCTAGCTTTCTGCCAAATGTGGTGTAAATCTGTCCTGAGTTTCGGGCTGTCATTGTGTGCAAAATCCCTATGGAAATTAACAAGGGGAAAATATGTTTTGGAACCCCTTTTTCTCAGTCCCTGCTTAATGGATCACCCCAAGACTCTCCAGACAGCAGCTGAAGTGTGCGTTACATTTTTGGGGAAGGTTTTGTGAAGATTCATCAACTGGCGCCAAAGATATATGCAAGTCAAAAAAACTTTTTCTATGGAAACTAGGTCCTAACTATAACTACCTAGTGGTGACCGCCACAACGTTTTTTATATACATATATATATATATATATATATATATATATATATATATATATATATATATATATATATATACATATACATACACACACATATATATCTTCACTGAAAAAAACCAAAGGTTACAGGGACGTTATAGTTAGTTTCTTAATTTATTCGTACAAAACCATAGAAATTCAGCAGTTGTAGTTAGAATACTTTTAAATAACTATAACTCACACCCCAAGGTAACTATAAGCCATGCCCTTGCCATGCACAGTTTTCTTATCAAATGTTGCAGTGATAATATCAAAAATGTCATACAAGAGCTCATCAATGATAATATGTGGAGTAATTAGCTGTGCATGGCGATGGCACGAGTTATAGTTACCTAAGAGCACAAGTTATAATTACTTAAAAGAACTCTAACTGCTTAATTTCTATGGTTTTGTATGAGTAAATCCAGAACCTAACTGTAACATCCTGTAATGTTTCTTTTTATCAGTGAATTTATATGTTTTTTTAACCTAAAGCAATCTTAATTACTATTCTTCATTCCAACCCCTGCCATGTTGCAAGTCCTGGTCTGCAGCCTGGCCTTGCAACCAAGCCCTTATAACCACCCAACCTTGTGCCATGCATGTCCTTTGGTCATGGGTAGAGCAGGTTGGCCACAGAGCCTGTCTCTGTCAGAGGATCTGTGAGTGGGTGCGTAAGTGTTTGAGTGGGTCTGAAAGTGGGTGTGTGAGTCTAAGTGGATGTGAGTGGGTGCATGAGTGTCTGAGTGGGTGCATGAGTTTTTTCCTTCCAATTTGCCATGTTCGCAAACAATTCACGAAAATTTGCAAAGGGTAATGAATATTGTGCGTGGTGATGCAAAATTATTTCAAACCCATAGTTTGCCCCTAAAACACACCTATACCACACTCCTGTGGTCAGGGTACTTTCACCCTGACCCATTATGCCGCTTTAAATTAGAAATTTCATCCCTGATGACAGTGTCCTGTGAAATAAAATGGCAGCCACAGCTTTCTAGTCAAGTTGTGATCAGCCAATTGCAATGCTTCTTTACGCAGATGTATTTGTGAAAAATGCACAAATTTTGTGAATTATTCCCAAAATATTCGTGAAGCCATTGAGGCTGGAGACAAACAAATTTATTTTCCCTTTAATATCTCGAAAACTATTGAAAGGATATACACCAAATTAGTGAAATTGCGATCTGCGTACCTAAAGCTAGCTTTCTGCCAAATTTGGCATAATTCCATCTAGCGGTTCAGGCTGTAAACGTTTGGGAATTGACATGGGAAGCACAATTTGTTTTACCCGTTCATTTTCCCTGCCCCCCACTTGATGGATCACCATGAACCGTTTCTGCATGCAACAAGAATCACTGCAACCCATTTTTTTGGAAAATTTCGGGAACATTTGTCAAACAGTGGCAATGATATAGGCAAGTCAATTTTCTATGGAAACATGGTCCAAACTCCAACTACCTACTGGTGCCTGCCTTTGGCTGTGCACAACCGGGGTTGGCGCAGGGTCTGACCTGTGGCAGTCTATGCGACCAACCCCTATAACAACCCAACCCCGCACGCTCCCCCACTTGAGGCTGATAGAGGCCATTGTGACCCCATCCCCGGGGCTCAGTGTAAATGTAAAATTTTTAGGGGAGCCTCGTTGTCCCCCGAGGCTGATCTCCGCCCCAGGGACCAATCCCTTGGGGCCTGGCCAAAACATTCAAATTTTGGGGGGAGAGGGGCCATGCAGCCCCCTCCCACAGATGATCTCACTCTGGAGACCTCATCCCACAGAGTCCAGCCCAAACATTTAAATTTGTTGGTGAGAGAGAGGCCTTCCCTTCCCAGGCCGATCTTGACCCTGGGGAATCCACTACCTGACACTTGGCCTAATTTCTTTTATTTTATTGGGAAGAGGTGCTCCACAGCCCCAATCCCTAGGCCGACTATTGGCCCGGGGACCCCATCCCCAAGTCGTGACCTAATTATTTATTATTTTGGGGGTCACTTCATCCCTGGGGCCCACCATGTGTCCTGGATGCCCCCTAGGTCTCAATATCTCAATCTTGGGGACCGTGGGGGGAGCCTAAAGGTCGCCATGGTCCCAGCTAGCTCCCCCCCTTCTTGAGGTAGCCAGTATTGCTGTCACAGAGAGGGAGCTGCTTAGCAGCTCCATCTCAGGGAGGGCAGTTTCCTCTGTGTGCCTGCCCTCATCGCTGGGGGCAGGCAGACAGAGAAAACCTCTCCAATGAAGGGAGAGCTGTTTAACATCTCTCCCTTCATCAAAGCAGAGTGTTTGCTGTGGCTTGGCAGCAGCTGAAAAGCTGCAGCCAAGCCACAGCAAATAGCTATACCATGGGGGTGGGCACCCTGGGACATAGCAGGAGCCGGCCCTAGGAGGTAGCAGTCCCCAGGGCCATCACTGGCACCTCAAGGGGGGCCAGCAGCCTCCCTCCAACTAACATAGCCCCAGGAAGTTGGTGGTCCCCAGGGCTGCAGGGGGTCCAAAACAGAAAGGCTTTCTATTTTTTTACAGTTTACCCTGTGGAGGTGGTGGTCCCAGGGGTTGCGTGGGTGCCCAGTGACCCCCCAGCACCAAATTTACTGAATACTCTGGGGAGATGGTGGTCCTTGGGGCTGCAGGAGGGCTGCGCTGCCCATCCACCCAATGCTAAATGCCCCTGGGAGATGGTGGCCTCTGGGGCTGTAGGGGGGCCACTCAGCACCTGCACCATATAATTAAAGTAAAGCCCCAGGGAAGTGGTGGTCCCTCGAGCTCAAGGGAGGGCCAGACCGCCCCGTACTACAATAAACAATGGGGGGGGGGTGCTCAGCCCCTGGGGTTGATGGGGGCTGGGCGCCACCCACATTACAAAGATCAATGCCCCAGGGACCTGGCCCACCTGGAGGCTTAGGTATTAAGATCCACAGGAGCCTGCACTTCATTTTTAGGTTTTGCTGCAGAGCACTTGCACTATGCTTGTGAAGTGCATTGTATTCAATATAAATCTTAAAATGGACTTGCATCCCACTGTTGCTTTTCATTGGTTCCTGTGCTTGTCACTTTCTTTTCCTCCACTTCTAATGTTTGTAGCCTACTTTCTGCATTTACCAATGCTTGTTCCAAATATGCTATGTCTTATCAGTGACCCAAGGCCAAAGTACTGTTTTCATGTGTCTCTGTTTCTGTGTTTATCTACACCCATTTCTTGAATTAACTTTCCCTGTCTGCATGCATTTGTTGGTGTGTTGGCAATGAATCCTTGTAACTAACGTTTCCATGCTTTAGTTTAGACATTTCAACATCTTTTTAAGGCAGCAGTCCTATCTACATGTATTGTTTCACAAGACTTTTATTGTTTAGTTGGGCCTTTAATTAACTTTCCCTGCCTGCACGCTTTTCTTCGCCTGGTGACATCGGACTCCTTTTAATTAATGCTCCCTTACTTTTGTCCTTGCATTTGAAAATGTTTTCTTCTGGCAGCACGTACAGCTACATTTTGTTTGTTTATATGACACTTGTATTATTTCAGTAGGCCTTTCAGTAACTTTACATGGCTACACGCATTTTTTTGTGTTCTTTTTCTCTTTTTTGTTGTTTGGCCAAGGATATGTAAGCTTGTTCCGATAGCACACATTTCCTGTGCTTCTAAGGAATGTACATTTAAACTGTTTTGGGGTTCAGATTCATTTTAAAAATGTTTTGTTTGTTTAAAATTCACAATTTATGAAATTACATTTTGGCATGAACACTTATATTTCTTTCTTTCATCTACAATTATTTAATACATCAATTTGTTATTGCACACATTTAAATAGTGCTTCTTTTTATCAAAAAACAGAAGTCAGGTTGGGAGTATGCTCCCTGTGCAGAGTGGCCACATATACCCATGGATGTATTCTCTAAAAGAACCTTTATCGTCAATGGGAAACCTACCAACCAAGTTCAATAGTTAAACATTGCCAAAGTAAACTGTTAGACCTGACAGCCTTAGGGTGGTCATTCCCCAACATTTTGTCCTGGCTCACCTATTAGCCTCACCCTGTGCCTCTGTAGTTGGGTCATCACATTTCGGATGCTGCTATTCCTCAGAACAAAGGCATCATGCACCGACCCAGGATACTTAGCATTGACATGGGTGATGTACTGGTCCGCCAGGAATACCATCTGCACATTTAGTGAGTGGAAACTCTTACGATTCCTGAACACCTCTCAATTTATAAGCACTACAATAAACACCCTTGAACACAACTTGACTACTAGTATTTTATGTATTGAAAATGTGTATTTATGGAAACAGTCACATCTAGTGCAAATGAACTGTACACTGTGAGACCATAGACATAATGACCTGTAGCTAGCTGTAGTCAGCACATCAGTACACAGTTATTATATCACCAACATGTGTAAAATTACAAACCATAGGTGAAGGTAAGTTGAGATAGTCATAGAAATGTGCAGTTTCACTGTCTCACCTGTGTGTCATTGGAAATACTGACGGATAACTGATGTTCTGTTGTCCTCATCTTCAGCCTCTTCATCCTCACTGTCATCAGGGTCTACTGCTGCCACAGGGGCATCTCCAGTCTCCTCCTCCTGCAGAAAAGGTACATGGCATCTGAGGACAAGGTTGTGCAACATGCCGTATGCCGCTACTACCTGGCAGACCTTCTCAGGTGAGTAGTACAGGGAGCCACCTGTCAGATGGAGGCACCTGAACCTGGCCTTCAGGTGCTTGAAGGTCCTCTCGATGATCTGTCTGGTTCTCCCATGTGCCTCATAATAACTTTCCTCAGCCCCTGTCCTGGCAATCATCACAGGGGTTAGCAGCCACAATAGATTTGGGTAGCCAGAGTCACCTGCAAGTATTGAGAGACCACATTTGGCCTCACACAATCCTATGGGGTTAACACAAGAAGGCATACACTAACATACAGTGGATGGGGACCAAGGCTCACCTGTTAGCCTCACCCTGTGCCTCTGTAGTTGGATCATCACATTTCGGATGCTGCTATTCCTCAGAACAAATGCATCATGCACCGACCCAGGATACTTAGCATTGACATGGGAGATGTACTGGTCCACCAGGCATACCATCTGCACATTCAGTGAGTGGAAACTCTTACGATTCCTGAAAACCTGTTCATTCTGGCAGGGGGACAAATGCAATATGTGTACCGTCAATAGCCCCAGTAATATTGGGGATATTTTCCATTGCATAGAATCCGGTCTTCACAGTGGCCAATTTTTTTGTAGCTGAACATGTGTTTTGCAAGGGCAGACAACACTCTTGCCAGCACGACTGATAACATTGGCTGTGATATTCCTGCTGCCAAGCGCACTGTCACTTGCAAAGGAACCAGTTGCCAAGAAATGGAACACTGATAGCACTTGCACAAGAGGGGGCATAACAGTTGGATGACGGATAGATGAGTTCAGGTCTGGCTCCAATTGGGCATACAGCTCTGTGATTGCTGCCCTGTCCAGTCTATAGGTGAGGATAATGTGCCCATCCTCCAGGGTAGCTAAGTCCACCATGGGTCTGTACACGGAGGTATGTCTCCACCTCCTATTCATCTACAGCGATAGGTATCTAAAGAAACAAGAGTGAGTAGGCTCTCACAATTGGAACAATGGAACCACAACTGCAGTCTACTTGGTGCACTTATGTAAAGGGACAGTGTAAATGCGAGGTGTGTGCCAATCTAATCTGTGACACAGTTAATGGCTATATGCCTGTTCCCCTCCTGAAATGGTGACCGCCTGTCCTGTATGTAATGACAGGTGGAAGTGAGGTAATTCTGCCGACGTTGTGGCAGAAGGTGGTCTTGCACCACTGTGCAGTTCCTAATTGGATAATATGGGGCTCTATGGAGTACAGTGGCCAAAAGGGATCTGCGCCGGTGGTGACGGTGTACACCGCTGAGGACGTGACCGCCATTTTCTATCTGATTCCTCACTTGTTTCCTGACCTTCAACAGGAGAACACCTACACTGCGTGTGCTGCTGTGACCTGTGTCTGGAACCTACCATGGCACATGTGACCGAGAAAAGGGCCCCAGCCTTCACTTTGGAGGAGTTGGAGCGACTGGTGGATGGGGTCCTACCTGAGTACAGACTGCTGTATGGGCCTCCAGACAAACAGGTGAGTACTCTTTGGGCACGATGCATGTGGGAAGGAAGCATGGAGATGTGTGTGGAAGCATTGTGCAAGTGGGGGTGTTAGAAATGTCTTGTGGTGGTGTACATGGTGTGCTCTGGGCGATGTGTGTGCCAATGGTGATAAAAAAGGGTATGGTGGGCCATTTCTGTGACAGGCTGAACTGTTTCTTTAATGGTGAGCTCTTGTCTGTATTGCCTCTGCATTAAGGGAATATGGAATGCCATCGCCAAGGATGTGCGGACCCTGGGAGCCTATAGCAGGCAGAGCACCCACTGTTGGAAATGGTGGGAGGACCTGAGATGCAGGGCATGGAAGACTGCGGAGGCCCAGCTGGGGATGGCCTCCCAACGAGGAAGGGGTGCCTGTCGGAACCTGAACCCCCTGATGGCTGGCATACTGGCGGTGGCCTACCCTGAGCTGGATGGGAGCTTGAGGGAATCACAGCGGCCACAAGGGGGTGAGTTCAGTGGGTATCATTACAAATTTTGGCAGGTGGGATGGGATCCGGGTGGTGGATGTGAGTTAGTGGGTGCCCCTAAGGCCAGGCTAG
This sequence comes from Pleurodeles waltl, assembly GCF_031143425.1. Lineage (NCBI taxonomy): Eukaryota > Metazoa > Chordata > Amphibia > Caudata > Salamandridae > Pleurodeles > Pleurodeles waltl. Next base: position 331,286,960 of record NC_090438.1, on the reverse strand, counting down.
ACATTGCAGCGCGGGTCATCTCCAGAGTAATGGGTGTATAGCAAATACAGGTAACCTAGCTTGTTAGCAGTCCATTTCAGGAAGGGCATCCTGGGTCCCAGTAGTGCTGCAGTTGGCGGTGTGTGGCCCTCATCTTGCCTTAGCATCTTGCCATATCACTGGCAGTGCAATGCATAGTGCTTAAGCCTGTTCCCTGTGTGACGGTGCTATGTATGCCAACTGTGGTGCTGGTGCAGTCATTGACCCAGTGTTTCCTTTGTTTCTCTCCCCCCTTTTTTGTTCTTTCATCCTGTCCTTCTGTGTATTGGCATCATCTGGCGGAGGAGCAGGGGCGCCAGCGACAGAGGGAGCTGCATCCCACAGGACCCAGAAGGCAGAGTCCGCTGAGGGAACCAGTGGGACGGAGGGCGAGGGTAGCACCACGGCGGGGACAGGAGGTGACAACACAGACTCAGATACCTCCTCCAATGGAAGCTCTCTGGAGTAGAGGGCTTTGTCTCCTCCATGGCATGGGGCGTGGATTTCTTACCATTCCTGGCAGGGGTTGATGGCTTCTTCCCCTTCTTGTCTGGAGGAGCAGGCTCCTTCCCCTTCTTGCCTGGAGGTCACCTCCTGCCCATTGCTCTGTCCTGGGGAGTGCAGGGCCACAGTCTCTCAGGTGGATGACTTTGCCACTGGTTCTGCATGGGGCAACAATTCCCTTGCAGATGATAAAGCCAAGATCTCAGAGGCAGAGGTGACGACACAGAATTCTGACTTGGTGGGGATGGCTATATGGGTGCACCAAAAATGTGGACACCTGGGAGAGAAAAACACTTACAAGTGTGTAGGGATTAGAGAGATGCACATTTCCCTAGACTTGATCAAAACAGTGATCATGCAATATCCTATTTGTCAACACACACAACAGAGATCTGTCGTGCAAACTGTCAGAAGTCAGTTGTCAGTTGGGGACAGGGAAGTTACCGGGGCAGATATGGCAAATTCATTTCATTGGGCCAATACCGACTAGTCGCGGAATATCCTTGAACAGTACTGGACACTTTTCTGGTTACTGGATTGTCGTCCCTTGTAAACGTGCCACTCAATACAATACCATCAAAACTCTGGACTTGTTAATGTTATATTATGCAGTACCACTCCAGGTCCAGAGTAACAATGGGTCACATTTCAAAGGAAAATTGGTACAAGATTACTGGTTACAAAACAACATTGACTGGATATATCACATTGTTCATTATCCACAAGCTACAGGACTGGTTGAAAGAATGAATGGCTTGCTGAAAGCCCAATTACAAAAACTATCAGACGGAACCTTGAAAAACCGTAGAGATCACTTAAGTGAAGCCCTCCAAATTTTGAATTACAGACCACTGACAATTGCAGAGACTCCGCTAATGTGGATGTTAACCCCTGCAATACAGATACAACTCCATGTAGCGACCAACACCATCATGAATTGGGAAATAAAACATGGAGCCTTAGCTCCTTACTGAGCCACACCAGAATCTGCAGGTCTTGATCTGCATGCTTTAAAAGAGTATACATTGAAACCAAGAGACACAGCACTCTATGAAACATGCAAAGGAATACAGATTCCCCCAGAGAGGGGGAGTGATTGATGCAGACTACCAATAAGAAATTACGATTACTCTCCTGAATAGTGGATACACTGATTTGATGATACAATCTGGAGACAGAATTGCCCAGTTGGTGATTCTCTAAGTGTATGGAGGAATAGTGAAAAGGGGGACTGCCCCAGCCATTCTTACAGTGTGTGGGGTGGGAGGTTTGGGTTCAACTGACAAAAACGCTGGTGCTAAAGTGTGATTGGAATCCCCAAATCATCCTCCTGAACCAGCAGAAATCACAGCAAAGGGCAAGGACAATGTCTTATTAATCATGAAACCTGGTAGAGAACGGTGGGAGCATGTACCAGTGGAGAAATGGTATTTGCGAGAATGGCCATACTTGTCTTTTTTACAGATCATTCTACGAGGTGTCTGTGTGCTGGCAGTGCTGTGTGGTCTCCTTTCAGACGCATGGGGTCAGGAGGGACCAAAAGCCCCCAACTCTGAAAGGATTGATCGACCACGCTGACTGACATGTTTACTGCAGTGGGCCGAAAGTGTCTCGATACAATTGGCACAAGTCATACTCAACAGGTCGGATTTCTGAATGGCCTCCATGCAAACTACAGTGGATGTCAAATCTGCCTGTCTGATTGCAATACCGACACCTGCCAAAATGTTGTTGGATATCTTTTGTTGGACACTTTTAATGCCACTAACCAGGATGGAGAGGCCCTTGAGAGTGATGTGTTATCCCAGTACAGTCCCTATGAATATTGTAGGTTTTTCCCAAGAAACAACTGATGAAAAGTGGGAAAATTTTACCCAAATAATTGCTTACAATATCACCACCGGTGACGTCTGTCATCAAATGTATTGCAATTCTCATGACATTGGAAAATGTACTCACCTGCGCCTAGAGGCAACAACTTAGTCTCCTCAAGAGATACCGTGGAAACAACAAACTCTATGTTATTATTGAACTAATGAGTATTGCAAAAACATGACACACAACATGTCTTGTCTTTGCATTGTGACTGCCACTTCTGTAAACCGGTCACCTCTGTCAAATATATTTGCAAACCTTGATATAAAAGCAGTTCCAGATATTGAGATATAGTAGATTTGTTTGTCTTAGTCTCCTTTGCTAAATCACATTTTTGAATATAAATCAATTTGAGTTATTTTTTGCTATACTGAAGGATGCTGGCCAGACATTCAAGAAAAATTTTCTCGACAATTTCCTTGAGTAAGCTCCTAACATGTTCCATCCAGGGAATCACATTATGCTAACACAGGGCAAGGCAATCATTAATCAAGTCTCTCATAATTTTAGTGCCAGCCTTGCTACAAATATTGTGCCACACCACTAGGGTACCAAGGTCTATTGTATCCTCAAGGAAATTGACACCAAATTCCCAATGCACATTGTAAGATGATATTGATCAGGGACAGCAAGGAGTGTACACATTACATAATTTTCTTGTATTTTAAAAATTCAGGACCCCGCCATACCCCACAAGATCAGCCCATATGTTGCAGCTGAAATACACTTGCACTTATACAACATTAGCATCTCACATATGGGTTTACTACCAGTTTTAGTAGTGAATCTTAATAATGCCTTGATAGTCCTTTTACAGTTGATGTTAGTTAGGCCTATATGGGGTCCCTAGTGTCTAGATCTTGAAAACAACACACCTAGATATGAAAAGTGTTGAATCACCTCCAATCTATGGCTCCTCACAGAATGGACTTTTTTCTTCATCTTTCCATTCCCTCATACCATGAAGAAAGTTTTTGCCAGGTTCAGTTTTAAGTATTTTTGCTCCATATAGTCAACAAAAACATTAACCATTTTTTGGAGTCCATTTGCAGTTCTATATAATAGGACTGCATTGCCGGCATAAAGGAGCACAGGGGTGAGACGGGGATCTATTCTAGGTGTGTCAACAGCCATTCCTTGCAGCTTTCTATCTGCCTGATTTATTTAGAGGGAAAATAGCAGTAGGGTTAAAACACAGCCTTGCCTTGTACCTCTAGTATCTCTAAAACCCGGTGTAAATTTTCCCTCAAGTACATATCTCACAAGGGCAGTTAATGAGGTATACATCTGGGAAAGAAATTATACTATATCTTCAGGAGCACCCATTTCAACCAGCGTTTTCCACAGTTTGTTGTGATTAGCAAGGTCGAAAGAGCTACAAAAACTGTGAAACAGAGGTGTATTTGACTCTGTTTGGCTACCGTGTATTTCGAAATTAAAAGATTGAGGTTAATGCATTGTTCTTGTATGCCTATATCTTTCTTGAAACCATACTGGGAATCTGTTAAAACATGATTGTCAACCACCCAGGAATCTAGCCTTTCCAGTATGATCCTCACCAATATTCTTACTGGAGAATCTAGGAGTGATATTGGTCGGTAACTCTTGGTGTCTCCCCTGTCTGTTTTTAAAAGATAGGGACTACTATATAGTCAGTCCAAGTGGATGGATTAAAACCTTTTGCAGCAGCATTAAATACATGCATCAAAATAGGTCACCATAGTGCCAGACAGGATTTAAAAGCCTCCACGGGACCCCTTTGGGGCCCAATCAGTCAATCAATCAATAATTTATAAAGCGTGCTATGTACCCGTTAGGGTTTCGAGGCGCTAGGGGGGGTGGGGGGAGGTGGTGCTGCTATCGTTCGAAGAGCCATGTCTTGAGGAGTCTCCTGAAGGTGAGGAGGTCCTGGGTCTGCCCAGGGCTTTATAAGATGATAATTTTTCAATTGCACTTTCCACCTAGGTGAAACTTACTGCCTGGACATTAATGCTGGACTAGTGTCCTTTGCTATCAGGAGTTGCTTCATCTGTGGGTTTCATATACTTTCAAGGTGATATATCCAATCCGATGGGAAAACTAATTCTCAGATCTGTAATATCTTTAAGGGACAAAGAGTTAATTATGTTCCAAAAAAGGGTATTATTTCTAGTATCTGCAGTCTGTTCTAGACCGACCTATGCCTGTTCCTGTAGTGCTTTCCTTCTCTGACTTAGGGCTTGTTTGTAATTCAATCTCAGTATCTTAATCTCCTCCTTGTCCCTTGGTACGAGTTGTAGAGCCTTCTTTAATTTACGATTTATTTGTGTACAAGAGTGATCAAATCATCCTGGTACCTGTCTTATTCCCTCTGTTATTTTTTATTTTTTTATTTTCTGTGTTAGCCATTGTGATCTTACTAAAGGAGTTCACTAACTTATCGGGGTGGCCTCTGGGTCAGTACAGATTTGAAAATATTCCTTATTACTCTTTGTCACCTTTCCAAGGAGGGCTATCTCATTCATTTCTGTCTATTTTAAACGTATCCCGTTTTTCTTTACTATATCAATGTGGGTTGGTATTTGGGGGATTTCACATGGCCTATTCGGTAAGGATAAAGTGAGCCTAAGTGGAAAATGATCACTAATGAGCAAAAGAGGTTAGCACCATTTCTGGAAAGGACGATATGGCCCATGTTAGAAATGGGGTCTTTGGTTGACAGTCAGGTTACCCCCTGTTCAAGCAAGGACCCTCACTCCAGTCAGGGTAAAAGAGAATCACCCTCAGCTAACCCCTGCTTGCCCCCTTGGTAGCTTGACAGAGCAGTAGGCTTAACTTCAGAGTGCTAGGTGTAAAGTATTTGTACCAACACACATAGGAGGTCATTACAACATTGGCGGTATAAGGTGCTTACCGCCGTGCAGAAGACCGCCAATACACCGCCACATCCGTGGTAGACCGCCACAGCTATTATGACACACATCACGGAATCCGCCGAAATCCAGACACCCACACAATACCGCCACACCAAAGGTCAGCGATAAACATGAGGAAACAAATCCTCCACCTCCACGCCAACAGAAACACGCCCATGCTATTATGACCCACGAATCCACGCGGCGGTCTTTCAACCGCGGTATTCCATTAGCGGTACACACCGCCGCACTCAAAATACACACACATCTCCAAAACACCGCCACATTGGACAATTCCAAATACACACACCTGATACACATACAAACAACACTCCCACACACCCAACACAATATAAAACGCACACCCACATCACCCACAAACCCCTACAACCCAAAATGTGAGTTGAAGGCGACAGAGAGAGCACAGCAATAGACAACCCCACCACACAGAGACACACAACACCATCACCCACACAACATCCACGCACAAAACACCACATACCACTACACTCACCACACTCATCAACACATACACCACCCCACACATCACACACACCACCCCATGTCATGCCAAAGACACGCCGCTTCTCCGAGGAGGAGCTCAGGGTCATGGTGGAGGAAATCATCCGGGTAGAGCCACAGCTATTTGGCTCACAGGTACAGCACACATCAATAGCCAGGAAGATGGAGCTATGGCAAAGAATAGTCGACAGGGTCAACGCTGTGGGACAGCACCCAAGAAATAGGGAGGACATCAGGAAGAGGTGGAATGACCTACGGGGGACGGTGCGTTCAACGGTATCCAGGCACCACATCACGGTACAGCGGACTGGCGGCGGACCACAACCTCCTCCCCCTCAACTAACAACATGGGAGGAGCAAGTCTTGTCCATCTTGCATCCTGAGGGCCTCTGAGGAGTCATTGGAGGAAAGGACACGGGTAAGTCAAATCTTAACTATCATAACCCCCACCCTACCTGCATGATATCACACCCCCCCACCATCACACCCTCCCCTATCACCCCAAATCCTCACCTATCTACCCATTACACCAACCACCCATCCCAAACCCAAGCCCTGCATGACATAACTAAGCATCGACACCCATCACCAAAGCATGCCCACTGCACAGACCCAGAACACCCCCCAACCATCAGCACAAAAGCCCCCCCACAGGAATGCCTGCACTGGGGTTCACGCACACCCAACCAATGCACACCAAGAAATACACACATGCAATAATCATGTACTTACACCCCGCAGGAACTCGAAGGAACGTCACCACACCAGAGGGTCCAGACAACACCACTCCACTCCCAGAAGAGGCCCACAGTGACGATAGCAGCTCTGCCCCACTGGATCTTGATGACCAGCCCGGACCATCGTGAGCCTCGGGACAGTCGGTTCCCCTTGCCCAGCCACAGCCCAACACCGAGCTGCCACCCTCTGGTAACACCAGCACAGCACCCACCCAGCGGGCCCAAACCTCCCTACCCAGGACAGGTCAATCAGCTGTGTGTCCACCACTACGGGGCACCCAGGGTAACCAACCACCCCAACAACAACAGGGACCTGGGGGCAGTGGTAGTGGGCAGGGGACAGAGGCACAGGAACACAGGGGAACTGGGAGGGCTGCTGTACGACAGGGGGAGGACAGGCCCAGGGAACCCACTCTCCACGAGGCCCTCTCCTCCATCATGGGAGCATACCACCACTCCCAGGAGACGATGGCGACGGTCCTGGACAAGTTGCAGGAGACCCTGCGTCTGCAGGAGGAACAATATTTGGGGTTCAGGGAGGATCTCAGGACCATCGGCTCCACCCTGGGCACCATCGTAGGGGTGCTGACGGACATTCAAAAGACCTTGAGGGACACCGTGGCACTCCAAGGGGACTCCAAGGGACCCCTGACACTAGGCAGGACGACGAACTGCCCACCACCTCCGCCGGCGCTAGTGGACAGGACGTCCCACCACAGGACCACCACACCAGCACCCCGCCCCCTGCAGACGGACAACCACCACGCAAGCAGACACTGAGATCCAGGAACAGGACAGAGCAAGAAGGCAAGATCCCCGCCAGGAAATAAGACCACCCTGATAGTCCTCACACTGTCCCACTTTGTTACCCTGCCCAAATCGGAACTGGGCCAGCTCCACTTCCAATGCCCAGATGTGCAATGTACCTGTGAGACTAATAGACTGGACTCTGCCATGGACATTCCTCCACCATCACCCATCACCATTTTACAACCCCCCTTCATTTTTGTACACTTAAATAAACACCCTTCAAACACCCATAAAAATGGAGTCAGTCAATGATTTGTAAATCTGTATAATCAATTACAGTTGCATAATGGGTTACCCATTGGAAGGCTAACATACCTATGTCACACATCACAAACCCTTCAAGGATGCAAACAGTTGACACATAGGTTACCACACTTGTGGAACTGAAATGGAAGGGGACAACTTAGTTAACAAATAGTGAGTGAAATTGAGGTACAGGATAGAGGTAGATGTGTGAAAGTGAATGTAAAGGTAAAATAGAAAATGTGCTCACCTGTGTGTCACTGAAAATATTGCTGTATGACTGACTCCCTGTTGTCGTTTTTGTCTTCCTCAGCTTCATCCTCATCACTGTCCACAGGCTCCACAGGCTCCACAGCTGCTACAACACCGTCATCTGGATCATCCTCCTGTAGAAAAGGCACCTGGCGTCGCAAAGCCAAGTTATGGAGCATGGAGCAGGCGATGATGATGTCGCACACCTTCTTCGGTGAGTAGAATAGGGATCCACCTGTCATATGGAGGCACCTGAACCTGGCCTTAAGAAGGCCAAAGGTGCGCTCGATAACCCTCCTAGTCCGCCCATGGGCATCATTGTACCGTTCCTCTGCCCTGATCCTGGGATTCCTCACTGGGGTCAATAGCCAGGAAAGGTTGGGGTAACCAGAGTCCCCCAATAGCCATACACGGTGCCTCTGGAGTTCACCCATCATATCAGGGATGCTGCTATTGCGCAGGATGTAGGCGTCATGCACAGAGCCAGGGAACATAGCATTTACCTGGGAGATGTACTGGTCTGCCAAACAGACCATCTGGACATTCATAGAATGATAACTCTTCCTGTTCCTGTACACCTGTTCACTCCTGCGGGGGGGGACCAGAGCTACATGGGTACCATCAATGGCACCTATGACGTTGGGGATATGTCCAAGGGCATAGAAGTCACCTTTCACTGTAGGCAAATCCTCCACCTCAGGGAAAATGATGTATCTCCTTACGTGTTTCAGCAGGGCAGACAACACTCTGGACAAGACGTTGGAAAACATAGGCTGGGACATCCCTGATGCCATGGCCACTGTTGTTTGAAATGCCCCACTTGCAAGGAAATGGAGCACTGACAGCACCTGCACGTCAGGGGGGATTCCAGTCGGATGGCGGATTGGTGAAATCAGCTCTGGCTCCAACTGGGTACACAGTTCCTGGATTGTGGCACGGTCAAACCTGTAGGTCACGATTAAATGTCGCTCCTCCATTGTCAACAGGTCCACCAGCGGTCGGTACACCAGCGGATTCTGCCATCTTCTCATATGTCCCAGCTGACGGTGCCTACGAAGGATAACAGCGAAGAAACAGTCACAATTCTTCCAGGTATTTACCCACAGTCACACACAAGACTACCCCAGACAATAAACCCTTCCTGTATGTGTGTTGAGTGTAGGCCTCAGTATGTGTGATGCAGTTGAAAATGAATCCATGTGGGCCTCTAAAATGGCGGCTGCCTGACCTCTAAACTGGGACAATGGGATTGTGAGGTAACAGCGCTGGCGTTGCACACCGTCGCGGTAGGCGGTCGTAGAGCGCAGCGCAATGCTGCATTGGTTAACAATGGACCCCATGGGTCCCAGGAGCCAATGAAGAGGTGCGCCGGTGGTGATGATGCGCCCCGCCGCGGACGTCACCGCCGCGGACGTCACCGCCATTTTCTATCTCTTCAATCACTAGATACCTGACCTTCGACAGGAGAGGACCTACACTGCTAGTGCTGCTGTGACCTCGGTCTGGAAGTGACGATGGCTGCTGCGTCTGGGGAAAGGGCCCCTGCCTTCACATCGGAGGAGTTGGAGAAACTTATGGATGGGGTCCTCCCCCAGTACACGCTACTCTATGGTCCTCCAGACCAACAGGTTAGTACACAGGGAGCACGTTGTAGGGGCTAGGCCTGGGTGGAGAGGGCTGGGTGGAAGAGGGAAGGGGGCAGAAGTCATACTACAGTAAAGCATGGGAATAAATGGGCCACATGGTCAGAGTATGGAGGGGGCCACGCACATTGATGGTGCAATTGGTAATGACTGTTCCTCTTCCCTTGTGCATGTCATGTAGGTCAGCGCCCACCAGAAGAGGGACATTTGGCATGCCATCGCCAAGGAGGTCCGGACCCTGGAGGCCCACCAGAGACGGGGCACCCACTGCCGGAAGAGATGGGAGGACATTCGCCGCTGCAGCAAGAAGACGGCGGAGGCTCAGCTGGGGATAGCCTCCCAACGTGGGAGGGGTGCCCGTCGTAACATGACCCCCCTGATGTTCCGGATCCTGGTGGTGGCCTACCCGGAGTTGGATGGGCGCTTAAGGACATCACAGCAGACACAAGGCGGTGAGTACAAACTCATTCTGCGGACTTTGCGTGCAGTGGAGGTGTCTGGGTGGGGGAGGTGGGCTGTGGGTGTCCGTAGGCCAGGGCGAGTTAGTTAGGCAAGGCCCCTCCGTAATGTAGGCCATGTGGCACTCTACCCCACCTCAGAAAACTAGCAAGTTGAGGTATAGTTGCCCCTGTGGCATCCATGTGCGCAGATTTCCAGCATTGCCATGTAGCCCATATCCATGAAATTGCATGTGCAGAGGGCAGGAGCGCGGCGTTGTGCATGGGGCTGCTGCGTGTGTCTTGTCCAACGGTAGCGGTATGCCATGTACTAAAACTCTCCTACTTCTGTCCCCCCCCCTTTTCCTGCTCTCCCTGTCCGTTTGTACATCAGCATCAACAGGCGGAGGTACAGTGGCACCGGAGCACGTGGGAGCTGCATCCCACATGGCCATGGAGGGCCACACCACAGACTCTGAATACACCAGTGGGACGGAGGGCGAGGGAAGCTTCACGTCGGCCACCGGATCACCAACCAGCGACACAGACTCGTCCGCCGATGTGAGGTCCCCTGTACCTGTAGAAGTGGGGCGCACAGATGGTGCTGCCATCCCCCCTACCAGCACCGCCCTCCCAGCAGCCCCTCAGCGTTCGCCCCGTGCCCGCTCACCCAGGAGGGTGGGCATCACCTTCGCCTCTGGCACCTCAGGCCCTGCCCCAGTCACCTCTGCTGCCCTCAGTGAGGAGGCCATTGACCTCCTCAGGTCACTCACTGATGGGCGGTCTGCCATTGTGAATGCCATCCAGGGTGTAGAAAGGGAGTTGCAACACGGTAATGCATTCCTGGAGGGCATTCATTCTGGTCAGGCTGCCCTTCAGCGAACCCTGCAATCTCTGGCCTCAGCACTGATGGCAGCAATTGTCCCTGTGTCCAGCCTCCCCCCTCCAACTTCCTCCACCCCGACCTAATCCCCTGTATCCCAGCCCATCCCAAGCACACCTACAGACCAGCATGCAGACAAGTCAACACACCCAAGTAGCTCAAGCAAACATAGGCACCACACACACCACAAGCACTCACACAAGCATCACACCCATATAGACACAGCAACATCCACTGTCTCCACTGTGTCCCCCTCCTCCTCTTCTCCCTCCTCCCTCCCAGTCTCGTCTACACACACACCTGCATGCACCACATCTACAGGCACTAGGATTCGCACCAGGACACCCAGCACCACACGCCGCTCACCTGCACTCACCACCTCCACTGGCATTTACACCTCCCCTGTGTCCTCTCCCAGTGTGTCTGTGACGCCCCCTCCCAAAGTACCCAAACGCCGGCAATCACTCACCCAACATCCATCCACTTCACGACAGCCTCCAGTACCTGCACCTGCACCCAAAACAGCTAAAGTGACACCTCCTACAACCACCTCCTCTTCCTCCACTCCCAGACCCCCTCCAGCTACCCATCCCAGTGTTCGTCAGAAACTGTCCCTCTGTCAAATGGACCTTTTTGCCTCCCCCGCCCCTCCAATTCATCAGTCCCGTCGTAGCGCCTCAGCCAAAAAGCCTCCAGGACCAGTGGTGCCTGTTCAAGGTTTTTGGAGTGCACCGTCCACCAGGGCAGACAGTAGGACCCGGAGCCAAGGCACAGGCAGCCCAGCCCCCGTAAAGACTCCGAAATTGGAGAGTGGACGACGGGACCGTGGCAAGAATCCTGGTGGGACAACAAGTGAAATGGGATCGAAGGCGATTGGTGAGTCAGCTGTAACTCCAAAAAAGGTGGGGAAGGTCCAGAGGAAGTCTGCCCAGCCTGTTGTGAGTTTCACGGCGGAGAAGTGTGCCATCATTTCCGGCGGTCCAGACACAACCGCCAGCACTGTTGTCACTGGTTCAGAGACCACCGCCAGAGTCACAGCCCAGGAGGGCTCAAGTATCGTCACTGGTCCAGAGACCACCGCCAGAGTCACAGCCCAGGAGGGCTCAAGTATCGTCACTGGTCCAGAGACCACCGCCGGAGTCACAGCCCAGGCGGGCTCAAGTATCGTCACTGATCCAGAGACCACCGCCGGAGTCACAGCCCAGGCGGGGCCAGGATGCCACAGCCCCACTGGGCAATGATGGAACGTCATGCCACACACCAATGTCTAGTGTGGAAATCGTCATGCCACACACCAATGTCCGTATCAGAACTGCCATGTCAAAGCACCGCTGAAGAGGGCAAAGACCGCCATGTAAAAGCACCGCTGAAGAGGGCAAAGACCGCCATGTCAAAGCACCGTTGAACAGTCCTGAAACGCCATGTCATAGCACCGCTGAAGAGGGCAAAGACCGCCATGTCAAAGCACCGCTGAAGAAGGCAAAGACCACCATGTCATAGCACCGCTGAAGAGGGCAAAGAACGCCATGTCATAGCACCGTTGAAGAGGGCAAAGACCGCCCTGTCAAAGCACAGCTGAACAGTCCTGAAACGCCATGTCATAGCACCGCTGAAGAGGGCAAAGACCGCCATGTCAAAGCACAGCTGAACAGTCCTGAAACGCGATGTCATAGCACCGCTGAAGAGGGCAAAGACCGCCATGTCAAAGCACTGCTGAAGAGGGCAAAGACGGCCATGTCATAGCACCACTGAAGAGGGCAAAGACCGCCATGTCATAGCACCGCTGAAGAGGGCAAAGACCGCCATGTCAAAGCACCGCTGAACCGTCCTGAAACGCCATGTCATAGCACCGCTGAAGAGGGCAAAGACCGCCATGTCATAGCACCGCTGAAGAGGGCAAAGACCGCCATGTCAAAGCACCGCTGAAGAGGGCAATGCACCTGGTAGGAATGAATGGCCCGCCATATCAGGCATCCTTATCCCATGAGCAGCTGGGACAGTGACAGGACACTACCATTCACGCGGAGACTCATCCAGTCTGGGCACCAGTCAACCCCCAGTACCAGTATGGACCTGCATCAACTTGAGAGACTGTGGCTTTGCACTCCCCAGGATGTGACAGTGGGCAACCCTCCCACTGTATAGACTTGAGAGACTGTGGCTTTGCACTCACCAGGATGTAACAGTGGGCAACCCACCCACTGTATAGACATGAGAGACTGTGGCTTTGTACTCCCCAGGATGTGACAGTGGGCAACCCACTCACTGTATAGACTTGAGAGACTGTGGCTTTGCACTCCCCAGGATGTCACACTGGGCAACCCACCCACTGTATAGACTTGAGAGACTGTGGCTTTGTACTCCCCAGGATGTGACAGTGGGCAACCCACCCATTGTATAGACTTGAGAGACTGTGGCTTTGCACTCCCCAGGATGTAACAGTGGGCAACCCACCCACTTGGGAGACTTGAGAGACTGTGGCTTTGCACTCCCCAGGATGTAACAGTGGGCAACCCACCCACTGTATAGTCTTGAGAGACTGTGGCTTTGCACTCCCCAGGATACATCAATGGGCATGGAGCCCCGTCGTGGATCTGGCTTTGCGTTTATGTGGCTGAGGTGCCCCCCCTTCCCTTCCCCCTGAGGTGCCTGTAGTGTTTCTATCTGATGCCCCGGGAGTGTTCTCTCCGATTTTGGTCAGGTATCTATTGTGGGCCTCGCCCATGCATTTTTGGACTGTTTGTGCACGGACATTGTTGTGTACATATCTGCACTACTTCTCGGATTGTATATATGTAAATAAGAGTGATTTTAGTATGCATATATTTGTTTATTTTTGTATGACATGTATATTGGCACATTACAAAGTTTGTCCGAAATTCGTATTGTCTTTGCATTCTTCCGGGGGAATTGTGGGTTGTTACTGTGATGTTTGTGACTGCATTGGTGTGTATGTTGTAATATGCGAGGGTGGGGGTGGGGGTGTTTGGTGGGTGTCCCCCTAACTTTTGCCTCCCCCCTCCCCTGTGTCGTAGGTGCTGTACTCACCGGTATCTTCTGCGCCTATGTCGCTGTTGGTCATGAAGGAGCAGAAAGACAAGGGCAGGTAGTATATGGAGTTCCGGGTCCATGGAGTCATCGTTCCTCGTGGGATATGTTAAGGTGAGCGTTTTCCCATAGCAAAAGCTGTTTCTGCCGTGTTTTTATCCACGGTGAATCCGCCCCAGAAAAGGTGGCGGATTGGCCTGTTGTGATACTGTGGGCGGTACATTGTCTCCCGCCTGACTGTTGGCGGTGACCGCCGCAATGCTTGTCTGTACCTCCGTGGCGGGCGAAGTGTTAAAGTGGCTGTCTTTGTTGGCGGTTTCCGCCAGGTTCATAATTACCATTTTTTGTCCGTCTGACTGTTTGCCGTATTACCGCATCTTTAACACCGTCCGCCAGGGTTGTAATGACCCCCATAGTAACTTAATGAAAACACTACAAAATGACACAACACCAGTTTAGAAAAATAGGAAATATTTATCTAAACAAAACAAGACCAAAATAAAAAAAATCCAACTTACACAAGTCAAGTTCTGAATTTTTGAAGATTAAACAAAAAAAATAGCGCTTAGAAACACAAAATGCTTTGATGAGGTGTTAACTCAGCATCGTGACGGAGTCATTCCCAACAAGCCGACACCAGTGGCGCTGGACACGGAGTCGTGTAGACCCCCAAGTACAGTACCTTTGGTGAAGAGTGAAAACAAGTTGATGCGCGAAGTCGGGGATCACGGCATCTGTGTGAAATGTTGAATCCACGCACTTTGAGTGGCGTCGGTCACGACGTGGTGCGGTGACTTCCATGGAGTCGCAGACTTCACCGGGGCTGCAGCGGCATCGGGCCTGCGAAGGTCGTTGCGTTCCAGCGAAGATCACAGAGTCGGTTGCAAGCAGCGTCACCGGATTCAGCAGCGGCGTCGGTCCGAAGTCGTCCGAAGTCGATTTCCTTTGATTTCCACCAGCTTTCTTTTCAAGGGCCCAGGGACTGGATAGGGCACCACTTGTCAGAGCAGGAGTCTCTCCAAAGACTCCAGGTGCTGGCAGAGAGAAGTCTTTGCTGTCCCTGAGACTTCAAACAACAGGGGGCAAGCTCTAAATCAAGCCCTTGGAGATTTCTTCACAAGATGGAAGGCACAGAAAGTCCAGTCTTTGCCCTCTTACTCTGGCAGAAGCAGCAACTGCAGGATAGCTCCTCAAAGCACAGTCACAGGCAGGGCAGCACTTCTCCTCAGCTCTTCAGCTCTTCTCCAGGCAGAGGTTCCTCTTGTTTCCAGAAGTATTCTAAAGTCTGGGGTTTTGGGTGCTCTTCTTATACCCAAGATCCCCTTTGAAGTAGGCCTACTTCAAAGTAAAGTCTCTTTTGAATGTGAAATCCTGCCTTGCCCAGGCCAGGCCCCAGACACTCACCAGGGGGTCGGAGACTGCATTGTGTGATGACAGGCACAGCCGTTTCAGGTGTAAGTGACCACTCCTCCCCTCCCTCCTAGCACAGATGGCTCATCAGGAAATGCAGACTACACCCCAGCTCCCTTTGTGTCACTGTCTAGTGTGAGGTGCAACCAGCTCAACTGTCAAACTGACCCAGACAGGGAATCCTCAAACTGGCAGAGTCACAGAAATGGTATAAACAAGAAAATGCTCACTTTCTAAAAGTGGCATTTTCAAACGCACAATCTAAAATCAACTTTACTAAAAAGATGTATTTTTAAATTGTGAGCTCACAGACCCTAAACTCCACATGCCCATCCGCTCCCAAAGGGAATCTACACTTTAATCAGATTGAAAGGTAGCCCCCATGTTAACCTATGAGAGGGACAGGCCTTGCAACAGTGAAAAACGAATTTAGCAATATTTTACTGTCAGCACATATAAAACACATTACTATGGGGGTGATTCCGACCCTGGCGGTAAAAACCGCCAGGGCCGGGGTCTGCGGGAGCACCGCCAACAGGCTGGCGGTGCTCCTTTGGGCATTCTGACCGCGGCGGTACAGGCGCGGTCAGAAACGGAAAGTCGGCGGTGTACCGCCGGCTTTCCGCTGCCCAGGGGAATCCTCCATGGCGGCGCAGCTTGCTGCGCCGCCATGGGGATTCCGACCCCCATACCGCCATCCTGTTCCTGGCGGTTTCGGCCGCCAGGAACAGGATAGCGGTATGGGGTGTCGTGGGGCACCCGTAAGAGGGCCCCACTTTGAATTTCAGTGTCTGCTTAGCAGACACTGAAATTCGCGACGGGTGCTACTGCACCCGTCGCACCCCTTCCACTCCGCCGGCTCCATTCAATCAAGTCGAATTTACTGTTAAAACTGCACACACAGACAATGCAGTGGCAGGTCTGAGACATGATTACAGAGCTACTTATGTGGGTGGCACAACCAGTGGTGCAGGTCCACTAGTAGCATTTGTTTTACAGGCCCTGGCACCTCTAGTGCACCTTACTAGGGACTTACTAGTAAATCAAATATGCCAATCATGATTAAACCAATCAACATTACAATTTACACAGAGAGCATTTGCACTTTAGCACTGGTTAGCAGTGGTAAAGTGCTCAGAGTTCAAAAGCCAACAGCAACAGGTCAGAAAAATAGGAGGCAGGAGGCAAAAAGTTTGGGGAGGACCATGCATAAGCAAAAAAGTCCAACAGTCCAGAAGAGAGTTGCTCTTGTGTTCATGAAAGGTTAATAAGAGGGTTTTCCCACTAACATTGCTTTTCTGCAACAGATCTATATTGTACTTAGATAAGAACTAATTTAGGCATTCACCATATCTATTGTGGGGGGAAGTGAGCCTGTTTGTTACCTCGAACATCAATAAAGCTGCAAATTCCTACGGATGAATAGACACAGGGGCTAATATTAAAATCACCAGCAAAAATATATATACATTTAGCCTCAATCCCGTTATTGCATTTTTCCAATATTATGTCAAGGTCCTTTACAGATTCATAGCGCTTGCAACAAAAGTTATTGTGATAACAATGTATCCGGACAAACACTAATTTGTACAAGACTATAACAATACCAATTGGAACTAAGGAGAATTGGTATACACCTTCGGAATGAGTACCTGGGCTTAAAGTGGACAGTAAAATAGCTAATGATCATTAAAAAATGCCAACATGTTTCAACCTAATAAAGCATTAAAACTGGTCAAAGTTCTTCTTCAGGGCCAAAGAACTCCCTACGCATTCCATAGATGCATTCAATGCAAAAACAAGTGTGAGGTAAAGGCTATCACACTAAAACCTTCTTATTCATTAAGGAACCCCGACTCTGGGATAAATTCAGGCTTTCGTGGTTCAGAACGGGGGGCATCTCCTCTGCAGTTACACTTACCTCAAGAGGTAGATGCTACCCTTTTTACGTAAGACGCCCCCATGCCTTTTCACATATGGAAATAAAATGCAAATGTGCCTTTACACTTCTAATTTATATATTCTACATGGGGATTTTTTTTGACTGTGTATAAATCCATTACTCCATGACAAACCAATTTTAAGGGTGTTCACTTTTTATTCACGTTATTGATCCGAACATAATCTAACCACTGACAGGAGTAAATCTCTCACAGCACCCAGGATGGAAAATGTGCTTCCCAAAGTTTGGGAATACACACCAGTTTGTGCATTGAAAAGGCAAGCCCGCTCTGCAACACTCCATGGCATATCGAATGAGCAGTTTTTTTTCACATGGATATCATCAGTGTGCTTAAGTCTATTCATGAGTGCTGATTCAAATGTTGCTACTAACTACCATGAACTAGCGCTAACACAAGATTGCATTGTGGCTCTTATGAAGGTCACGGAGTATTTCAGACAGTAGTTATGCTTGCCGTAAATACCCGTTCCATAGTGTGTGGTATTAACTAGTGTTGGAGTGTGTCTTTGAAAAGCAATATTAATACGAAAAGCTTGAAATATATTGTGTGATAAAGGTACATAGAAAAGTGTTAACATAGAAAGTAATGCACACGTTTGAAATGTGCCCACGGGGAGTGGCTACCAATGTATATGAAAACTAATGAAAGCTTATTAATTCTGAGTTAAATTTTGCAATATTGTTTTGAACTGTATTAGTATAGCATAATTAGAGTTATGTGTTAAGAGTTTGCTTTATTAACTTAGAGGGCCTTAGCTTAGCGAGGGTTTGGTCCTAGCTGCCTGGCCTCATATTAAATTGTGTTTCTAACGTGTAATGTCCTGTTTTTCTGAAGGACACAAAGCTGTACTTTTTCAGGAGCTGTATGTGTGTAGCCGTAGTAAATTCTTTCTCATGAGAACCGGCGATGTTCTTGTTAACTGCAACCGTGTAATTCGTAAGAGGTGCAAGGTTAACTGTACTAGGTGAAGACAATGAAGACACTGACTGGAGCGCGAAGTGTAACATTTTCTACCTGACATTTCAACCGTTGAAGACGTCAATAACATGGACCAATCAGCAACATGGGAACTGTGAACGGGGAAAATACTATCAAGGTGCTTACCAAACTATTGGACAAAGATAACGATGCACCAAACTTTACCCATTGAGAAATTAGGGAATAGTTAGACAGTTTTGATTTAACAGTGTAACCCAAGGATAACGGGGAAATTTTTTCCTTCTACGTTAATGGGGACATTTGACATTTTTCATTGCCATAAGACTTTTGTCATTTGCCATTCTTCCGGACATTCAAAACCCATACTTTAGAGATAAATTGTCCTGCTACTTCAAACCATCCTCTATCTCTTTCTTGTCTGATACTAACTTCTCCTCCATCTAAGGGAAGTAATTCGTTTTTCTGAGCTATGCTATCTTAAGACTTTGCCCCGTCCTATCTCTGCTGATGCTGATGAACTGGTGTCCAGAGGACGAAGGCTTAAGCTGTTTGCTGATCTGTTGGATGGGTAATTATCTAATGCAAGTTGCAATTGTCTATTTGCCTTTTCTTTCTAAGTACCAACTGCTGTTTTGATAGAGGCCATAGTTTAGTTGTTTTCTAAATTTGTGTTTCTCTAAATTGTTTTGCATGAAGCCCAACATGCTAATGCTGATTTGAGGTTAGTTAAGGCATTCACTAATATCGTATGCAAATAGACAAATAACTGAGTTCTTGCTTTGTTGAATCATGTACTAATGACTCCGCTAAGTTGATTTGTGTTAATGATGTGCCTAAATATTGAATGAATATAGTCTATCCATTAATTAAGTTGTGCTTCGATTATTAATTAGTAGTTGTAGGAAGTTGTCTCTGTATATACTACTTCAAAGTAAGAAATAGTGTGCACAGAGTCCAAGGGTTCCCCTTAGAGGTAAGATAGTGGCAAAAGCAGATAATTCCAGTGCTCTATTTTGTGGTAGTGTGGGCGAGCAGTAGGCTTATCAGAGGGTAGTGTTAAGCATTTGTCGTACACACACAGGCAATAGGTGAGGAACACACACTCAAAGACTTACTCCTGGCCAATAGGTTTTTATATAGAAAAATATATTTTCTTAGTTTATTTTAAGAACCACAGGTTCAAGATTTACAAGCAATACTTCAAATGAAAGGTATTTCACGTAGGTACTTTAGGAACTTTGAATAATCACAATAGCATGTACAGTTTTGGCAAAAATGGCAATAAGCTATTTTAAAAGTGGACACACTGCAAAAATCAACAGTTCCTGGGGGACGTAAGTAGAGGTTAAGTTCACAGGTAAGTAAAACACTTACAGGGTTCAAAGTTGGGTCCAAGGTAGCCCACCGTTGGGGGTTCAAGGTAACCCCAAAGTTACCACACCAGCAGCTCAGGGCTGGTCAGGTGCAGAGGTCAAAGAGGTGCCCAAAACACATAGGCTTCAATGGAGAACAGGGGTGCCCCAGTTCCAGTCTGCCAGCAGGTAAGTACCCGCGTCCTCGGGGGACAGACCAGGGGGGTTTTGTAGGGCACCGGGGGGGACACCAGCAGGCACAGAAAGTACACCCTGAGTGGCACAGGGGCGGCCGGGTGCAGAGTGCAAACAGACATCGGGTTTTGTATTGAAAGCAATAGGGAGACCCGGGGGTCTCTTCAATGATGCAGGCAGGCACAGGGGGGGCTCCTCGGGTAGCCACCACCTGGGCTAGGCAGAGGGTCACCTGGGGGTCGCTCCTGCACTGGAGTTCGGTTCCTTCCGGTCCTGGGAGCTGCGGGTGCAGTGGTGGTTCCAGGCGTAGAGTCCCTTGTTACAGGCATTCGCGGTCAGAGGGAGCCTCTGGATTTCCTCTGCAGGTGTCGGTGTGTGGGCTCAGGGAGGGTCATCTCTGGCTACTCATAGGCTCGCAGTCGCCGGGCAGTCCTCCCTGTGGTGTTGGTTTTCCGCAGGTCGAGCCGGTGGCGTCGGGTGCAGAGTGGAAAGTCTCACGCTTCCGGCGGGAAACGTAAAGTCCTTAGAGTAGTTTCTTTGTTGCAAGAAAGTTGCAGATTGTTGAACTGGGCCACTGTTCATGGAAGTTTCTTGGTCCTTGGTTGCAGGGCAGTCCTCTGAGGCTTCAGAGGTCGCTGGTCCCTGTTGGATGCGTCGCTGTTGCAGTTTTTTTTTAAAGTTGGAGGCATGCCGGTAGGGCTGGGGCCAAAACAGTTCTTGTCTTCGTCTTCACTGCAGGGCTTCAGCTCAGCAGTCCTTCTTCTGGTTAAGGTTGCAGGAATATAGTTTCCTAGGTTCTGGGGGCCCCTAAATAATGAATTTAGGGGTGTGTTTAGGTCTGGGAGGGCAGTAGCCAATGGCTACTATCCTTGACGGTGGCTACACCCTCTTTGTGCCTCCTCCCTGAGGGGAGGGGGGCACATCCCTATTCCTATTGGGGGAATCCTCCAAAATCAACATGGAGGATTTCTAAAGGCAGGGGTCACCTCAGCTCAGGACACCTTAGGGTTGTCCTGACTGGTGGGCGACTCCTCCTTGTTTTTCTCATTATCTCCTTCAGCCTTGCCGCCAAAAGTGGGGGCAGTGGCCGGAGGGCAGGCATCTCCACTATCTGGGATGCCCTGTGGCGCTGTAACAAAGGGGGTGAGCCTTTGAGGCTCACCGCCCGGTGTTACAGTTCCTGCAGGGGGAGGTGAGAAGCACCTCCACCCAGTACAGGCTTTGTTCCTGGCCACAGAGTGACAAAGGCACTCTCCCCATGTGGCCAGCAACATGTCTGGTGTGTGGCAGGCTGGCAGAAACTAGTCATCCTACACTGGAAGTCGGGTATGTTTTCATGGGGCATCTCTAAGATGCCCTCTGGGTGTATTGTACAATAAATTGCACACTGGCATCTGTGTGCATTTATTGTGCTGAGAAGTTTGATACCAAACTTCCCAGTTTTCAGTGTAGCCATTATGGAGCTGTGGTGTTTGTGTTTGACAAACTCCCAGACCACATACTCTTATGGCTACCCTGCACTTACAATGTCTAAGGTTTTGCTTAGACACCGTAGGGGCATAGTGCTCATGCACATATGCCCTCACCTGTGGGATAGTGCACCCTGCCTAAGGGCTGTAAGGCCTGCTAGAGGGGTGACTTACCTATGCCACAGGCAGCATTTTGTGTGCATGGCATCCTGATGGGGATGCCATGTTGACTTTGCCTTTTTATCCCCACCAACACACACAATCTGCAATGGCAGTGTGCATGTGTTAGGTGAGGGGTCCCTTAGGGTTGCACAACATATGCTGCAGCCCTTAGGGACCTTCCCTGGTCACAGGGTCCTTGGTACCACTGGTACCTTTTACAAGGGACTTATCTGTGTGCCATGGGTGTGCCAACTGTGGAAACAATGGTACATTTTAGGTGAAAGAACACTGGTGCTGGGGCCTGGTTAGCAGGGTCCCAGCACACTTCTCAGTCAAGTCAGCATCAGTATCAGGCAAAAAGTGGGGGGTAACTGCAACAGGGAGCCATTTCCTTACAGTAGTGCTTCTGATGTGGTTTATTGATATTGAGATTAACAGACATGATATTAGATTGTTACTAATAGGGAAATAAATATCCTAACACCTAACTAAACTGGTGTGGTTATTCATGACTGAAAGGTCGGGTGTGTTCAATTATTGATTCTTATTGATTGTTTATCGGCTAGTGATTGTCATTAATGATTGTTTATTGATTTGTTGATTGATGATTGCTAGAAAATATTTCGTACTGGGAAGTCCCAAACGCGGTCCAAAGGTTTGTCGACCTAAACGCGTCTCCTTGTAAGTTTACTTATTAAGGCTCTGGCGCGCTAACAGTTTTTGGTAGCAGTGCGGATGGTTTGGCGCTTTGAGGCCCCAGTACGAAGGATCACGGGGTGCGAGAATTAACAGTTTTTGTAGCAGTACGGCCCCGGTATGAAAGATCAACAGTTTGGTAGAGATCGATGGGGTTGGTCCTTTGAGGTCCTTAGGGTTTTGGTGGTAGGCAAGGTGTACCGAATAAATTGAGTTTTGTGAGGTTTTCTTTTTCAAATGATGCAAATTGTGGGGATAATGTGTCCCTAAGTCCCAAATGACTTTCCCGGAATCTTGGAGCTTGCTGAAGGGAGTTTGAGTAGGTTCTCGGCGTTCCAGTGATAGTGGGAATGAAGTAGATTTGCACTTGCACAGCTTATGCAAATCACAGGTGAATTGTGATTGTGAGGATTTTAGGCCAGATGATGATGTCTTAGTAGGAGTGTGCGTACTCCGCAGTATGAGAGTAGGGAAGTCGGCAAACTTCATGTGAGTGTGGCGCTTTGTGCTCAAAAACTGCCCACGTGGTTGTTGATGATGTATGGACCTTGCGTGGTCTAAGACTTCGGAGTATATTGATAAGTGTATGAGACACTTGGTTTATGTTGTACTTTGCATAGTTTAATAGGTTGATAGTGAAGTCGACAAGTCAAGTTTGAGTCAAAGTGAGTGAATGAAAACTTCGATGGAGATTTGGTGAGTTCTAAAGTGCACTAGAACAATAATCCATTGACAAGTCGAGAGTAGAATTTTTGGGTCAAATTTTGCTTGCAAGTGCTGGATCTGAGAAGGAGAGAGTAGCAGCCGAGGCTGAGCGAAACCTCTGTAAAGTTCTGAAGCGATAGTGTCGCCCTTACTGTAGTAAACCAGCAAATTTGAATTCATTTTGGTTGATGCTTGCAATATATTGCATTAGTTTTTTGTGAATCAAGAGTGGGAAGACAAGCCACAAGACTTTATCAGCCGCAGTGTGTGAGTGTGACGTCATTGGAGCCACGCTGGGATAGGTTGCTCAGTGAGAAGGGTCGCTCACGGATGGGCAGCCGTCCGTGAGAGGCAATTGGTTGAAAAGGTAGGCGAAGAGAATTCTGGGAATTAAAGTCATTTTCTGATCTGATTGTGAACGAAATAAAAGATGTAAAGATTACATTTTTCAAGGCTTTAAAGAGCAATTTGAGGGGAGACATATATTACCGTGAGTGTAGGGGAGGTTACACCACCAGAGGGTACACCGGCTTACGCTGTAATGGAAGAGAAGGGTGTCGCGCCATGTCTTTGGCTAAAGCAATGGTGCAATGCTACGGAGAAAGATGGGTGTTTAGCATTCCCTGAGATCGGAACATTCAATTTGAGACTTTTAGAAAATTTGCGGATGGTGCTAAATGATCTGAAGTCATCTCCGAGACCAGCACAGTTTGAGGCGTTAGCAATTTGGGAGCTGATGGCAATACGACAACAGCAACAGAAATTCGAGAGGAGAATGAGGAAAGCAGAAAAGACACTAGCAGAGGCTAGGTAGGATAGTGCACAGAGAGTCTGGAGGAGAGAAACAATAGATGGGGTTAGGATGTTTCCAGCAATAGCTAAAGAGAATGAAAACAAAGGGGTAAAAGCTACTTGTAAGACTGACAAAAGTCCTTCCAAAGACAAGGAGGTTGGGAAGCCCTGGTCAGAGGTAGATGACTCAGAAGATGACGAATTCCTTAATCAACTACTGAATGATCATCCACCACCATATGTGGCAGATGGATATGGTTCGAGTACCAGTATGGGTCGCATAGGTGGGACACAAGACAAAGCGATAGTTAGCCAGACACAGGTCAGTCCTGTCTCGACACAAGTTCCGATGCAGAGTAGTATTGGGGTGTCTACCACACAAGTGATGCAACCTCAGTTGCAACCGCCACAGATTCAGAGACTTTACCCTGATGTACCTATTTTAGAGACTATCACTAATCTGATGGTGCCGATGGAGCAAGTACATGGAAGGCCAAAGTTGACTCAGATGGAGCCAACTCCACCTTTACTACCCCCGCTGGAGCCGCGAATTATCCCGAGATGTACTCCGGTCACAGGACCGCAAGCAGATGCATCACCAGTGATAAGCCAGAATATGGTAGTTAGTCTTCCACAGGTTTTGGGAACCAGACAGACACCAGATGCCATATCTTTGCCAATTACGGTTGGTCCACCAGTGCCATTGTATGCGCAGTCGAAGCCTAGTGTACGTGACCAAGGGGTATTGACACATAATATGACAAGAGGAGGCTCCCAAGGGACGACTCCAGTGGAACCGACATTTGAAGGATCTAGGTCACTGTTACATTTCAGTCCGATTGGGGCTCCTCCAGAGGACATAAGACAGGCAGGTGCAAGACTGCTGACACTGCACATTTCGAGTGCGAATGTACCACAGGCACCTTTAGTGCTGGCTGGGAATATCTCATTGTAGGGTTTAACAGCACAACAGCTGACCGACTGGTTAGACAAGCTCAATACTTCACAGACTACTCCTGTAGCAGCAGGGAGAGCGGAAGGAGAAGAGTACCTGAATCATGTGAAGTTGGGCATGGAAGCCAATGAACTCGTTGAAGGGAGCATGGGTGTGAATAGGTTAGAGTCATACACAGAAGCAGAATTAAGATACTTGTGCCCAAAGATAACTAGAGAAGTGAACAGGGTGCACCAGAGGTTGGCAAATTTGGCAGACAAGTATGGCGTAGATTTAGAGAATACCAAACATTTGAAGAGAAGTTACAGGTTAGATTTTGAGCCAAAGGATTTTGAACACATGAGGTCTACTGGAATGAAGGCGCACCTCAAGGAGATACTGCAAAGTGAACAAGTTTAGGGACTCTTAGAAAAGTGGGAAGGCAGATGGGCGAAAGAGACAAGAGGAACAGTGATGACATAGAGCAGTCAGCAATAGCATTACTGGACACTGGTGCGGTGAAGATGTTACCAATGAGAGAAACTGCAAGAGGGGTTCTTGTCCATGTACCATGGACTAGAGGTGATATTCTGGCATTTACGAATGATTTCCCCAGGCTGAGGGAGAAACCAATAGAGTGGTACCAGCAGACAACAGGTTTGTGAAGCTCGCGAAGTGTCTTTGGGAAGACCTGAATACTCTCTTTGAGATCATAGTTCCAGCTAGCTTGTGGATTGAGTGCAAAAGGAGCGTAGGTTGGCTGACCGAGGAGCCGGCAAGGGATAGAAACACAGGGGCACCGTTTCCTGATGTGATGAAGTACTATTATAAGGTGTTTGAAGTTTCTGAAAACAAGAGTTTCGCCAAAGAACATTGATTGGCAGAGGATTGATCGAACGGCTCAGGAGGTCATGCCTATTATGAGAGGTTGTTGAAGGCGTTTAAGCATTACAGCGGTACGGAGGTTATTGAGGCGAAGGACATGAATCACCTTGTGTTAAGGTTCATGGAAGGGTTGAGACCTGAGATAGGCCAGATGATTAAGAATCATTTGATTTGTTGACAAGCTAAGCTGATTGATGAGGTGTTGCAGTATGCGAAGTACTGTAGCGATGAGATTGATGCAGAGGAAGTTGAAGGAGAAAGCGATGGTGATGCAAATCAAGGCTGCACAATCAGGGTTGCAAGGAGGGTTTCTACAACAGATGGTACAGCAGCCACAGGGTAACAGGATGTTTCAGGCGCAAGTGAGAGGTAGAGGTCGAGGAGGGTTTGTGAACCGCATTCCGGACTTGAACAGTGTAGTAGTACAATGGGAGTGCCCAATGATGGTGCAGGATGGTGTTATTCAACAAAACAATGATGGCAGTATGTTTCAAAATGTGAGGGGACCCAGATTGAGGGGTCCAAATCCACACTTTCAAAATAATGTGAATCAAATGCAGGGGTTTCAACCCATACAGCAGGTGCAGATGCCCTGTGTACAGCCAATGCAGTTACAACAAGCGCAACAGCAGGTCCCCATTGTACCTAGACAGCAAATGCAAGTACCCCTAGCTCCAATGGAACAGCAGCAGGTGATGCTTCCTCAACAGGTCACAGGTCAAAGAATGAGTCAGAATAACACAGTGCAACAGTACCCATTACGTGGCAAGAATGGAATAAACGATGAATGGTCAGATGAGAGTTCCGATAGTGAGGAGTACAGGCTTGCAGCATCTTTAGAGGCAGATCAGAGAGGACCCTATGTTCAGGGAAAGGTTATGGGTCATAAGGTTTCATTCTTGGTTGACACAGGAGCTATACGCTCTACAGTCAGATGCTGTATGTACGATTTCTAGTATCCTGGAAGCGTCCTGGCTTCAAGGAGTGTGTTCCGCTAAGGTGGCTGAACTGGTAGCTCTTACCAGAGCTTGCCATGTCTCTGCTCAGATGAGAGTGACTATCTATACTAATAGTTGATATGGATTTGGAATTGTTCATGATTTTGGTCAACTATGGTCACAGAGGGGTTATTTGACCTCTTCTGGTTCGCCAGTGAAAAATGGTGAAAGAATTAAGGAGTTGTTGCACGCAATTCAGTTACCTCATGAAATTACTGTGGTGAAATGCAGTGCACACCTGAAGTCACAAGACTTTGTTTCAATTGGAAATGGATATGCAGATCAAGTTGCAAGGTTTTGCGCATTGAACTGTATATCGTTTAAGGATCAATGGGAATTGTTGCCTGAAAAAGAAAATGAGACATGTACAGGTTATGCATTAAGGGTGAGTGACACGTTAGAAGAGCTGAAATTGTTGCAGGGTTGTGCCAGCAAAGATGAGAAGCGTTCTTGGGTTAGGATGCAATGCGTACAAAGACCAGATGATTTGTGGGTTTCACACGAAGGGAAAATGGTCTTGCCGAACAGTCTCTTGTCACAATTTGCAAGGTTTTACGATGGCCAAGTACACATTGCGAGGGATGCCATGATCAGGTTGTTCAAGATTGACTGGTTTAATCCAAAATTTAGATAAGCTGCAGAGGGGATATGCCATTGTTGTATCATCTGCCAACAGATGAACGCGGGTAAAGGGACAGTGGTGAATTTGAGCCATATTGGGACAGCCAGAGGTCCATTTAGCAGAATGGCATTGGATTTCATTGAGATGCCTATGTGTGGAGGTTTGAGATATGTGTTGTGATTGTGTGCATCTTTAGTCATTGGATTGAGGCGTATCCTACACGCAGGAATGACAGCCTCACAGTAGCGAAGCTGCTGCTTAGGGAATTGATACCACGTTTCAGTTTTCCGATGTCTCTAGAATCAGATAGGGGAAGTCACTTCAACAATGAGGTGGTTAGGTTACTGTGTGCAGCATTGAACATTGAGCAGAAGTTACATTGTAGCTACTGCCCTGAAGCATCAGGACTAGTGGAACAGATGAATGGTACCCTGAATTTGAGAATGGTGAAAATGTGTGCAGTCATGAATTTGAGATGGCCCTACGCATTACCTTTAGTGTTAATGTCAATGAGAAATACCCCTAACAAGAAGATGGGACTGCCTCCACATAAGATTCTCATGGGTTGAGCTATGAGACTGCCCGCAGTCTCTGCAAATGCTCCTGTGAATATCACGGATGATATGGTGTTGGACTACTGGAAGGGTCTGGCTGATGTGGTCCGCTCTTTTCTCACCAGGTGGAAGCTACCACCCTGCCACCGATTCATGATCCAGACCACAACCTGAAAGCTGGTGACTGGGTTGTTATCAAGAAACACATAAGGAAGGTGTGCTTGGAGCCGCGTTGGTAGGGACCCTACCAAGTGATACTAACAACTACCACTGCTGTGAAGTGTGCATGAGTTCCGAACTGGATCCATGCCAGTCACACAAAAAAGGTGCTCTGTCCAACTGATGAGGAAGTTGAGTTGTTGAAAGTACCAACAACAGAAAAGGAAGTCTCAGGGCCGGAGAGTAATCGAAGGGGAACTGAGACAGAAAGGGAGCCCGTTGAGGACGGCTTGGTCACTCCAGTAAGAGACGAAGGAGAAGAGGTCCTGAGAGGTGACAGTGAGCCTATCTCAACTGAGGTAACAGGGGCACCTAGTCAAAGAGAGGTTCTCTCAGAAGTAGACGATTATGAGAATGAGCCAGAGCACTTGACAGACCCAGAAGGTGAAGGAGTTGAGGTGGAGGAGAGTCAGAGGGTCCAGACTCCTCCTGAGCAGATTGCAGGTCCATCAAGCGAAAGCACCCTAGAGCAAAGATAGGAAGAAGGGCTGACAGAGGAAAGATCAAGGACTAAAAAGATACAGAAAGGAGACAAGTGGCCAGAGTTACAAGTGAAAAGGGGAGAAGTGGTTGTCGAAGATGCAATAGAGGAAGAAATAGACACAACAAGGAAATAAGATCTAAGTGAAGGAGAATTGCAAGGTGATCGCAAATTGAAAAGGAAGAGAGTAGCAAATAGAAGGTACGCAGGTCCTGAATGGGCGTATGCAACAACAGCTGAATGACAACAGGAGTTCCTGGCGTTCTGTTTTGATTGAGAGATCCCAGGTCAATACTTCGGCACCTGAGCCTTGCTGAAGGATCTGAAAGGGTGTAAAGATTTGAGCTAAGATCGAACTTGATAAAAGAGACTGGGAAATTACCAGATGAGACTTTGAAAACCTGAGTTGACTTTTGAAAAACGATTTTGACAAGCTGCTAACCTGAAGTGACAAGGGATCCTGGGAGAAAGATTGAAAGCTGTAAATATTTGCTGAAAGAAGATTTTACTTGTTCTGACTTTTGCTGCAGGAGAGAATTATTAACCATCCTCTGTTGTTGTTGTTTTAAATTAACTATCCTTCACTTTCTGATTCTTTACAGATCATGGCTAACACTAGACAGGGGAATGGAGGGAGTAGGCATTGTAAATACTTGGGTGTTGGTTTAGGTATTGTGTGTGTGATATTCATTGTGGTTGTGATTGTGGGTATGACACTAATGGATAAGAGTGGGACTAACAATGCAACAATTCCTGAGACTACCACTGCACTAACAGCTTGGGAGAGGTTTGAGCTGGATGAGAGATATTTACATGAGGAAACTAGTGCAAAAGTGGAACTTTCTACTAACGTTTTCTATCGCTTGCTGAGTGAGTATATTGTGACAATGGAAGCGAAGGATTGCTTTGTGTGCACACAGATTTCTGTTTCGGTACAAGAGGGGGTTACATATCACAGCTTGCTGTTAACCTATGGGATAAGTTGTAGTCTGCTACTAACAAGATTTTATAACCAGGAGGAGATCCAATACTTCTATTCTAATCATGATTTAGTGTTTTCTTATGTACCTTTAATAGAGGTTTTGAGTGGCGTATCTAGGTACTACAGTATAAAGTTAGTTAAAGGATTCTTTGGGCCAACATTGACAATTAGTACATCTTATGCACATCACAATAATTTGACATGCTTGCTTACACCTGTAGAGAAAAGCTTTTTAGATCACACGGAGGATAGAAGGAGGGCATTAAAGGGTAAATTGGAAAAAGGATTGCAGCAGCGAGCTTTTGCTAGTAGTGAAAGTTATGGTGCAAATAAGGAGCAAGGGAAGCTAACTTTAGATGCATTACACGTAGGGAAGCTTTGTATATCTAGGATAAATCATATTATGACAATGTGTTTGTGGGAATGAGTGAATATAAGCATGTGTTTTTGTTTCAGAGTAAATGGACGTTCATGTTAAATGGGGAGGATCCAGCGATCCCAGGGATCTATTACATATGTGGGCTTAATGCTTATTACCGTCTTTCAAAGGGATGGTATGTGACATGTTACTTGGGGATAGTTTTCCCAAAGATATACCAACTTGACGATTTGAAAAGGTTTCCGAAATTGTCTGAATTACATCGTACTAGACAGAAGAGAGAGCCCACTGCTGGTGTAGTGGGAGACATATTTGGGGTGATAATTCCTTCAGTGAGAGTCATCTTGAATTCAATAAAGATTCGAAAGTTGTCTACTATTGTGGATAACATGCTGACAAATGTTTCGGGAGCTATACTCCTGAAGGATACTGAACTTGCTGCAGAGAGGGCGATGACTCTCCAAAACAGGCTTGCCTTAGGCATTCTTTTAGCGAAAAATGGCGGTGTTTGTAGGATGCTTAATGAGCGTCATTTTTGCGCATATATACCAGATAATAATAATGAGATTAGAAATATGCTTACTAACTTGACAAGGGATAGTACAGACTTGAAGGAATTGAAAGAACCTGGGGTTTGGGAAAAAGTTGAAAGGGGTTCTGCTTCAGTGGGGAATTGGCTTAGCAACGTTTGGCATGGGATATTGTCTAAAATAATACAGGGGATATTGATTGTTATAGCTTGCCTATTTGGATTATAGGTGGCATGTAATATTAGCAAAAGGATCAAATTGAATAAGACAAAAAATATTAAGAGGAGGGAAGAAAAAGAAAGGGAAAAATTGTTTAGGGAAAACCCAAAAAGTGAAGAGATTGAAATTACTAACTTTTGACTGATGTAAAATTCGTGGGGAAGGTTTTGTGTGATGACAAGTGTCATCAGAGGAGGGATTGTTGGAGTGTGTCTTTTAAAACCAATATTAATTACGTAATCTCGCAATATATTGTGCGATGAAGCTGCATAGAAAATGTGTTAACATAGAAAATAATGCACATGTTTGAAATGTGCCCACGGGGAGTGGCTACCAATGTATACGAAGACTAATGAAAGGCTTATTAATTCTGAATTTTTATTCAATAATTCTTTGAATTTGTATTAGTATATCATAATTAGAGTTATGTGTTAAGAGTTTGCTTTATTAAATCAGAGGGCTCTAGCTTAGTGAGGGTTTGGGCCTAGCGTCCTGGCCTCATATTGAATTGTATTTTCTAACATGTAAATGCACTGTTTTCCTGAAGGACACGAAGCTGTACTTTTCCAGGAGCTATATGTGTGTAGCCATAGTAAATTCTTTCTCATGAGAACCGGCTTGCTCAAGGCGACATTCTTGCTGGATGCAACAGTGTAATTTGCAACAGGTGCAAGGTTAACCGTACTAGGAGAAGACAATGAAGACACTGACTGGAGCGTAAAGTGTAACATTTTCTACCTGACATTCCAACCGTTGAAGACGTCAATAACATGGACCAATCCGCGACATGGGAACTGTAAACGGTGGAAAATTCTAGTAAGGTGCTTACCGAATTATTGGACAGAGATAATAATGCACCAAACTTTATCCAATGAGGAATTAGGGAATAGTTAGACAGTTTTGATTTAATGGTGTGACTCAAGAAGAAATCGGGACACTTGCCATTTTCCTTTGCCATAAGACTTTTGTCATTTGCCATTCTTCCGGACACTCCAAACCCATACTTTAGAGTTTAGCTGTCCCGTCACTTTAAACCATCCTCTACCCCATTCTTGCCTGATACTTACTTCGCCTCCATATGAGGAAAGTAATTGGTTTCTTAGCTATGCCATCTTGAGACTTTACCCCGTCCTATCTCTGCTGATAGTGAATCAACTGATGTCCTGAGGATGAAGACTGACGCTGTTTGCTGATCTGTTGGATTGGTAACTATCCGATGCAAAATTGTGATTGTCTGTTTGCCTTTTCTTTCTAGGTACCAACTGCTATTTTTCATAAAGGCCTTAGTTTAGATGTTTTCTAAATTCGTGTTCACTAAAATGTTTTGCAAGAAGCCCAACATGCTAATGCTAATTCGTGGTTAGTTAAGGCGTTCACAAATATCTTATGCAAATAGACAAATGACTGAGTTCTTGCTTTGGTGAATCATGTACTAATGAGACTCTGCTAAGTGGCTTCATATAAATGATGTGCCTAAATACTGAATGAATATAGCTGATGCATTGATCAAAGTCGTGTTCATTACTAATTAGGATTGTTTGGCGTGCTTAATTGTTAATAAGATTAACAGACATGATGTGAGATTGTAACCAATAGGGAAATAAATATCTTAACTTTTGACTAAACTGGTGTGGTTATTCGTGACTGAGAAGTTATGGTGAATTTGAGGATTAATTCTTATTAAATGTTTGTTGATTAGCGATTGTTATTATTGATTGCTTATTGATTTATTGATTGGTGATGTCAAGAAAATATTTTGTGCTGGGAAGTCTCCAAACGTGGTCCAAAGGTTTGTCGACCTAAACGCGTCTCCTTGTCAGTTTACTTATTAAGGCTTTGACGCACTAACAGTAGCTTCTATTGGTGCAGCGGGTGCAATGGCACCGGGCTCAGAGACTTGAGTGGCCCACTGAACCCAGATTATTGTTGTATTTTATAATTCAAACAGCTGCCAAGGAACACATTCCCCTCATTGCACTAGGGCCAAAGGCACATCCGCTACACTACTGGTTAGCCACTTGTAGTGCTGGCAGAGAGCAACGACAACTTTCAACTAGTAAGGGTTTTGATCACATGATTACCTTAGGATATCATTGTTCTTAAAATTACACAGAAAATGAGAAAGGTCTTATAAAATGTCTGCGAATTAACACAAAATGTGGGAAAAGACGGGGCAGTTAAAAACTTCGTTCATTCTGAGGAGCTGAAATTGACCCCTAGTCATTTGTGTATCTCATCAATATATTTTTAGATCAGCAACAATATTTTAGCTGTCACGTGCGTAAATTGACACGATGTTTGGTTAAAACAATGTACGTAGAAAAAAACGAGTCCGTTTTTATGATTAAGTGGCGCATTACAATGTTGCATGCAAAAACATGTGTAACAATCGTATCATTTTTTTTGAAGTTTCAAATTGCACATTTCTGTTCTAGCACCTGAATTTGGAATTATCTCTTACACATATTGCATCATTTATACTGTGACTATGATGTAAAGTTGAACATAAACTGACGAATTTCGAATTTCTACTATGATATCCCAGTCGGGAAACATGTTATGCCTATGCCACATCAGTTGTGTCGTTCAGTGTTAAGTATATACATGTGTAAATGTTTATCAAGGTCTCTAAACAATTAGTGAAGTCTGAGAGTCGTCCATCATTTACTTGTCATCTTGCGTGCCGCCCTACAAGTGAAGAAAAAATAATGTAGTAATTCATCTTTAACTTGAGCTAAAAAAAACTGGATGATCTACGATCTAGAGTTGAGACAACTCTAGGGCACTCATCGAAGACTGATAGATGAAAGTTAAGGGTGTACAAAAAGTTCCTTGTCACAATTCCTAAGGTGCATCAATGATATAGCGTGGTTCCAGTCTTCCAAGTGCATGAACCCTATTCCCTCTTCTTGCATGTTTGACTGCACAATCTATCCCCATATTTTTCATAGTTGTCCATCACCGTTAAATGCATAGCTGTGCTGTAATTGGAATGTATTTTTGTGATTTCTATTATGTGTTCTAGTATTGACTTTTAAATTACAAATATAGTACTCCCATTTTCCTGTTTGTTGCATGGGCATTCAATCGCATATAGCACAACTTTTCCACTTATGCTCAAGTTGCCGTTTCCACTGCAAAGGATTTTTTAGATTTGCTATTAATTTGTTACATTAAGGGAATCAGAACTAAATGTAAACATTAATGTGTTGTTTGACTTAGTTTTACTATGCCAAGTTTCATGCACATCCATCATGTACTACCAAAGATAAAGAGGATGCAAATAAATAATGGATTTCCTGTTTAAGAGCTATAGGAACTGTTTACTGTCCTCTAAAGCAACAACAATTGAACGGAATTACTTTAAACGCCTTAAAAATATACATTTACTCAATCTAGGCCTTTTTGTGTTTTTGTAATGTGTTCTGTTCAGACCTAGATCTTATGAGGTTAAGCAAGAATGAGTTTGCAACCATGCTGTCCTGTTACAAAGCTTGCACATTGTACATTCAAATTAAACCAAGAAGCAGACTACACTCTGATTCATGATCTTTGGCGCGCAGGTAGTACATGTATTCATAGATCCTTCCGCTCTCGCAACTCTTCTCAGTCATATGACTATATAAGCCATTACCAGTCAAGATAGTCTGCCAAGCCTCACTGTGATTTCCACAGTTAGGACTAGTGCTGATCGAAGAGACAATCCGAAAACACCACAACTGAGTTCTCGTTGATCTGAAAAGGTTAACAGAATAAACAGCAGAGTACCTATGTGCTGTCTTCCATGCTCCATCGAATTTCTTGTGATTCCCTGACAGTAAAAAAGAAACACTATCTATTAATAATAATAACACTACAATCATATTACCCACTACACAAGATAATAATCAAAGTTGCTGAGCTGAGTATCGAGAAATGAAGAAAGTTGAACAGTGCCATATCTACTACGATTTGGTGCTGTTTTCCTCTCTCCCTCTGCTGGTACACTTTAGCCTGCCATGCGCCAATGCACCATCGTCCACAGCAGGGGTGGCTCCTCCGCGAAGGCGAAGAAGCGTCGCCGTACTGCTTTCAGCAGAAAGGGAAGGAAAAATAAAATGATACTAACGAAGCGTTATTATCATTTTAGTTTTCAGCTGAGCCAAGTTAGGGCAGGTCGTGGCTAGAGGGGGCTGGAGGCAGGAGTGGTTCATGCACCATAAGTGCGCATGTCTGTTTGGCCGGCCATGTTGGGCTGGCCAAATACACATTCGCACTTTGCATTTCTTCACCCGGCTGTATTGTACAGCCCAGAGGAGAAAGTGCACAGGATGCCACTTCCTCTGTGAGTGCCAAACCAGGCAGCTCACACCAATCACGGTGCTGCTGTCATGCTGGTAGCAGCAGCATCATGATTGGCTGAGGATAGTCTGGGAGCCTGTGCGCTTCCCGGTTGAGGACAGAGGAGGTAAACCCGCCTCCGAAGGAAACAGGTAGCTGTTTTTTCTTTTATTTTTTTATCCCCACCCTCACCCCTCCCTGCTACCCAGTTCAGTGGCAGCCACCACTTGTGCACAGGGCTGTGTATGAAATATCATTGGTGATTGAATGGGAGCACCCATATAGATAGAAGCACCCACATACTACCAGTGGGATGACACTTGATGCAAAGTAACATGAGTACCACTTTGCATTTCCTGCACTGGAAAGTAAATCCCAAATCAACTTTTTTGATTCAAATCTGTTGTAAATTGTTAGTATATCAGGCCTTCAGTTTTCACAGCAAATGACTGAGCTAGTTTAACAAAGTTAAAGAATAAAGCTTAGGTGATGTAATCGATTATGCCAATCATGCTAAAAGAAAATGTAGGAAGCAATGTTACCTTTCGTAGTTAATCTCCATGTTCGCAAAATTATTGCTCTCGGAGTAGAAAGTACAGACATGGTAAGACAAACCGCTGAAGCTCGTGGCTACTTAATAATTAGGCCCATATTTATTCAATGTTTGCACTGAACTAGTGTCATTTTCTTTACGCTAATTCAGCGCAAACTTAACTCCATATTTATATTCTGATGCTAGAACCATCTAGCATCAAAATAGTGGAGTTAATTTCATTTTTTGGATGCGTGAAACCTCCTTGCATCAATGAGATGCAAAGTAGGCTTTCCCATCCAAAAAATGACTCTAAGCCTCTAGCGCCATATTTATCCACCTGAGCAAAAAGGACTCACAGGTGGGAGGCGGACTCAAAAAATGACGTTGGCATAAAATTTTAACACCTGGGTCAGACCAGGCATTAGAATGAGGCACACACATCACTACTTAAGGAAAACACACAGAAGCAACATCAAAAACCCACAGGACAAGATGGAAGTGCTACTTCTCCAGCTTGCACAACGACGCAGAGGACAGCAACAACAATAGCAACCACAACGCGGCCCACAAAGGCAACGCAGAAGGTAGGAGAGGGTATTCAGAAACAGGACAACCCTCATGGCCTCATGGATCAAGACATCATAAGAACATCCAGACTCAACCGGCAAGCCATACTTCACCTGCTGCACCACATTGAGCCACAAATCACAGCCAGCCTGCAGACTCCACACAACATACCACCTGTGACAAAGCTGTTGGCTGTCCTGCACATGCTGGCAAGTGGCTCATTTCAAACAATGGGTGCCCTGGTTGTTGGTGTGTCACAGATGTCATGCTCTGCGTTCCTGCCAAAGGTACTAGACACAATAATCTCCCTGACACCCCGCCACATCAGCTTCCCCAACACCCAGCAAAAGCAGCAGGAGATAAAACAGGGGTTCTACCAATTTCATGGCTTCCCGCATGTGCTTGGTGCAATTGACTGCACCCATGTCCGACTTGTGCCACCTGCAGCAACAGAGCACATATACCAGAATCGCAAGCACACACGTCCATCAATGTGCAGGCAATAGTGGACCACAGGGGACTATTCACAAACATTTTGGCCAAGTTTCCTGGGAATGTGCATGACGCCTACATAGTCTGGCACAGCAGGATCAACGAACACTTCCAGGATGGACAATATGGAAATGGCCTACTTGTGGGTAAGTCAACAAACCTAGCAATACACACACAACACACCAACCCTGTAGGACACACAAGACATAAACCAATACAAATACACATGGCCAGGGTAACACAGATGTGCAGCTAACATCACATATGGACCATGCTGCAGTACAGCACAATCAGTGCACACCACAAACACATACACCCACATGTATGTAACACACCCACAACTTGAAAGGCACGACACATGAAGGTCAGGTGCAGATGTGTACCCTTTGCCAACAGAAGAACTACACAAACCACTGCAAGTGCCCACATGTTGCCTACTATGTACTCTTCACACACAGTACACCAAACAAAGAATAGCACAGCAATGTCAATGGCATACACCATACTCATATTACATAAGTCTCACATAGGCACAAAACCCTCAAATCATGCCGTGAAAGTCACTGCCAGAGCAAACATCTAACACCAGACAACTGCTGCCAATATCAACTACATCTCATCAACACATACCTGACACCTGTAGTGTGCATATACATCTGCCTGACGCATTGAGTCACACACATAGGAATACAAAATGAATGCCCATCACATACTATGTGCCAGATTTGTGAGAAGTGGCACCACACCTACTGTGGTGCCACCTCACGTGCACCACTTACTGACCCACAACACCATCATGTCTGTACCATTAACAATAAATGGCCCACCCTGGGGCAGAGTCACTGTTAGACAGTGCAGATCATGGATGCCATAGTGGGACACTGTAGGAGTATAGAGGACATCACTGGTCTTACACGCACTGTGTCAAGGGACACATTTGCTAAGTAGCTGAGCAACATCCCATAGCCTGCATTGTGCATGTGTTGACAGTATAAAGGCTGAATCATGTTTTGGAAGATAGGAAAGACACTGGTAGTTATGTTGATCATCCTGAAACAATGGGATCCACACCCTTGGACACCTGATGGCTGGCACAAACATCAGCTGCCACTCAGGATCACTAAAGGACTTATGTAAGAGCCCCCAGTGCCATTGTCATGGCCTGCACTGTATGTACAAGTTTGCGGATGACCACTCTTATGTGACTTGAAGTCACATTGGAAATCGGCAACCCTCCCAATCAGCACTTTGCGTGGAAGAGTGTGCAATGTGAGTTGATGCAGGTCTGTCACCACAAGATACATAGCATGACGATGCTGACTCAGCTGTAGGTGTCACCTAAAACATGACACAGTGCCAATATCAAACACCACCCCAGGGGTGCAGTTTGCAGGTTGCAGTAAGGAAATAGACTGTGATTTGTACTCATATGAATGTGCCAACCAATGCATGCTGCATACTGCTGCACACTCAGTAGGAGCCAATTGTCCACCAAAACAGCACATGTACAGGGATGTGTCAATTCCTTCACAGACACATCCACCTCCACAGGGCAGAGGATGTGTCATGTCTCCTCTAGTGATAGCACACTGATGCAAAGGTGCACAACATAACACATGGTACATACATACTGACCATCAGTTAGGATAACAAATCATATGTCCCAGGTCCTTGAGTCAATACTCAAGATGGTCATATCCAACAACACAGTGCTAAGAAAACTTAACCTGGACTTTACACCATCCCACAAACACATGTGAGTTGCAACCACCTCAAAATTACAACTGCCATGCTACATGACGAACATGTTGCAAGCCTTAACAACAACTTACTCCTATGATCTTTTGCAGCCGATCAGGATTATGGCATACAGCCATGGATTATGACCCCATTTGCAAACCCAAGTACAACAGCAGAGTGTGCATACATTGAGGGTCATCGTAAGAGTATCATGGAGAGGATGTTTGGAATACTGAAGTCAAGATTCAACTACCTGGGCATCACAGGAGGCAGCATTCTAAATGCCCCACACACTGTCTGCAAAATCATCATGACTTGTGCTATCTGTTAGAAATGGGGTATCTGGTTGGCTAGGATATGCACCTCAGCCAGGCAGAACCTACCCACTCTAGTCAGGGCAAGGGAGTTGCACGTCCAAGATAACCCCTGCTCACCCCCTTGGTAGCTTGGCACGAGCAGTCAGGCCTAGCCCAGAGGCAATGTGTAAAGCCTACACACAACACATGTGACGCAGTAGCCCCACCACAAAGGAAACACAACACCAGATTATATGAAAATATACTGTATTGTACAAAACGCAATTATTAGACCAAACATCACATATCAGTACTATCCTGCTACCTTGCAGTTGTCAGAACGTTACACATTAGTTACTCTGCAAACTAGCAGCAGTCACGTATAACACACAGGTTACTCAGTATTCTGCAACATAAGCAGTAGTCAGGAAACACGTTATTACACCAAAACACTGTCATAAGAATATCATTAATGCCCATAGTAGGAACATTATAAACCATATGGCAAGTCATAAAAACATATTAGCATGGTATGTCCATAAAAGGAACATCAGCCCATATATGTAATGGCAAGAAAGCAGGTAAGACATATGAACCCACCCCAAGGTCCTTACCAGGCTCACTGAGCCACTATATCCCTAGTAAGTACCTTGTTTCCTGGTGAAGTTGCACTCCCAGTGCCTAGAAGAGCATGAGGGGCCCCCGGCGCTCCTGCACGCACAACGGGGGCCACACAGTGCTGCTGGGAAAGAGGGGTGGTCGGCACCCTCTCCTTGTAGAAAAAGGGCCCCTCCGGGGTCCTGCGATTTGGATGGGGACCTGCCTCGGCCTCCTCACTCCCAGCCCTCGGGGTGGGGGCCAGGCGAGGCCCAACAAAAATCAGGGGCAAGCAGAATGGGGCCTCCGTTGAGGTTTCCCTTCTCGGTTTCAAAATGCCCGCTTTTTATTTAAGGAGAAACAGAGCGTCCTGCTCCTACTGCAGAGACTGGGGAAGGGGGCGCTCCCCGTGCCTTCCCCAAGTCCTGCGATGCTGGTGGCAGCCGCTCTCGTCCCCGGTGTGGCTCCCTGTGGAAAACAGGGAGAGGCCGCACCTCTTTCCCACGTA
This sequence comes from Pleurodeles waltl, assembly GCF_031143425.1. Taxonomy (NCBI): domain Eukaryota; kingdom Metazoa; phylum Chordata; class Amphibia; order Caudata; family Salamandridae; genus Pleurodeles; species Pleurodeles waltl. Next base: position 331,247,552 of record NC_090438.1, on the reverse strand, counting down.
CTGGGCTTCTCTCCGGAGCCAATCCTGTGCCTCCTGGGTCGCAGTGGTGATCCCCTTGACAACAGGGGGAGCCATTGTGTACCCCGGGGCACTGTTCGAGTTGCCGGGTCCCCGGGGGCACTGAGAGGAGTGTGCCTGCTCCTCTCTATCTCCTGGAGTGCCCTGGGGCTAAAAACACAGCATGCTCCGACGCGCTTGAGTAATAAAAGAGGCCCGGCTGCTGCTGTGATTTCCTTTGGCAAAAATTTATAAATGCTTTTTCAAGCACAATGCACCAGCAAGGGGAAGTGCTTTCAAGTGCTAAGGAAATCCCAAAAGGAGCGCTTTCCCAAGTGCTAGTTTAGGAACCAGGTGAAGCACCCCTAGTGCTTCAGGGTAGATGTAGGGGTCAGGGGCCAAAGCACCCTGGCCCTAGAGAGCAGAGTTCCAGAAAAAGGCCCACAGGTGGAGGGCCCCAACAACAGGCCAGCACAAGGAGGATGCAGCAAGTGGAAAGATCTTCTCAGTGACCAAGCAGGTCACAGGTCAGTACAGCAGCAGCAGTCCATGGCGGTTCCTGGTGAGTCCTTCCAGCATTTCTGTGTCCAGTTCCAAGATGATTCCAAAAGTCTCCCAATTGTGGGAAAATTCCCCTGTACTTATACTCAGTCCTTGCAATGTTTTGCAATGGTAGGGAGAGGAGGTTCCAGCCAGTTACAACTGGTTCTGGGAGTGCCACCTCTCTCCATCAGCACAGGCTCCAAACATCAGTGGGGGGTTAACGACTCTATCGTGTGAGGCCAGGGCACAGCCTTTACAATTGTAGGTGGACCCCGCCTCTCCCCCTTCTCTTAGCCCAGGCAGACTATTCAGTATGTAAATACACCTATGTGACACCTCCACCCTCCCTGTGTACAGGTTGTCTGAAAAGTATGCACAAAGCCCCAACTGCCACTCTGCCCAGACTTGGATTGGAGTGAAGCTGCAAAACACCAAAATCATAGGCACAGAGAAATGTGCACTTTCTAGAAGTGGCATTTCTGTAATAGTAATAAAAAATACACCCGCACCAGTAAGCAGCATTTATTATCACCATCACAACCATACCAAACATGCCGACGCTACCCCTCATAAATCAGACAATACCCCTTACAGATAGGGTATGGCATTTCTAATGCAATCCTATGAGAAGGCAGCACTCACTGCAGTGAGACACCAAGTTAGGCTGTTCGTCACTACCAGGACAGACCACGCAAACTGGCACATGTCCTGCCTTCTACATACATGGCACCCTGCCCATAGGGCTAGCTAGGGCGTTCCTTAAGGGTGACTTACATGTAGTAAAAGGGGAGTTCTGGGCCTGGCAAGTAAATTTAGATGCCAGGTCCCTGTTGCAGAAAACTGCGCACACAGGCCCTGTGCTAGCAGGCCTGAGACAGGTTTGAAAGTATACTTCAGTGGTGGCACAAGCAGCACTGCAGGCCCACTAGTAGTATTTAATTTACAGGCCCTGGGAATAGAGATACCACTGTACAAGGGACTTACAAGTAAACTAAATATGCCAATGAGGTATAAGCCAATCATACCAACTTTAGATGGGAGAGCACCTGCACTTTAGCACTAGTCAGCAGTGATGAAGTGCTCAGAGAGAGTCCTAGAGCCTACAGCGAGAGGTCAGAAAAACCAGGCGGAAGGAGGCTAAAAGACTGGAGATGATCCTGCATAAGGAAAAAAGTCCAACACTATCCTACACACCATATGTTTACAGATGAACGTCCCCATGTTTGACCAGGTTGATGACCTGCCTGAGGAGGAGGAAGAGGATGGTGGTGTAGATATGGAGGGGGAACAGCACAACACAGCTGCTGGGATACGCAGCAGACAGCACATAGTTGAAACATTTTCACTTAAGAACCACTTAAATCACCTTGTCAATTTTGTAAATAAACACTTCACTTACACAACCAATCGTGCTTTGGTCTCTTCAGTCTCCATTACATATGCCATAGGATTGTGAATCTAACCTCATGGAGCATGTTACAAATACGATTCTGACAAGTACTGTTGCAACATGATATGTGATGTGTAAGACTGAACTGCCATCATCACTAATAGCCTCATCACTGGTATGTGACAACTGAAGGACACAATCTATGGACCACAACATATCTTGTACAACCATGTTGCCAACTTGTTTGTCAATAGCTCATCACACACAACTACATCATGTTAAAACAGGAAGTATGCATGAGGTAGTGGATGACCAAAATTAGAAAGTTAGTTATGTTGGAACACAACACTGTCACAACTCAGTGTGAGTTGCAATGGCTGCATGAAACACGCGTGACAATGGGGGGAAATAATTGGTAACAATGGTCATCATGATTTGACCAGGTGTAACAAGCAATGGAAGAAGTTGGGCCTGTGCAGTACATTCATGGTAATCTGTACTGCAACTGCCATGGAGCCCAATCCTGACACAGGGTACACATGACCTCACACATTTCACGGACATGTCTGTGGAACGCACTTCATTATGGATGGGAACATATGCAGCTAGGGCTGCAGGTCCACCACACAAAAGCAACAACCATTGCTAAATGCAATGAGTTTATTCAAACATTTGTGGTCAAAACATAGGGGGTGATTATGACCTTGGCGGACGGCGGCGGCCATTCAGACATTTCCTCTGGGCCGGCGGGCGCTCTCCAAAAGAGCGCCCGCCGGCCCAGAGGAAATGCCCCTGCAACGAGGACGCCGGCTCAGAATTGAGCCGGCGTAGTTGCAGGGGTGCTACGGGTGCAGTTTGCACCCGTTGCGTATTTCAGTGTCTGCGTTGCAGACACTGAAATACACAGTGGGGCCCTCTTATGGGGGCCCCTGCAGTGCCCATGCCATTGGCATGGGCACTGCAGGGGCCCCCAGGGGCCCCGCGGCACCCCCTACCGCCATCCTGTTCCTGGCGGGAGACCCGCCAGGAACAGGATGGCGGTAGGGGGTGTCAGAATCCCCATGGCGGCAGAGCGCGCTCCGCCGCCATGGAGGATTCCCCCGAGCAGCGGGAAGTCGGCGGGAGACCGCCGACTTTCCGCTTCTGACCGCGGCTGAACCACCGCGGTCAGAATGCTCGTGGGAGCACCGCCAGCCTGTTGGCGGTGCTCCCGTGGTCGGTGGCCCTGGCGGCCACCGGCCGCCAGGGTCAGAATGACCCCCATAATCTGGGTGGAATGTTGGCAGAGTGTGTCATATGCAGTATGTACCAAAGATGTACACATGTCAGGCCACACACAAGTCTCCATAAGCTCCAAATCTACACACGGATAAAGTTGTCGGGTAACATTTTCTAGGTAGCATTGGTACTGCCATCATCAGCAATGCTTGAGCTGTGTATATAATTTTAAATATGATGCTCTGTATGACAACATCACACATCACATACGAAAACACAATTCACAATTATAAAGCAGAACTATAGCATTGTACTGACTGCCATACATATGTGGATACACTGTTGTCACACATGCATACATATGCACAACATGCAACTATCTGCTTGCTATTGATTCTATAACACACACATCGGTGAAACAGACCAATCACACCCTCATCACATTGTTGCATGGACTACCACATGTGGCCATACACAATATGCCACACTGCAGGACAACCCATGTCATTTGTAAGTTGATACAGGGTGCATTTAAAGACAATGGAACAAAAACCTGCAATCAGGAATTGAGTAAAATAAATGTACGCAAAAGTGTCTAAAAAAAAAAAAAATACGCAAAGAATATGACACATGGAATCAGAAGATTACCCATTAAATCAAACTTCCACAGTAGCAGATGACTTTTACCCAGCACCCTTCAACAGATGCATGCTCAGACTTTAACTGATTATCTGAACCCTGCATCCGCTGGGGGGAAATGGGAATGGGAATAGAAAAAGAGAGACCACCTCCAGATCCAGTTCCAGCCTGTGTTTCCCACTTGAACTTAGATATTCAGTCTTTGTCTCTGAAAACCTGCACCTTTCTTCTTATTAGGATTTCATTAAAGGAAGGACCTGCAGTCGGGTGATAAGAGAATAGATAAGTACATTCCTACTGTGCATCCAACTGTTTAGCCATTCACATTCACCCAATTCTATCGTTCTCGTAACCTGGATCTTTTGAGAGACTAGCCTTTCTCTAAGAGAACAATGTTAACTTAATATCTTCTTTTCTCCAGGAGACAGAGGTTTCCAAGGTTCTCTGGACAACAGATCAAAAGTTCACAAATATACAAACTACTAATGTATTTTACATGAAATTAAAACTCCTTCTCAAGGTTCAGTTTTCTCAATCACAGTCTCTAGGAATCAGTCTGAGCACTGAGGTTTGTCTCTAAGACTGCCAAGTCTGCATAGCAAAGAGTTATTGGATATATATGTATATATATATATAACTTGGCAAGTCTAGAAATCATACAAAAGGATTCCTTACTGCAGTTACTTGAAGTTCTGGTAAGTCAAAATTAATTCCCCTCAGAAAACCGATAGACAGTTGTTGGAAGAAGGAAAAAATTCAGCTTCTGAAAAAGTATCTGGTGTGCACACCGTAAAAAGAAAAATAATTAATTACTCAAAACTGAAAGAATTCTCTATGAAACAAAGCGCCTCAGGAACACTACTCATTCTCCTCAGGATGACAGTGGAAGTGCCGGGCCCCCAGAGAGAAACAGCTAGAGGGAAGCTTCAGCACGAGACTAAGGAAGAAACACTAAAGCACTGACCTCACAAGGATTTGCAGCCACCATCTTGAGTGGTAGTTAAACCTGAAGTAATTCGTTCTGAGAACAGCCTCTGCAAGAGCCACCAGGAGTGACGACGCCTGTTAGAAATGGCGTCTTTGGTTGGCAGTCAGGTTACCCCCTGTCCAAGCAAGGACGCTTACTCTAGTCAGAGTAAAGGAGAATCACCCTCAGTTAACCCCTGCTTACCCCCTTGGTAGCTTGGCACAAGCAGGCAGGCTTAACTTCAGAGTCTAGGTGTAAAGTATGTGTACCAACACACACAGTAACTCAGTGAAAACACTACAAAATGACACATGGTAATATTTCTCTAAACAAAACTAGACCAAAATGAAAAAAAATCTACCATTCACAAGTCAAGTTATGCTTTAAAAAGAAAAAGAGTCTTAAATCCTTAGAAAACAGTACTAACACTGTTAGTGTGAAAAAGTACCTGGGTTGCGCTGGAAAAGGCCAACGATGCATCGATTTCTCATTCACAGTGAGACCGTGCATCGGTCCTCCTCCGGTTGGGTGGGCGTGTGTCATTTTTCCTTTCCAGAGGAGAGTAATGCATCGATCCAGATAGACACCTTGGGTTTGCGTCGTTTTTCCACACCAAGTGATGTTTGCATTGAAAATCCTGCCGCATGGTATCAGCAAAACCGCACTATGTGGGTTGCAACATTATCAGCCTCTGTCAGCTAGTGTTGCACTTCTTTTCTCCAGCCGCTTGCATCGATGCAGGTGGAGCTTGTATTTCAGCCGCGAAGCCGACGGGGCATCGTTTATCAGCAGCGTCTCAGAAGGTGCGTCAAATTTTCCCTGCACAGCGGTCTGTGCCTCGATTTTCAGACTTGGTCTGCCAGCTTCACCTTCCAAGGCCCCAGGAACTGGATAGGGCCCCATTTGGCGGGGCAGGAGTCTCAGCACAGAGGATCATCCAAGGCTACTGGACCAAGGCCAGGAGGCTGCGGTGGGGCAAGGTGCTCCCCCACCTGAAAAGGGTCTATAAAATCACCAGGAATGAGCACCAGCGCAAGCATCACTGGGCAGATCTGGTGGCTAATAAGCAGGATCGGCTCGATCATCCTGGTGTTGTGATCGGTGGACCTGTTGGTGAGACTCCCACTGGCATACTATTTACTGTCCACTCTCTTGAATGACAGTAGCGGATGTGTTGGAGTGCTGCATGCAGTGCTTGTGGACAGGTTGCATGCAACCAGAATGTAGTGTAACTGGGCCAGTCTAGAAATGGAGTTCACATGTCCTACCATTATACCAATGCAGGTCAGATGTCAGGTGAGTGATGAACAACCATCACTTAGTCACACATTTCAGGGGCATGGTGACACCTGTGCCCCGGCATAATGTCGTGAATGATACACCAAGACACCGCCAGCCTACCATATTTCCCTGGATTGTGTCAACAAAGTAGGGCAAAGCATGTATAACGCTACTTTGTCATCATTTCACACACATAATCCCTGCCCCTGCCATTATGTCGGCAAAGGGGGCTTACCCGCCTTAGGGGGCAATGTAAATGGGGCCTTTAATACAATCAGACAATTTTGCCACATCAGTCATGGATTACTTAATGCATGATCATTGCAGACTTATAATTGAGCCGCATGTCCATCACAAAGTGCCTCTGGGTGCCTTGAAAGACAAGCTTGAGTACCTGAGCCAATTGTCTTGCAAAGCACCAGGGTAGTGTCTTGTATTTGTTACACAACTCCCCCCCCCTTATACCATGGAGTTCCATCTTCTATAGATTGCCCACATATGGTTGTTGCAGGGTGTAGCACCACATGACTCCCTGGCCCACTGTAAGAGTGCAGATGTGTGGCTCTCACCCACCTGAGTGTCAGTGTCATCGTGTGTTTGTAGTGGTGTGTTTGTTGCACTGTTTTACACTAGGCTAACTAGCTCACTCCTCTAAAATAGTACACACTGAAATTTGTTGTCCACTAGTATTGTCAGTTATATGACAATGAGCATGGTGTTCTGTGAGAGAACAGGGCTGGTTGCAGAGGCCCCCTAACTTTTTGCTCCCATGTTTCACTTCTTGCTGGTGTTTTCCTGACTCTGATGGTGTCCTGGGTACTGCTAACCAGTCCCAGGGCCTGTGCTCTGTGTAAAATCAGTATGCAAATTAGGCGAATTTTAATTGGCTAAGTCAACCTACCTATAAGTCCCTAGTATATGGTAGGGCATGTAGGTTTAGGGACCCCAACATAGGTAGTGCACCCATAGGTGCACTGCTGAGGTGCCCAGTGTCATTTTACAGGCAGGCCTGCCTTGCTGGCTGCTTTTAAATTAAAGTTACATGCAAATTCGACTTTTGAATTAAAAGTATTTCCAAAGTCTTAAACTATCTTTATTTTACATATGTCACCCCTAAGGTGTGCCCTATGTGCCGCTATGGCTGGGTGCCATGTAACTATAAGCAGTGCCCTTATAAAAATAGTTTTATAAGCCCTGGTGAGGTAAAACAGCCAAATTCGTTTTTCCCTCATTGTAATGAATGGCCTCCATAGGCTAGAATGGGGAGACTTTATTTTAATTTTTAAAAAATCCCCTTAAGTAACAGATATTACAAGTTTGGTATCAAATGAATTGTTATAATAAATCCCACAACTTCCAGTTGTGGGATTTAATATAACTTGTTCAGGTAGAGCTTTAACTTTACCTTAAAAGTTGCCAACTTCAGCCCTGCAGTGTTTTTGCTGCAATGCTCTGATTGGCCAGCCTCTGGCAGCCTGGCCAGGCTGCTTGATAAGGTGTGAATTGGCCAGGCTCCACGCAAAGAAATGTGCCTGGGGGAGGAGATCTCCCCCTCAGCAGATGGAGAAGCAGGAAGGGGGAGGGCTGCCAAACTGGTCTTCAAAGGCAGAGAAGAACATTTGGATCAACCCAGCAACACCCTCACATCCTGCAAACCCAGACAATTAGGTGCCCTCTTGATTAGATTAGGAGAGGGCAGGAGAGGGGTATGTTTAGGATTTTTAGCCACACCAGTGCGTGGGCTCAGCCAGATGTAACATCCAAAAATCACTTTCAGCCATGATGGATTTTTGAAGAATGTTGCTCCCTGGGATTGATTTTTGCCAAACTTCCGAGGAAGTGGTCATCACAGGGGGAAGGACCCTGCCCCTGATTGGAGAACCAGGCCCCACCCCCCCTGTTTTTCACCCAGGAGCAAGGACAAAACTGGCAGACCTGCACTCACACCTCAGTTCCCTACCAGGAAGAACTACAGAAGAAGAAGGACTGCCCTGCTGGACCCCTGACCTGCACCTGGACACTGCACTCTGGAGCACTGCACCAGCTGCACACTTAGGCTTCACCACAAGAAGGACTTTGCCTGACTTCAACTGGTTAAAGGAGGGACTCCCTGTTTGCTACAGATGAAAACTTGCTAACCAGAGTCCCCTGCACCAACTCCTGAAGAAACCAACAAGCTGACCTCTGTCCAGTGGCCAAAAATGAGTTTGCGCCAGGTGCATTCCAGGAGTTGTAGTTCACACTCTCAAGGAGCATCTCAGAGCTTCTGGAACCTTGGGATGAACTGTGGACCTCAAAAGAACCTTAAAAGAACATCTGGAAGAAGATCCAGAAGTTTGGAGAAGTTTAGAGAACTTTTGAACAAAAAGCTCCATTGTCAGGAATAAGGCCTTGTGCGGTCCAGGTCTCGCCCGAAACTCTGCTGCGCGACTCTGCGGCGCTTTATGCGCACCACTTGTCATCCCCTCTTGTTCTAAAGGTGACCATCAGCGTCGTCTGTCCTGTGGCAAAGGTCATAGAGCTGGAGGTTATGGACATTGGTGGACAAGATGCACTTATCATTGCTAATCTATGAAGGGACTACAATTCCCATGTTTTTAGAGGCAGCAGCCATCTTGGGGTGTGGCAGGCCTATAAAGCCCAGCCACACCCAAGCACGTTGCTCACTATTTTGAAGACATCGATGCAGCCAGACCTCGTGGGGGTTTCTCTGGAGAAGAGCAGAGTTCCTGAATGGCAGAGTGTCATCCAATCGAAGTATCTTGGTTTCCATGGTGCATTCAAAATGAGTATGTCGTACTCGTAGCGGTAAGACCTTGATGAATCCAAGTTTGGAGAAAGTCATTACTACCAAAAGGTAAAGGCACCCCTTAGCATAACAGGCAAAGCATTTTCAGTTTCTAAAGAACAGCAGTCTTGGCACAGCAATTCTGGCACTTCAGTTCACAGATGTAAAGCGCTCTTGGCACGGCAATTCAGGCTCTTCAGTTCACAGATGTAAAGCGCTCTTGGTACGGCAATTCAGGTGCTTCAGTTCACAGATGTAAAGCGCTCTTGGCACGGCAATTCAAGCACTTCAGTTCATAGATGAAAAGCGCTCTTGGCAAAACAATTCAAGCGTTTCAGTTCACAGATGTAAAGCGCCCTTAGCACGACAAGTCAGGCTCTTCAGTTCACAGATGTAAAGCGCTCTTTGTACGGCAATTCAGGTGCTTCAGTTCACAGATGTAAAGCGCTCTTGGCACGGCAATTCAAGCGCTTCAGTTCATAGATGAAAAGCGCTCTTGGCAAAACAATTCAAGCGTTTCAGTTCACAGATGTAAAGCGCCCTTGGCACGACAATTCAAGTGTTTCAGTTCATAGATGAAAAGCATTCTTGGTACGGCAATTCAAGTGCTTCAGTTCGCAGATCTAAAGCGCTCCAGGCACAACAATTCAAGCGCTTCAGTTCACAGATGTAAAGCGCTCTTAGCAAGACAATCAAAGCGCTTCAATTCACAGGAGTAAAAGGTTCTTGGCACAACAATCAAAGTGATTTTTAGACCACTTGAGTAAAAGCGCTTCCTGGTATTATAAGTAAAGCGCTTTAAGTTCAATGAGTAAAAGATATCAGTCTTCATAGTTGTGAATGTGAAAGTATTTTTGATTGTTCTTTGAAAAGCTTAAGATGTGAGAGGCATATTTAATTCTTTGAGATTTTCTAGGGCATAATCAAAGTTTTATGTTGTGAATTCAGAGATGTTACAGGATGGATATTCTAAGTGTAATCATAGTCCAAAGCTCTTGCCATCTCTTGTTTCTGAGGTCGTAATTTATTCTTGTTCCATGTTTCAAAGAAGGGGCTTTGCCCTAATTTCAGAAGGGGTCGCCATCTGATATCTCGGAGACGCATTTAGTAAAGAGTCTATTGATAAGTTGTATTTCTATGAATAAGTAAATGCATATTTGTTTTAACCTTTTTCTTTTCAGATCTCTCTCCCTGCTGCTCCCTACCCTAATTCCCTTCCCCCGACTGTCTTCACCCTAACTCTGTGCTATAATAGCTTTCTGAGTTGGTGATGCCCGAAGGTGGGCCTTTTGTTCAGCGATGTGCAGATCCTGAGGAAAGGACACTGTGACACCATAAAGGGAGCGACCCGCCGCGGCAACTCTAGCCGGCTTGCCTCAACCGCGACCCGGCCTGACTTGCAGGTTCGTCCCAGTGAAGAAAATCTCCAAAAAAGAGACTAAGGGCCGTATTTATACTTTTTGACGCAAAACTGCGCTAACGCAGTTTTGCGTCAAAAAAATTAGCGCCGGCTAACGCCATTCTGAAGCGCCATGCGGGCGCCGTATTTATTGAATGGCGTTAGCCGGCGCTAGCAGACCGGCGCTGCCTGGTGTGCGTGGAAAAAAACCACGTACACCAGACAGCGCCGGCGTAGGGGGAAAATGGCGTATGGGCGTCTTAAAATGGGGCAAGTCAGGTTGCGTCGAAAAAATCGTCGTAACTCGACTTGCGCCATTTTTTTTCGACGCCCATCCCCCATCAACATGACTCCTATCATTGTAAAGATAGGAGTCATGCCCCCTTGCCCAATGGCCATGCCCAGGGGACTTATGTCCCCTGGGCATGGTCATTGGGCATAGTGGCATGTAGGGGGGCACAAATCAGGCCCCCCTATGCCACAAAAAATAAAAAATAAAATACTTACCTGAACTTACCTTAATGTCCATGGGATGGGTCCCTCCGTCCTTGGGTGTCCTCCTGGGGTGGGCAAGGGTGGTAGGGGGGGTCCCTGGGGGCAGGGGAGGGCACTCTGGGCTCATTTTGAGCCCACTTGTCCCTTAACGCCATCCCTGACCCAGGCGTTAAAAAGCGGCGCAAATGCGCCGTTTTTGGCCACGCCCACTCCCGGGCGTCTCTTTTGCCCGGGAGTATAAATACCACGTAAAGGCCTGGGAGTCATTTTTTAAGACGGGAACGCCTCCCTTGCATATCATTAACGCAAGGAAGGGGTTCACGCTAAAAAATGACGCACACTCCGGGCACTTTGGCGCCCGAAGCGTCTAACGCCAGAGTATAAATATGGCGTTAGTTGGCGTTAGTTCTGCGTCGAATTTGCGTCGAAAAAAACGACGCAAATTCGGCGCTAAGTACGAACGTAGGAAGTTGACCGGGACCTCCCAGCCAGCGTATCCGAAGAGGCCTCCACGGACATTGGATCAAGCTTCAAGTTTGCCCCGGTGGAAGGATTTTCACCTCGAAAAAACGACTAAGTCCATAGGTAAAAATTTCCATCGAGGGCTCCCGCAACACGTATCCAAGGAAGAGTTCCAGGAGGTCAGATTGGACTGGCAGGTTCGTCCCGCTGAAGAAAATCTCCAGAAAAACGACTAAGGGCCAGATGTAGTAAAGTAAAATTTTGCGACTTGCAAATTGCGAATCTGACCGACTCGCAATTTGCAACTCACAAAATTGTGTGCAGAAAGGTGTCTCAGACACCTTCTGCGACTCGCTATGGGGTCGCAAAGACCCACCTCATCAATATTCATGAGGTGGGTCGCAGTTTGTGACCCCATAGCGAGTCCCTGCACTCACAGGGATGGTGGCCTGCTGTAGTCAGCAGACCTCCATGCCTGTGACTGCTTTTTCAATAAAGCAGTTTTTTTTTTCATTTTGCAGCCCGTTTTCCTGAAAGGAAAATGAGCTGCAAAATGAAAACTAAACCGAAACCATTTGGTTTCGTTTTTTTCAGCATTCACAAAGGGGAAAGGATCCCATGGGGACCTCTTCCCTTTTGCGAATGAGTTACCACCAGTGTGACACTGGTGGTAACTGCGAGTTGGTTTGCGACCGCATTCGCGGTCACAAAGCAACTCAGCATGGCGATGCGGTCGCAAATAGGAAGGGAACACCCCTTCCTATTTGCGAGTAGCATCCTCAAATTGCAAGTCGGTACCGACTTGCAATTTGAGGATGAGCGTCTCGTTCGGCCTTTTGCATGCCACAAACTGCGTTTTTTGCAGTTTGCTACATGCAAAAGGCTTCCTACATCTGGCCCCAAGTCCTAAGGTAAACTTTTGACCGTGGCCTCCCGCGGGCTGTAGACGAGCCGGGCTCCATCGCGGTCGGCCTCAAACCTTGACTTTGTCCCGGTCGAGGTGCGACCAGATGACCAGATTGGCACTTTTTGTTTCTATGCACTAGAAAGCAATAATTCTTTAAAAATTAATATCTCCCTTTCCCCTTATCTGATTTTATTAATGTTTGTGTCATTTTAAAGCTAAAAATATTTACTGTTTTTATAAATTGATTCTGGATTTTTAAACTGTTTCCTGTGTTTTATTTAATTACTGTTTTGTGATATTTGAATGCTTTACGCTTTGTCTCCTAAGTTAAGCCTTGTCGCTCGCTGCCAAGCTACCAAGGGTTGAGCTAGGTTTAATTTACCAAGACCTAACTGGACCTAAGTAGAGGTTGGTGGCCTATTGCTAAATGTAGGTACTTACCTGCCCTTACCAATAACGCATTTTTCAACATTTTCCATTGATATCTTACAGGTGGACCTGCCCCCTACACAATCGTCAAAGTGGTGCAATTTGAGGACCCAGATGTATCCAGTGAGTGTGATAACATGTGTCCCGTGAAGTAATCCAGGGTTTGGTGTGAGTGAGTCATGTGTGTTGCATACAATGTTAGATGTTATAAGCTGTGTTAATGATCAGATATCAAAGTAGGCTGGATGGTGACATTATGTCCCATTGAAAGGATCCCCATGCACCACCAGAGGGTCACATCTTGTGAGGCTTGTGGTGCTCAGTGGCCAGCATCGTGTAAACAAGGGGATGACAAGCCACACGTAGGGCCATATGTGACTAAGAAGTGTAATGCTGTGAGAATATTGGCTGTGGGGCACTCCATCATTTTCACAACACAGGGATGCACAATTTTAACTCAATTTGATACATCCCTGTATTGTCATGAATATGGATGACTGTGCTGGCAATTGCACCCCACCATGGTGCTCCATTATTTGTACTCCATGGGGCAGATGTATGAAAAGTGTTGCTGCACCGCGTTCAGCACGACTTGCCCCTTAGCACCCCTCTACCGCCACCATAGCGCAGGGTAGGGGGCAATAGCATCATTTTTCATGGCACTAATGATGTACTCTGCAGGAGTAGGGCCAAAATAATGGCACTACTCCTGCACAGTACATAGGGCCCCATTCTAATGAATGGAAGGTCCATTTTAATGCCTGCTCTTGAGCAGGCGTTAAAAGTGCCATAAATAATGGTGTAAGGAAATCTTATAGATTTCCTTACACCATTTTTCCAGCTCCCCTAATGGGGGAACGGCCCTTTGCATACATCATGCCTGGCGCAGGCATAATGTAACGCAAAGTGTTACAGAGTGGCCCAATGCATGTATTGCGCCACCCTGTAAATAAGGCACAGGGATTTCGTCCTCATTGAGCCACATTAATGTAAAAAATAATGATGTTAATGTGGCACAAGGTGGCGCTAGGGCGGGCACTATAAGTATACCCCCATGTACGTAACACTTATGTGGAATGTAGTTGGCGTGCATGTAGGTCAATGCCAAACATGTGCTGGCATGGGAATGGATGTGTAAGGAATAGTATTGGCAGATCAGGTATTGATGGATGTCAACCCCTGGACACATGAATGTAGATGTGACAGACCAATGGATGCCAGCTTCCTAGTTGTGAGCCCTCCTAACATATGGTCATCTTCCTGACTCCAGGTATGAGTGGGCATGCCTTGGTGGAGGAGCAGTGCAGTTGAGATTATGGATATCATGGCCATTCCCCTTAGGTACAGGGGGAGAGAATCCCAAATTTGTAGGTAGATGTGATGCTAACAGTGTAGGTGACAGTCGTATTGATCAGGCTTGCATGTGTGCCTATCAGCACTGATCCCTTATGGTTACCAACAGCATCCTATCGTCCCAATAACATGTTCAAGTTACTGGTGATGTATGGCTGAAAATTAACACAGATGATGAGAAAGTTTGGGGCTGATCTATGTGAAGTTTACTCTGCCTTTGCATAATTATATTTTACGCAAAAGCAATGCACATCTCCATTGTTATGGTTCATAATCTTGTTGTGCGTCACTTTGGTGTCAATGAAATGATGGTAAGGCAGTGTTGTTGTTACATTTATCAGGGCCATTGTCTTTTCTGGAATGTGAGTGGAGTGCATGAGTAATTAGAGTCTAAGCCAATAATGTGTACATACTCCACACAATGCTGACACTGATGGTTGCCTGTCTCCATTTAACAGCTGACAACGTAAGCAATGAGGAACTGCGTGCGTTCTAGAAAATGGCAGTCCGCTACGCCATATCCTGGCAGTGGAATCTGGGTTCCAGAAAATGGCTTGCTGCTATCGTGCTAAGAGATCAACGGGGGAATGGCGGGCATTCACACAAGGGGGCCCCACACTGGCAGTGGCCACACAGAAGAGACCCAGCTGCTTCACAGCAGTGAAGGAGGGCACAGATGCCACCACAAAAACACCCACAACTGCAGCAGCTTCGACCTTGGTGCATCATCCCATACCACCTGCTGCCATGGACCCTAAAATGTTGCAGGATCTGCAGAGGGACATCTCACTTTTTTGGAGAAGGAGGTGGCAGCCAATACAAAGAGAATGAAACACATTAAGGAAACCCTCAAGAAGGCAAAACTTTGACTGTCTTTGGAACTCTCATCTCAGAGTTCTGTCCCCTCCCTCCTCATTTGTATTCATGTTTTATAGTCGTTTTTAGGGGGATAGTGTTAGGTTAGTGTAGGTATGTAGTTTAGTTAGGATAAGTGGGTTTTATATGTTAACTTGTTGGAGGGTAGGTCATATTTGGGTATATATTTGAAAACAAAAACAAAATATATATATATATATATATATATATATATATATATATATATATATATATATATATATATATATTTGTTTAGATACTGTTAGTATATGTCGTCCTGCATGTGTCTCGTAACATAAGGGGGTGGGGTCCAATGTTTAGAGTGTGTTGTTGAATGTGTTAGGTAAGTTTAGCATACAGTAGATTTAGTCGTTGGTTAAGTATAGTTACAATAGGTTAGTTTAGTTTAGGATATGTTTTCTTGATGTTTTTAGTTTAGTTTCATTATTAATACACTTTTTTGGATACTGCTTTACTTTTTGTGCATTATGCTTGTGTCTCAGGGTCTTATCATGAGTGCACAGTGAAAGTTTTGCATTGGCCTAGGGATTCTGTCCTGCCCTCCAAATCCCTCTCTTGACATGTTCATTACCTGTTTACAACTGAGCTGTCACATTTGCAGCAACAACACATCTACTTGTCTTTGCATCTGGCATCCAGTGTCCCCACCACTCAAGGTGACTATGTTTACTTTATATTAGACAGGTAGGTGTGGTAATTCAGCTGTCAGTGTAAGGGTGCTTTGTAGGATTGTTAGGCACTGTGGCATATCTGACAACAGCTTACATTTAAAGTCTATCCTGCAAAGCTGACCAGTGACAATTAGAGATGAGTTTAAGTACCTCTGTTTCACACCAATGTGTTCTACCGGTACTCCCAGCTGACGATCTTGCCCAAGAACTGTTTCACAGCCATTCCAGATGTATGTAGTGGGGGAAGCATACATGTGTTCTACATTGTTGACATACTCAGTGAATTGCTTGTAGGGGATGAGACCAGCATTGTCATTTATTATGCAGGAACATTGTGCGTAGATATGTGCCCCCATATTCCTGCACTCTTGTTCTGACACTCTGTGACTGACATGGTTACACACATCACAATTCCAAAGCGTAGTGGATGTGTTACAATATACAAAGACATGCTGTTTGTGTAGGAGGTGTTTATTTACAAGTGTTGTAGTGCAACATTTACAATGTCCACGTCTGTGACCCCATTAGTGAAATCCATACAATTGTGACATAACACAAGTCCAGGGTTGAGGGACCTGTCATGGGACATGCTTAGGTGAAGTGTTGTTAAGTGCAGAGGAACATGATTTGCCAATTTGTAGGTGAGAGACAATGACAGTCCATAGAAGACTGGCATGATTTCAAGCAAAGGACACTGGGCTGGTGCTACTGGAAAATCTTATGGGTGAAGATGATCTGTTCCACATATTTATCTTCCGATGTGTGTGGTGTCTCCTCTGCCCTTGATGGTGGTGGTGGGGAGATGGAGGGGGTCACACACACTTCAGTGGTTGGAGATGTGGACTCCCAAATCTCGGCAGCTGCCATCTGTGGAACAACATATGGCATCACTGCAGCAAGGAGGAACTGCTGATTTTCGATGGTAGCAGCAACATTCCTGTGATAGGCAGCCAGGTCTGCCCTAAGGGATGCCACTTCCCTGTGCATGGAGTCCAGCTTGATCTCAATTACGCTGCTGCCAGTTTGGGAGGGCAGTTGTTGTGGCCTCTCCCTCATGGCAGCAGCCATGTCCCTCAGACACTGCTTGACTCCATTCATTGGGGAGTGTGTGCCTCGTTTGGCTGCAGTCTGTTCATTGGCCGTACCGAGGCACGTGTGCATACTGCCATAGTCTGCATACCACCCGCACCTCCTTGGCCAGCTCCTGCCAAACTCCTATCACTGTCCTCTCAAAGCTGGTCCCTGGGTCCTCGGAGTCCTCAGCTGTGTCTGTGCTGGCAGGGTGTACTATTGGGGTGTTGAGTGGGGCATCTGGGATGGCTGCTACATTATTTCTTCTCCTTGCGACTGGAGATGGTGTCTGGAGGGATACGAGGACTTCTTGGAGGGTCTCTTGGCTGATGGTTGCCAGCTGGTCATCCAGGCCATCGGGGTACTCCAGGACAGGCAGATCAACAGGACAGCCATCATCCTCTGCAATGAGATGAAGTAAACTCAATCTTTCTGTGTTGTGGCAGTTAATATGTCCCGTCACTGACTTGCTATTGAAGGCTCATTGTCAACATTGTCATCTTAGTTCCCAAACATTGTTCCTTCACATCATGGTTGCAGTCTATCAGCCTTTTGCCCCACCTGAGTGTCACATAAGGGGAAGCTCATGTGGGGCAATTGGCTGCGTCATATCTACTAGGCGTGATGTGTATCCTTTTTGTGGCTGGACACCATCTTGTCATTCTCAACCCTCCCTAGGCATCCATTTGCATGGTGAGACCTTGCAGTGGGTGTTGCAGTGCTTACGCCACAGCACCACACGTCAATATGCCCCTGTCCCAGTCTTACATTTTTCACATACACCCATGCGGTACTGAAACCTTGCATCCCTCCAGGGCTGGCATTGCCTGGACACTATGCTCTTGTTCCCATTGATGGCTCCTCATGTTGATGTATGTGTATGTGTGCTACATTGCACAGCACACATGGACCTAGCAGAGTTCAATTTCTTCTTCTGTCTGTGCAGGTAGATGCACCTTCCTACACACCTATGATCTCCCCCTCATAGCAGCCATCCTTGCACTGTGAAGCATGAGATGCAGCATGGTGACAGTGCAGCTAATTTGACACAGACACAGGGGTAGACCAAGGGATGGCCAGCATGGCTATAATATGTTTTGCTGTGTACATCATTCTGTATGTGACAGTGCCTAATGGTAAATGAGTTTATAGACATAGCCTGTTAACTAGAGTTGAACGTCGGCCAGGGCCTCAAGCTAGTTTGATGGTGATTCTTCAGGTAGACATACTGGACCCTCATTTCAAGTGCGGCAGTCGTATGACCACCTGACTGCCATTGTCTATATGACCACCCCCAACAGCGCAGGTGGTAGTGTTAACTGTTGTCAATGGGGAATGGCACTGGCAGGTTTTCAGCATCCTACAGACTGGCGTATGTGTTATGGTGTTAGGTACATGTGTAGCTTACGTCAGCATAGTGCAGCCTGCTTCATGTGCAATGTGTACCTCAGTGCTCCTTTATCATGCCTTGTGTGAGTCCTATGTGCCTCCCCCTTCTTGCACTTCACAATTTAGGTTAATTTTCCCTATGCAACTTACCCTGCATTCGTGGTGTTTCCTGGTTGTCTGCGCTGTCCTATCCTGTGTGTCCAGTGACCAGTTCCTCCGGGATGACTGCTGCAGTCATCTCCTCCATCTCCTCCAAGTCCTCTTGTGGTGCTGGACTTCGCTTACAATCGTGCCAGTGTTTCTTGCACTCAGATATAGTTCTTCTCACCTCTGCCACACTGTTAATCTTGTCTACTATCTGCTGCTAAACTGCCTCTCTCCTGCCAATTGGGAATTTGGAGGTGACGAAGAGTTGATGTTGATGCTCCGTCACTTCTCTCACCAGTGTTTCGTGCTCCTCTGCTCTGAAACCACACTTTCTCTTTTTTCTTCTCCCTCCTCTGGGGCTTGGCTGTGTCCACCTGGCTTGTTCCTGGTTGATTGGGGTCACCCTGGGGTCTCTCCTGGCTTTCTGGCTCCATTTTGCCCTTCCTTTGCACTGATTTCTCCGTTAGCGTTTTTATTTGACACTAATACAGGTAAAAATGGTACATTTCCATTTTGTGACATGTTTGCGTGTCGTAAAACGGGTTAGAGACATTTTTCCTGCATTACCGTAATTTTGCCTTGACAAGGCGCAATGGTTAATGTAAAAAAAAATGACTCTAACCCATTTCTAGCGCACCCAGCATCATAGTATAAATATGATGCCCGAGTGGCGTTACAAATGGCGCTAGTCAATGCTAAACTTTTTGTCGCAAAACTTCGTTAGTGCAGTTTTGAGTCAAAAAGTATAAATGTGGCCTTATATTTTGTAAGTTTGCCCCACTTTTGCGTAAAGAAATGATGCAAAGTAGGCGCTAACTTTCCATTAATCAGGCCCTTGGTGCCGGTATAGCCCAGCTACGGAGGGCTATAAGGCTATTAGAACATTCCGCCGCTAGAGGACAGAGGCCCTCGTTACAACCCTGGAGGTCGGTGTTAAAGCAGCTGTAAGACAGCCAACAGGCCGGCGGTAAAAAAATTTGAATCATGACCATGGCAGAAACCGCCAGCACCGGCAGCCACTTTAACACTCCGACCGCCACGGCGGTAGCAACAAACACCACGCAGTAACCGCCAACAGCCAGGCGGAAGACAATATACTGCCAACTCAAAACCCACCCATCCACCAGCTTTTCCGGGGCGCTATCAATGCCATCTAAAGCACGGTGGAAACAGTACTTTGAAGGGAAACCACTCACCTCTCGACACTAAAAGAAGAACCAGGACGCCATGGAGCCCGAGCTGCAGGTCTTCCCCATGCTGGTGTATCTGTTCATATACCAGGAGCACCAATGCCGGCGACGATGACCACGGTGACTACTGCACCTAGCACACAAGGGAGGGGGAGGAAAAAGAGAGAGACACACACACGCCACACACAACACCCCGACCCCCACCCACAACACCATACACACAAACACATGCAACAACATTACATATACACCACGTAACCCTCTGGAATAACGCAAGGACAAAAGGAATGGAGTCAAGTGAGTGTAATATTAGGAATAGTTAGAAATACGTTCATAAATAAATAAACAGTATGTGCAATGCATACAATATATAAAAAATTAGTGACAATGTCCACACAGAAATAGTCTGTGGCCCACTGGGCCATAACACATAGGCCAAGCCCACACTTGCCTCCTGCCTCAATATGGAGAGAACACTGCAGGGGCATCAGGTCGATAACACACAGGCACCTCAGGGGGACGGAGAATGGGGGGCACCTCAGCCAAAAGATGGGACAACACCACTGCTCCTGGAGGGGGCTCCATGCCCACTGCTTGGTCCTGGGGAGTGCAAAGCCACAGTCTCTCTAGTGGGTGGTTTGCCCAATGCTTGGTCCTGGGGAGTGCAAAGCTGCAGTCTCTCAAGTGGGTGGTTTGCCCACTTCATGGTCCTGGGGAGTGCAAAGCCACAGTCTCTCAAGTGGGTGGTTTGCCCACTGCATGGTCCTGTGGAGTGTAAAGCCACAGTCTCTCAAGTGGGTGGTTTGCCCACTGCTTGGTCCTGGGGAGTGCAAAGCCACAGTCTCTCCAGTGGGTGGTTTGCCCACTGCTTGGTCCTGGGGAGTGCAAAGCCACATTCTCTCTAGTGGGTGGTTTGCCCAATGCTTGGTCCTGGGGAGTGCAAATCCACAGTCTCTCAAGTGGGTGGTTTGCCAACTTCATGGTCCTGGGGAGTGCAAAGCCACAGTCTCTCAAGTGGGTGGTTTGACCACTGCATGGTCCTGGGGAGTGCAAAGCACAGTCTCTCTAGTGGGTGGTTTACCCACTGCTTGGTCCTGGGGAATGCAAAGCCACAGTCTCTCAAGTGGATGGCTCCTCCACTGGTTCTAAAGGGGGCTTTGTGTCCAGTGTGCTTCATCCTGCTAAGGATAGGGTAAGTGGATGCCTTCTTCACTGGTTCTGGAGGGGGCTTTGCGTCCAGTGTGCTTCATCCTGCCAAGGATAGGGTGAGTGGATGCCTTCTTCCACTGGTTCTGGAGGGGGCTTTGTGCCCAGTGTGCTTCATCCTGCCAAGGATAGGGTGAGTGGATGCCTTCTTCCACTTGTTCTGGAGGGGGCTTTGTGTCCAGTGTGCTTCATCCTGCCAAGGAAAGGGTGAGTGGATGTCTTCTTCCACTTATTCTGGAGGGGGCTTTGTGCCCAGTGTGCTTCATCCTGCCAAGGATAGGGTGAGTGGATGCCTTCTTCCACTGGTTCTGGAGAGGGCTTTGTGCCCAGTGATGCAGCACATGGGGAGTGCAAGGTCACAGTCACTCACCTGGGTGTCAGACCCACACGATTTTCTGTGGGCAGGATGCATGACACACCATGGAGGCAGGACTACAGTCCATCCGCCGGCAGGGACAGTGGTTGCAGTGCCGGTGCAGGTGTTGGTGCTGCCAGTGGTGGGGGGAGGCTCCAGCCCTTCCCCTGCAGCCTTGGACGGCTGCCCACTGGGGCTGCTGCCACTGGTGCTGTTTGCGACGGTGCCGGTGGCAGTTCTTGTGGTGGTGCTTACAGCGGTGCTTGCAGCGGTGCAGGTGGCGGTGCTGGCCGCGGTGCAGGTGTCAGTGCTGCCAGTGGTGGGGGAGGCTCCAGCACTCTCCCTGCAGCCTCGGACGGCTGAAGTGCCCTGGCTGGGGTTCTGTGCCCCTTCCTGTCCTTGGCAGATGGTGGTGCCTCCTTGGCTCTGCCAGCTGGAGTATTTGCCTTGGCCTTGCTGGCTGGTTGTGCCTCCTTCTCCTTGCTGGATGCTGTCCCCTTTTTGCCCTTTCCTGGTGGTGGAACCTTCTTGGCCTTGGCAGGTGTTGGTGGCACATTGGCTGGGCTGACGGGTGCCTCCTTAGAGCTTCTCAGAGCTGCAGAAACCACAGCGGACATGGACTTGGTGGCTGAGGTGCTGGGCTGGGTTCTGGCCACCCTAGCCTGAGGTGAAGGACAGGGGGAGGGTTAGGGAAGAGGTCAATGCTGGCTAGGAAAAGCTTCTTAGGGACACTGGGGCCGGAAGAGGACAAAGGTTTGGGAGTGGAGGAAGAGGGAGTGCTTGTAGGAGGTGTCAGTCTGCTGTGTATGGGTGCAGGTGCAGGTGCATGAGCTGGATGCTGCTGTGACATGGATGGCTGTTGGGTGGGTGTTTGCTTGTGTTTATGTACTTTGGGAGGAGGGGACACAGACACACTGGGAGAGAACACAGGGGACATGTGCATGGATGTAGGGGTGGTGACTGCCAGTGACGGGCATGTAATGATAGGTGTGATGGTGATAGAGGCAGAGGGGGGTTTATGTAGTGCATGCAGGTGTGAGTGGAGACGCTAATGGGAGGGAGGTGGACGACGAGGAGGATGGGGAAACAGTGGAGGCAGTGGATGTTGTTGTGTCTGCATGGGGATGGTGCTTGTGTGAGTGCTTGTGAGATGAAGTGTGGTGCTTGTATTTGCCTGAGCCACTTCTGTGTGTTGATTTGGGTGAATGCTGGTCTGAAGGTGTGCCTGGGATAGGTTGGGGTTGAGGGGATTGGGACTGGGTAGAGGAAGTTGGAGGTGGGAGGCTGGAGACAGGGACAATGTTTGCCATCAGTGCTGAGGCCAGAGCCTGAAATGCTCTCTGTTGGGCCGCCTCGCCAGAGTGAATGCCCTCCAGGTATGCATTTGTTTGTTGCAAATGCCTTTCAACACCATGGATGGCATTCAGTATGGTTGACTGCCCAACAGTGAGGGATCTCAGGAGGTCAATAGCCTCTCACTGAGGGCAGCAGGGCTGACTGGGGCAGGGCCTGAGGTGCCTGGGGCGAAGGAGATTCCTACCCTCCTGGGTGAGCGGGCACGGGAAACACGCTGAGGGGCTGCTGGGAGGGTGGTGGTGGTACGGGGGTGTCGGCTGTACCTGTTGGTGGGGTGGGCACAGAGGTGTCCACCAGGGAGCTTCCATCGGTGGAGGAGTCGCTGTCTGTGGTGTCCCCTCCTGTCTACATCGTGGTGCTCCCCTCTCCCTCCGTCCCATTAGTGCCCTCACCGTCAGTGGATTCGGCCTCCAGGACCATGTGGGATGCAGCTCCCTCCGTCGCCGGTGCCTCTGCTCCTCCGCCAGATGATGCTAATGCACACAAGGACAGGTTGACAAAACAAGAAGGAGGGGAGAGACAGAGGATACACTTGGTCAATGCCAGCAACAACACTACCATTGGCGTACACAACACACAGGGATCAGCCCTATTCACTAGGCCATGCACTACTAGTTACAAAGCTAGTCACCAGCCCATGTGGTACAATGCCTAACACCATAAACTGCACACCTGAAACCCACAGGACACTGCCCAGAAGTAGATGCCCACTAGCACTATTGGGGTTGGAGTGCTTCAGAGCCTGCCGAACAAGGGACCTAATCCTGCCAGTTCGCCCTAGGGGCACCCACAGCCCACATCCCCCACCCAGGTACAACCTTAATGCGTGAAAAGTAATGATTCTGAATCTGTACTCACCCCCTTGTGGCTGCTGTGATGCCTTTAAGCACCCATTCAACTCTGGATAGGCCACCACCAGGATGTTGAACATCAGGGGGGTCAGGGTACAACGGTCACCCCTTCCTCATTGGGAGGCCTGCCACAGCTGGGCTTCCGCCATCTTCCTTGTGAAGCGGCGCAGGTCCTCCAACCATCTGCAGAAGTGGGCGCTCTGCCTGTCAAAGACCCCCAGGGTCCACACCTCCTTAGCGACAGCACACCAAATCCCTTTTTTCTGATGGGTGCTGATCTGCAGAGAAAGATACATAGGAAATGGGATCATCTGGCCTGTTACACTCATAGCCCACCATATCCCTCCTATCCCCTTATGCATAGACATTGACCACCATACATGCAGCACTCTACCTATGACCCCTCAGCCCCCCTAAACAAGGCTTACACAAACAGCAAATCAAACATTCATGCCCCACGCATCATGCTCACATTGTACTCACCTGTTTGTCTGGAGGACCATAGAGTGAATTATACTTGGGTAGGACCCCATCCACCAGTCTCTCCAACTCCTCCGATGTGAAGGCGGGGGCCCTTTCCCCAGACACTCGAGCCATTGTCGCTTCCAGACACAGGTCACTGCAGCATTTGCAGTGTAGGTCCTCTCCTGTTGAAGGTCAGGTAGCAAGTGATTGAACAGATAGAAAATGGCGGTCAAGTCCACGGCGGTGCGTACCGTCAACGCCAGCGTACATCGCCATTGGTTCCTGGAACCCAGAAGCCCAATGATAACAAATGCGGTGTTGCGCGGTGGTCGTTGACCGCAGGCAACAATGGCGCACACCGCCAGCGAAATTACCTCATTTTCACTTGTCTCTCCTCACAGGTCAGGCAGCCGCCCTTTCAGGGGGGCACAGGCCATGGCACCTAACTGCGTCACCACAGACATTGGCACATCAACTGACTTTTGTATTTGCATACTGTTTCTGTAAAGGAAGAAATGGATTTTAATCTTTACATATGTGTGAATATGACCCTCTGCTCACCGTTTTCCACCCTAGAGTTCAACCGCTGAGGATGAATAGGAGATGGAGACATACCCCCGTGTACAGACCCCTGGTGGACCTGGCAACAATGGAGGACAGGCACATTATCCTTCCCTACAGACTTGATATGGCCACAATCCAAGAACTGTTTGAACAATTGGAGCCAGACCTGATTTCAGCTATCCGCCAGCCCACAGGTATCCCCCCTCTAGTGCAGGTGAGTCAGTGCTTTTATGCCCTGGGACATATCCCCAACATCATTGGTGTCATTGATGGTACCCATGTAGCACTGGTCCCCACCCGGAGAAATGAACAAGTGTTCAGAAATAGAAAAAGCTTTCACTCTCTGAATGTGCAGGTGGTGTGTTTGGCGGACCAGTACATCTCCCATGTGAATGCCAAGTATCCTGGCTCTGTGCATGATGCCTTTATCTTGAGGAATAGCAGCATTCCATATGTGATGTCTCAACTCAAGAGGCACCGGGTGTGGCTAATAGGTGAGCCCATGGTCCCCACCCAGTTGATGTAGGTATATGGGTGTAAGTTTGGTCCTAAGGGTGAGTGTTTGGCTAACAGGTATCCCTCGTTATTTGCAGGTGACTCAGGTTAACCCAACCTCTCATGGCTACTGACACCATTGAGGAATTCCAAGAAAAAGGGCAGAGGAACGTTACAATGAGGCACATGGGCGAACAAGGAGGATAATTGACAGAACCTTTGGCCTCCTGAAGGCCAGGTTCAGATGCTTCCATCTGGCAGGCGGATCCCTGTACTACTCACCCAAGAAGGTGTGCCAGATCATCGTTGCATGTTGTATGTTGCGCAACCTGGCCTTGAGACGCCAGCTGCCTTTACTGCAGGAGGATGAGCCTGGAGATGGTCTTGTGGCAACGGTGGAACCTGTTGACAGTGAGAAAGAGGAGGCAGAGGATGAAGATGTGGACAGCAGAAGTTCACTCATTCAACAGTACTTCCAGTGACACACAGGTGACACACTGTAACTTCACTTTCCATTGCAGTTTTGTGTTAGACATTGGACATGGCAGCCTGATTTCCCTATGTCTATGGACACTTACTGTACCCTTTGGCATCTCTATTTTCAGATCTCTGTGCCCCACTGTGGCTCCTGGTGTGTTTACTGCTGCCCACTACAGGTCATACTTATGTATATGTAACTGTACATATGAATTGCAATGTTTACAGCTTGTTAAGCTAATACATATTTCAATCAATTGACAACCTCCATACATGTATTTATTCCAAGGGTGTTTACTTAAGTGCTAATAAGTAGAGGGGGGTGTGCAATGGGCTGGTGTGATGGTGGAGGAATGTCCAGGATGGAGTCCAGTATATTGGTATCACAGGTGCTTTGTCCAAGGGGGCATAGGAAGTGCAGCAATGTCAGTTCAAGGTGGACTGCCTGACAGAATGGGACACTAGGGTGACAATCAGGACAGTCTTAGTTCCTGGTGGGGGTCTTGGTAATGTTCTCTGGCTTCTGCCTGGATCGCAGAGACCATTTGCAGGGGGGGGTTCTCCTTCTGCAGGGGGTTGGGTTCTTTTGGCCTGTTAGTCCTGTGGCAGGGCCTCCTGTCCACTAGCGCCAGCGGAGGTGGAGGGCTGGTCTTCGGTGTGGCCGGTGTCAGGGGCCCGCTGGTGTGCCACTGCCTCCCTCATGGTGTTGGCCATGTCAGCCAGCATCCCTGCAATGGTGACCAGGATGGTGTGGATGTGCTTGAGGTCCTCCCTGATCCCCGGGTACTGTCCCTACTGCATCCGCCGGGTCTCCTTCAGCTTGTACAGTATCTGGCCCAAGGTCTCCTGGGAATGGTGTTATGCTCCCAGGATCCCTGAAAGTGCCTTGTGGAGGGTAAGTTCCCTAGGCCTGTCCTCCCCCTGTCGCACAGCAGTCCTCCCAGCTTCCCTGTTGTCCTGTGCCTCTGTTCCCTGAACCATGTGCCCACTGCCACTGACCCCAGGTCTCTGATTGTCTTGGGTTTGTGGGGTTGCCTGGGGTCCCTAGAGTGGTGGACACACTGCTGATTGACGTGTCCTGGGGACAGAGGTATGGGCCCGCTGCGTGGGTGCAGTGCTGGTGTTTCCTGATGGGGGAGGCTCTGTGGTGGGTTGGGACTGTGGCAGGGGAACCGACTGTTCAGAGGTCCCTGATGGGCCAGGTTGGTCATCGTGATCCAGGCGTGCAGAGCTGCTGTCATCACTGTGGGCCTCTTCTGTGCAGAGACTGGATGTTGGTGGCACCTCTGCTCCGGTGACGTTGAGTGGGGGTCCTGTGGGGATGTAAATGCAGTGTTATTGTATCTGCGTGTGCCATCTTATGCCTGGATAGATTTCCCTCTATGGTTGTTATTAGCAAGGCAGCTTTGGCTTGTGTGAGATGTTATTAGTTTGGCTAAGTGATTGTCACTAGTGTGTATGCTGTGGTGATGGGTGTCCATGCAGGTCTATGATGGGTGTTCATGCACTGGTGTTGCGTGCAGGGCTTAGTATTGGGATGAGTGGGTTGTGATAGTGAGGTATATGTAAGGTGGTGGAGTGATGGGGTGAGGGTATGGGTAGGAGTTTGTGATGACTTGCAGGTAGGATGGGGGATATAGTAGTAAAGATTTGACTTACCAGGGTCCAGTCCTCCTGCGAGGCCCTCAGGATGCATGATCGCCAAGACTTGCTCCTCCCATGTTGTTAGTTCTGGGGGAGGAGGTGGGGGTCCACCGCCAGTCCTCTGTATGGCTACCTGGTGTCTTGCCACCATGGAACGCACCTTCTCCCGGAGGCCAGTCCACCTCTTCCTGATGTCATCCCTTGTTCTGGGGTGCTGTCCCACAACGTTGACCCTGTCCATGACTCTCCGCCATAGCTCCATCTTCTTTGCAATGGACGTCTGCTGCACTTGTGATCCGAACAGCTGTGGCTCTACCTGGATGATTTCCTCCACCATGACCCTTAGCTCCTCCTCTGAGAACCTGGGGTGTCTTTGTGGTGCCATGGGTGTAGTGTGAGTGGTATGTGTGAGGGTGTGTTGGGTGATGTGTTGGGGTGTGTGCTGTGAGGTGCGTGGATGGTGTATGGGTGATGGTGTTATGTGGCTCTGAATCAGTGGGTGCTCCTGGCTTGTCTCTCTCTCAGTTAGCTATATTTTTTTTCATTGTAAGGGGTTGTGGGTATTGTGGGTGTGTGTTTTATAATGGATTGGGTGTATGGGTGTGGTGTGTGCGTGTATATTTTGAATTCTCCAATGTGGTGCTGTTTTGTTAGTGTGTGTGTATTTTGAGCGCGGCGGTGTGTACCGACAATGGTTTACTGCGGTTGAATGACCGCTGTGTTGATTCGTGGGTCATGATGCTGTGGGCGTATTTCTATTGGCGTAACAGTGTGAGTTTTGGTGCCGCCACTTTATCACTGACCTTTGGGCTGGCGGACTTGTGTGGGTGTCTGTATAGTGGCGGATTTCATTGTGTGGGTCATAATACCCGTAATGGTATACCGCCACGGTCACACTATGTTGGTGGGCGTCAGTACGGCGGTCGGCGGCATTTACCGCCAGGGTTGTAATGAGGGCCATAATGTTCTAATGAATACTGATATCTGTTTCTATATAACCAAAGAAGGCTGATTGGCAAGTACAGGCTGTGAAAGAACTCTTGACGATTGTTATAATTTCCTACTTCAGACCCCGCCATTCCTCACCCCTCATACAGCATCTATCTAACCTGAAAATAAGCTACCATGAAAAGGCGTATGTCTGCTTTTGCGTAGAAGCATCCCAGGCTCGCCCTGGCACTTTAGACACCCAGCAGCCATCTATTAATACTTTCATTGGAAACGTGCAAAGGGAAATGGTGCGCTATTCGTTCGCGTTTCTGATAAGCCTGAAATTCAAAATAATTGTTATCAGTATTTATACGCTCACATTGTATGTTGCAATGTTACAGAAGAAATGCGCTCTTACAATAGCCTTGCTCTGTTCATGTTTGCAGTGGGCACTATTTCCATACAGATTAAAGATAGAACCGTTCTCCCTTACGGCGGCTTCTCGATAAATATGTATATTCCCTTCAAAAGCATTATCCGTCTTTAGGACCGAGCTTGCATATCCTCCTGACAGCAGCGGCATTATCTAAAAATTGCTAAAATTGTCATTCGTGACAGCTCCGTCAAGGACATGATTCTTCGCGTGCGACGTAGAGGCAAGTGCAGTGACTGTAAATAACTAAAGGAAGAGGTAAGTAAAATGCAAATGATGATTTATAGAAGTACTTTGTGCACAGCTTGTACCCATCACTCATTGGGTTGGCAACGGTGAAACATTTACGCCAAAATGTTCTGCAGAAGTTGGACGCAGCACTTTAATGATGAGAGCAGTAAAATGCCTACAGCGTGAACACAATGCGCCACAGTATATGAAGCAAGCAGGAAGCAGTTGCTGCCTAGTCATTTAACTTAACTGCTAAGAATGTAAGAATCACTTCCGATACCAATCGTCTGTGATTTCCTCCTCTCTCAGGATCCTAGTCCCTTGCTCGCTATTTCCTCTCCTTATTTTATTCTAAGTATGCACTCACAATACTTCGCAGCAGTCCATTCCCACATTACCAGTTTGCAGCTGCTGGTGGTCTATACTCATAGGAGCTACTTGGGAGCAGTGAGTGGCCATACTCAAACACTTCTTTAAAACATCTCGAACAAACACAGATGTGCAGTAAGACCGCCCATAATTTGCTTATGTTTTATGCCTGGGCTGAAGACACCTTCAGCTTTTTCCCTGGGACTTTTATAAAAATACGTATGACAATAAACAATATAATAAACAATATACTTGGGGACTGGAATTGTGTTAGCCTTCTAATCAATTTCTTGCTTGAATTGTAATTCACTTTTCGGACGAGTCCACAGCATATATACATAGGGGCAATGGGTGAACCCTCGTCAGCCATTGATCTGTTGGAGGTGTCATTCATGTTTTGGATGAACCCTTTGGACACCTGTTAAGTATTTGATATGGCAGGTAATGTGAGTGATGGCGTTTTACCTGTTTACATCAGAGTGCACCTTGAAAAGGGTTGCACAAAAATAGTCTATGTTTTTCTGTTTAACAATACTTTTTATTTGCTGAAAATTCATTTCTTTAATCATAGGGGTCCTGTTATGTGGTACCCTGTGCTCATGAACTACAAGGATCACTGTGCTGTATACCTCCCACAAGCTATGGTACCAGTAACGTTACGTGATCACATCCCATACTTTTGTTGGGCCCCTGTGGAGATTGACATAGCAGACATTTCCTGAGTGAAAAGGACCAATTAGCCAGGAACAAAGGGGGTCATTCTGACCCCGGCAGGCGGCCGCCAGAAGACCGTACCGCGGTCAAAAGACCGCGGCGGTCATTCTGGGTTTCCCACTGGGCTGGCGGGCGACCGCCAAAAGGCCGCCCGCCAGCCCAGTGGGAAACAGCTCTCCATGAGGATGCCGGCTCCGAATGGAGCCGGCGGTGTGGAGGATGTGCGACGGGTGCAGTGGCACCCGTCGCGTATTTCAGTGTCTGCAATGCAGACACTGAAATACAAAGTGGGGCCCTCTTACGGGGGCCCCTGCAGTGCCCATGCCATTGGCATGGGCACTGCAGGGGCCCCCAGGGGCCCCACGACACCCCTCACCGCCATCCTGTTCCTGGCGGGCGGAACCGCCAGGAACAGGATGGCGGTGAGGGGGTCGGAATCCCCCATGGCGGCGCAGCAAGCTGCGCCGCCATGGGGGATTCCCAGGGCAGCGGAAAACTGGCGGGAGACCGCCGTTTTTCCTGTTCTGACCGCGGCCGAACCGCCGCGGTCAGAATGCCCAAGGGAGCACCGCCAGCCTGTTGGCGGTGCTCCCGCGGTCCCCGGCCCTGGCGGTATTTACCGCCAGGGTCGGAATGACCTCCAAAGTCTTGAATCACTATAGTTCCAGTATAGAGAAGACCAGTGTTGCCAGTTCAGGCTGGACTGTTTCTTTTGTAGCAGGACCAAGGCTGATTAGCATATGGCTGGGCCTAATTTGAGGTGACATGCTGGGCAAAAAAAAAAACAATGAACTGGAATGCGGCCAGAGTACTTAGCAGTGGCTGAGATGAATTCAAGCATTCCATCCATCACTTTTGTATTTCTTCTTGTCTATATACAACAGATTGATCTGGGGTCCCAGAAAGTAGTGTACCTTTGCTCTGTCCATGTAGTGTGCATTATATTTCTTTGTCTAATGCCCAAACAATCCACACTTATCCTTGACTGACTATCACACATTCTCTCACTATGGTGAACTTTAACTCTACACAGTGCTTTGACTGTTATCACATATGAAACTACAAGTCCCTTTTCTGCACCTGTCCCCACCCCCAATTGCCCATTGTTACTGTCTATCTGAGGAGTGCACCATAGGTCCTTCTCTCTGTCTATTCCACCGCCATGCCCTATGCGTCAGGCCCTTTTTGTTGTCCATATTTCCTCTACACTTGTTGCACACACCCTATGCCAGCACCCTTTTCTGTGACTTTCCTGCTTCTACACCAGTAGTCACATTTAGCCTGTGCTAGAGATGGGAAAACATCAGATACTGGATACCTAGGACACTATGATAGGTGTAGCGGGAAGGGCACAGAGGTAGCTCGAGGAAATTATTATCAATACTCTTGTGTTGTCATTTAGCTAATCTTTTTCACACTTCACCTTCAAATTTCACTTACAGATGCACCCACACCTTTTCCCTTTACCCCTGAGAATTTTCTTTCTCTGAAAGTAATCTTGTTTCTATCTCCATTGAGTGCTCTTAATCGGTGATGTCTTCTCTCAAGTCCTAGGGTACCCATATCTCTTCACTCGCAGAGCGATCTTGACTCCAAACACCAGAATACTCTCTTCTCCTTGCCTTTCTAATGGCATTATGGTAGGCTGCTAACTGCCCCTGTATGCGTTGTATATTTGTCTTGAGGGATACACAGATACATCACACTGAAAATATGTCCATTCTATATATTTTATTACCGTTCTCCAGATATTTTTGGAGCATGGCACAACAAGTATATGGGTTGTCCAATATATACTGTGTTCATAGAGTTCTTGTCTTCTTTGTCTCAGGGTAACCTCTTTTCCTCTAGTCTTCTTTTACAGGTATCCGGTTGGTCGCGTCCCAGCTCCCAAGTTGCCAGAGAGAGAGCAAGAGAGAGAGAGAAGAAAAAAAAGAATTCTCCGTCAGGTATGTGTTTTCCTATCTTTGTTATTCTGTTTTTTCTTTTATATTATTATTTTCTCTTTCCTTTCTTTATTGTGCAAATTAAAGAGGAAGTGACAATGTTTTAGTGGGGAGGGATACAAAGAAAATGAAACAAATCATAATCACCACATGCCGCACGAATTCCGTTCTGTAGTTTTCTTTTTATGGTCGCTTATCACTGTCGTGTGCTTTCCTTGTGCCAACATGCAAATGATTAGCTCCATGTTCTAGATGCAGTATTAGTGGACCAAAATACCTTACCCCGTCCCTCCCGCAACCCCGAACCTGTCAACCCCTGGACCCTATATGTGGGCCCGTACCTGGAAACGCCACGCCCCTCCTGAGATGTGGTAAGGTCTTTGCTTATCTCCCTTTCTCCTGGTAGACCGAGGTCCTTCTCACTCCATCTGCACGACAAGTCAGCCATCCTCCGAAACTCCTCCGTCTCCTTGCTTGCTCCTCGCGGCATCTTCCCCATGTCGTGTGCTTCCGATCTCCCTTCTTTCGCGGTCCCTTCCAAAATCCCGATGACCCTCCCTCTGTTTTGTCCTGCCTCTTTTACTTCCGGGTTTCCTCCGTCAGTCCTCTCCTCGTAAGCACGCTCCGTCATGCTCGCCGTCGGTTTGCTTTCTGGTGTCCCCGTCACACTCGCTCACCCCAGAGAGTGGCTGTTATAGCCCTGAATCAGTCGAATACCAGGATAAATAATCAGCATTGGTCAGCAAAGAGACCGGAAAGTGTTGAACCTGAAACATAAAGGGTTGGAGGTATAAAAACCACTGAAGAACCCTAGCATTCGTATCTTTATGTCTGGCCAACCAGATCGAAGGAGCATGGTCAGTAAGGAGGATAAAGGGTCTCCCTTTCAAGTAGTATTGGAGAGCCTCAATAGCCAACTTGATAGCCAGACATTCTTTCTCCAATGATTTATAATTCCTTTCTCTAGGTAGTAATTTCCTGATAATGTATACAATAGGATGTTGCTGTCCTGTAGCATCATTTTGTGAAAGCACTGCCCCTAGACCTTGGTCAGATGCATCTGTTTGAAGGAAAAACGGTTTCTGGAAGATGGGACATTGTAAAACCGGTTCACTACTGTAGAGGGTTTTTAGAATCACATAACTGTGAAATTGTTCATCAGACAGTCCGTTCATCCTGCTCAGACAGGCTTTTTCTGATAAGGAAGTTAACTGAGCTGCAATGGAGTTAAAATGAGGAATGAATCACCTATAATACCCAATCATCCCTAGGAAGGCTCTTACGTCTTTCTTGCATTTAGGTACTGGTAACTGGTGGGGCCAAAGTACAATGTCCATCAACCTTTGGAAAGTAGCGGGAGCCCAATATAGTCCAAATGGTAACACAGTAAAGTGATATAACCCAGAAGATGTAGCAAAGGCTGTTTTCTCTTTGTCAGTAGGATTTCGAGGGATTTGCCAATACCCAGAGTGGTCAGATACTTGACCTGTCCTAGGCACTCAAGCAATTCATCACCCCGAAGCATGGGATACGTATCAAATTGAGACAGGGAATTAACTTGACTGAAATCCATACAAAATCTAACATTGCCTTTGGGTTTGGGAATTAGAACCACTGGGAACACCAAGGACTAGAAGACGGTTCTATGATACCTGCCGCTAACATTTCCTTTACTTCTTTTTTGACTAGCAATTGTCTAGCTTTGGGAATTCAATAGGGTCTTTGTCTAGAAACCCTTTCTTCAATGGTTCCATAATGGTGTTGAACTAAGGTAGTTTTACCAGGACTTTTGGAAAACACCTCTCTATTGCCATCCACTACAGCTTTAGCTGAGTTTTCTGTACTTTGGACAACTGTGTCCCGTAAGAAAGTTCTGTCACTCGGTCTCCTTCATCCAGGGTGGGGAGTACTGGGATTTCTAAGGGCTGGGTGATTGAAATGAATAATGTATTGTTATTCACAGACATAGAGCTTTTGTTCTCTTTCCATTCTTTAAGTACATTTACATGGTAGATCTGGCCTGAATTAGAACCTTCTGGTAACTCTACCCTGTAAGTAACAGGTGTTACCTTGTCCAGAATTTGGCAGGGACCCTGCCACTTGGCTAGAAGTTTGTTTTCGGATGTTGGTAATATGATTAATACTTTGTTATCAACGTTTAATTCACAGAGTTTTTTTCCCTACATCGTAGTGTTTTTATTTTTTTGTCTTCCCGGACTCTCTTCCAGATTGTAATGTACCTCGTCCCACACTGTGTTTAGGTTTTCTTTCAACTCCCGGGTATGTGTGAGAATATCTTTAGCTTCTTCATTAGTTTCCTCACACAGTTCTGCTGTCATATCTAAGAGAGTCTGTGGTTGTCCTCCAAACAACAACTCAAAAGGACTATGGGGGTCATTACAACATTGGCGGTATAAGGCGCTTACCGCCGTGCAGAAGACTGCCAATACACCGCTGCGGCCGCGGTAGACCGCCACAGCAATTATGACACACATCACGGAATCCGCCAAAATTCAGACACCCACACAACACCGCCACACCAAAGGCCAGCGTTAAACATGCGGAAACAAATCCTCCACCTCCACGCCAACAGAAACACACCCATGCTATTACGACCCACGAATCCACGCTGCGGTCATTCAACCGCGGTATTCCATTGGCGGTACACACCGCCGCGCTCAAAATACACACACAGCTCCAAAACACCGCCACATTGGACAATTACAAATACACACACCTGATACACATACACACACCACTCCCACACTCCCAATACAATATAAAATACACACCCACATCACCCACAAACCCCTACATCCAGAAATTCTGAGAGAAGGCGAGAGAGAGAGCACAGCTATTGACAACCCCATCACACAGAGACACACAACACCATCACCCACACAACATCCACGCACAAAACACCACATACCACTACACTCACCACACTCATCACCACATACACCACCCCACACTCACACACACCACCCCATGTCACGCCAAATACACCCCCGCTTCTCCGAGGAGGAGCTCAGGGTCATGGTGGAGGAAATCGTCCGGGTAGAGCCACAGCTATTTGGCTCACAGGTACAGCACACATCAATAGCCAGGAAGATGGAGTTATGGCGCAGAATAGTGGACAGGGTGAACGCCGTGGGACAGCACCCAAGAACTAGGGAGGACATCAGGAAGAGGTGGAACGACCTACGGGGGAAGGTGCGTTCCACGGTCTCCAGGCACAACATCGCGGTGCAGCGGACTGGCGGCGGACCCCCACCTCCTCCCCCACAACTAACAACATGGGAGGAGCAAGTCTTGACCATCTTGCATCCTGAGGGCCTCGGAGGAGTCGGTGGAGGATGGGACACTAGTAAGTCAAATCTTAACTATCACATCCCCCACCCTACCTGCATGCTATCACACACCCTCACCCTCACACCCTCCCCTATCACCCCAAATCCTCACTAATCTACCCATAACACAAACCACCCATCCCAACACCAAGCCCTGCATGACACAACTAAGCATGGTCACCCCTCACTAAAGCATGCTCATTGCACATTCCCAGAACACCCCCCCCCAACCATCATCACACAAGCCCCCACACAGGAATGCCTGCACTGGGGTTAACGCACACCCACCCATTGCACACCATGAAACACACACATGCAATAATCATGTACTTATACCCCTGCAGGAACCCGAAGGTCCATCACCACACCAGAGGGTCCAGACAACACCACTCCACCCCCAGAAGAGGCCCACAGTGACGACAGCAGCTCTGCCCCACTGGATCTTGATGACCAGCCCGGACCATCGTGGGCCTCAGGACAGTCGGTTCCCCTTGCCCAGCCACAGCCCAACACCGAGCTTCCACCCTCTGGTAACACCAGCACAGAACCCACCGTGCGGGCCCAAACCTCCCTACCCAGGACAGGTCTATCAGCGGTGTGTCCACCACTACAGGGCACCCAGGCTAACCCACCACCCCAACAACAACAGGGACCTGGGAGCAGTGGTAGTGGGCACACGGTCCAGGGGACGGAGGCACAGGAACACCAGGGAACTGGGAGGGCTGCTGTGCGACAGAGGGAGGACAGGCCAAGGGAACCAACTCTCCACGAGGCCCTCTCCTCCATCATGGGAGCCTGCCACCACTCCCAGGAGACGATGGCGACGGTCCTGGACAAGTTGCAGGAGACCCTGCGTCTGCAGGAGGAGCAGTATTTGGGGTTCAGGGAGGAGCTCAGGACCATCGCCTCCGCCCTGGGCACCATCGTAGGGGTGCTGACTGACATTCAAAAGACCTTGAGGGACACCGTGGCACTCCAAGGGGCCCCTGACACTAGCCAGGACGATGAACTGCCCACCACCTCCGCCGGCGCTAGTGGACAGGAGGCACCGCCACAGGACCACCACACCAGCACCCCATCCCCTGCAGACAGAAACCACCACGCAAGCAGTCCCTGAGATCCAGGAACAGGACAGAGCAAGATGGCAAGACCCCTGCCAGGAAATAAGACCACCCTGATTGTCCCCCCACTGTCCCACTTTGTTACCCTGTCCATATTCGAACTGCCCCAGCTTCAGTTCCAAAACCCAGATGGCCAGTGCACCTGTGAGGCTAATAGACTGGACTCTGCCATGGACATTCCTCCACCATCACCCATCACCATTTTACAACCCCCCAACATTTAATGAGCACTCAAATAAACACCCTTGAAACACCCAAAAATCTGGAGTCAGTCTATGATTTGGTACTTTGTATTATCAATCACAGTGTCATAATGGTTACCCATTGTTTGGCTAACATACCTATGTCACACATCACAAGCCCTTGAAGGATGCAAGCAGTTGACACGTAGGTTACCACACTTGTGAAACTGAAATGGAAGGGTACAACTCAATTAACAAATAGTGAGTGAAATGTAGGTACAGGATAGAGGTAGACGTGTGAAAGTTAATGTAATGTCAAACCAGAAAATGTTCTCACCTGTGTGTCACTGGAAATATTGCTGTATGACTGACTCCCTGTTGTCGTTTTCTTCTTCCTCAGCTTCATCCTCATCACTGTCCACAGCCTCCACAGGCTCCTCAGCTGCTACAACACCGTCATCTGGATCATCCTCCTGCGGAAAAGGCACCTGGCGTCGCAATGCCAAATTATGGAGCATGGAGCAGGCGACGATGATGTTGCACACCTTCTTCGGTGAGTAGAATAGGGATCCACCTGTCATATGGAGGCACCTGAACCTGGCCTTAAGGAGGCTGAAGGTGCGTTCGATAACCCTCCTAGTCCGCCCATGGGCATCATTGTACCGTTCCTCTGCCCTGGTCCTGGGATTCCTCACTGGGGTCAATAGCCAGGAAAGGTTGGGGTAACCAGAGTCCCCCAATAGCCATACACGGTGCCTCTGGAGTTGACCCATCATATCAGGGATGCTGCTATTCCGCAGGATGTAGGTGTCATGCACAGAGCCAGGGAACATAGCATTTACCTGCGAGATGTACTGGTCTGCCAAACATACCATCTGTACATTCATGGAATGATAACTCTTCCTGTTCCTGTACACCTGTTCACTCCTGCGGGGGGGACCAGAGCTACATGGGTCCCACCAATGGCACCTATGTAGGTAAATCCTCCACCTGAGGGAATATGATGTATCTCCTTACGTGTTTCAGCAGGGCAGACAACACTCTGGACAAGACGTCGGAAAACATAGGCTGGGACCTCCCTGATGCCATGGCCACTGTTGTCTGAAATGACCCACTTGCAAGGAAATGGAGC
The DNA here is from genome assembly GCF_031143425.1 of Pleurodeles waltl. NCBI lineage: Eukaryota > Metazoa > Chordata > Amphibia > Caudata > Salamandridae > Pleurodeles > Pleurodeles waltl. Next base: position 331,210,498 of record NC_090438.1, on the reverse strand, counting down.
ACTGACAGCACCTGCACGTCAGGGGGGATTCCAGTCGGATGGCGGATCGGTGACGTCAGGTCTGGCTCCAACTGGGTACATAGTTCCTGTACAGTGACATGGTCAAACCTATAGGTGACGATGACATGTCTTTCTTCCATTGTCAACAGGTCCACCAGCGGTCGGTACACCAGAGGATTCCGCCATCTTCTCATATGTCCCAGCTGACGGTGCCTACGAAGGACAACAGCAAAGAACCAGTCACTATTCCTCCAGGTATGTACCCACAGTTACACACAAGACTACACCAGACACAAAACCATTCCTGTATGTGTGTTGAGTGTAGGCCTAGCTATCTGTGATGCAGTAGTAAATGAAGCCATGTGGGCCCCTGAAATGGCGGCTTCCTGACCTCTAAACTGGGACAATGGGATTGTGGGGTAACTGCGCTGGCGTTGCACACCGTCGTGGTAGGCGATCGCAGACCGCGGCGCAATGCTGCATTGGTTAACATTGGACCCTATGGGTCCCAGGAGCCAATGAACAGGTGCGCCGGCGGTGATGATGCGCACCGCCGCGGACTTCACCACTGCGGACGTCACCGCCATTTTCTATCTCTTCAATCACTACATACCTGACCTTCGACAGGAGAGGACCTACACTGCTAGTGCTGCTGTGACCTCGGTCTGGAAGCGACAATGGCTGCTGCGTCTGGGGAAAGGGCCCCTGCCTTCACCGCACAGGAGTTGGAGAAACTTGTGGATGGGGTCCTCCCCCAGTACACGCTACTCTACGGTCCTCCAGACCAACAGGTTAGTACACAGGGAGCACATTGTATGGGCTATGCCTGGGTGGAGAGGGCTGGGTGGAAGAGGGAAGGGGGCAGAGTACATAGTACATTAATGCTTGTGAATGAATGGGCCACATGGCCAGAGTAGGGAGGGGGCCACTCACATTGACAGTGCAGTTGGTAATGACTGTTCCTCTTCCCTTGTGCATGTCATGTAGGTCAGCGCCCACCAGAAGAGGGACATTTGGCGTGCCATCGCCAAGGAGGTCCGGACCCTAGGGGCCCACCAGAGACGGGGCACCCACTGCCGGAAGAGATGGGAGGACATTCGCCGCTGCAGCAAGAAGACGGCGGAGGCTCAGCTGGGGATGGCCTCGCAATGTGGGAGGGGTGCCCGTCGCACCATGACCCCCCTGATGTTCCGGATCCTGGCGGTGGCCTACCCGGAGTTGGATGGGCGCTTGAGGACATCACAGCAGACACAAGGGGGTGAGTACAAACTCATTCTGCAGACTTTGCGTGCAGTGGAGGTGTCTGGGTGGGGAGGTGGGCTGTGGGTATCCCTAGGCCACAGCGAATTCTGTAGGCAAGGCCCCTCCGTAATGTAGGCCATGTGGCACTCAACCCCACCTCAGCAGAGTGCCAAGTTAAGGTATAGTTGCCCCTGTGGCATCCATGTGCGCAGATGTCCACCATTGCCATGTAGGCCATATCCCAGAAATTGCATGTGCAGAGGGCAGGAGCACGGCGTTATGCAGGGGGCTGCTGCGTCTGGCTTGTCCGTCAACGGTAGCGGAATGCCATGCACTAAAACTCTCTTTCTTCTGTCTCCCCCCCTTTTCCTGCTCTCCCTGTCCTCCTGTACATCAGCATCATCAGGCGGAGGTACAGTGGCACCGGAGCACGAGGGAGCTGCATCCCACATGGCCATGGAGGGCCACACCACAGACTCTGAATGCACCAGTGGGACAGAGGGCGAGGAGAGCTTCACGTCGGCCACCGGATCACCAAGCAGCGACACGCACTCGTTCGATGATGGGAGCTCCCTTGTGGTGGCGGCACCATCTGTGCCCCCCACCTCTACAGGTACAGCTACCACCTCCCCTACCAGCACCGCCCTACCAGCAGCCCCTCAGCCTTCGCCCCGTGCCCGCTCACCCAGGAGGGTGAGCATCACCTTCGCCCCAGGCACCTCAGGCCCTGCCCCAGTCACCCCAGCTGCCCTCAGTGAGGAGGCCATTGACCTCCTCAGGTCACTCACTGTTGGGCAGTCTACCATTGTGAATGCCATCCAGGGTGTAGAACGAGAGTTGCAACATGGTAATGCATTCCTGGAGGGCATTCATTCTGGTCAGGCTGTCCTTCAGCGAACCTTGCAATCTCTGGCCTCAGCACTGATGGCAGCCATTGTCCCTGTGTCCAGTCTTCCCCCTCCAACTTCCTCCACCCAGACCCAATCCCCTGTACCCCAGCCCATCCCAAGCACACCTACAGACCAGCATGCACACAAGTCAACACACACAAGTAGCTCAAGCAAACATAGGCACCACACACACCACAGGCACTCATGCAAGCCTCACCCACATACAGACACAGCAACATCCACTGTCTCCACTGTGTCCCCCTCCTCCTCTTCTCCCTCCTCCCTCCCAGTCTCGTCTACACACACACCTGCATGCACCACATCTACAGGCACTAGGACTCGCACCAGGACACCCAGCACCACAAGCCGATCACCTGCACTCACCACCTCCACTGCCATTTACACGTCCCCTGTGTCCTCTCCTAGTGTGTCTATGACGCCCCCTCCCAAAGTACACAAACACCGGCAATCACTCACCCAACATCCATCCACCTCACGACAGCCTCCAGTACCTGCACCTGCACCCAAAACACCTAAAGTGACACCTCCTACAACCACCTCCTCTTCCTCCACTCCCAGACCCCCTCCAGCTACCCATCCCAGTGTCCGTCAGATTGACCTTTTTGCCCCAAACCCCCCCTCCAATTCATCAGTCCCGTCGTAGTGCCTCAGCCAAAAAGCCTCCAATACCAGTGGTGCGTGTTCAAGTGTTCAAGGTTTGTGGAGTGCACCATCCACCAGGGCAGGCAGTAGGACCCGGAGCCAAGGCACTGGCAGCCCACCCCCTGTAAAGGCTCTGAAATTGGAGAGTGGCCGACGGGACGGTGTTAAGACTCCTGGTGGGACAACAAGTGACATGGGTTCGAAGGGGATTGCTGAGTCAGCTGTAACTCCAACAAAGGTGGGGAAGGTCCAGAGGAAGTCTGCCCAGCCAGTTGTGAGTGTCACGGCGGAGAAGTGCTCCATCATTTCCGGCGGTCCAGACACAACCCCCAGCACCGTCGTCACTGGTCCAGAGACCACCGCCACCGCCGGAGTCACAGCCCAGGAGGGCCCAAGTATCGTAACTGGTCCAGAAACCACCGCCGGAGTCACAGGCCAGGAGGGCCCAAGTATCGTCACTGGTCCAGAAACCACCGCCGGAGTCACAGCCCAGGAGGGCCCAAGTATCGTCAGTGGTCCAGAAACCACCGCCGGAGTCACAGCCCAGGAGGGCCCAAGTATTGTCAGTGGTCAGGAGACCACCGCCGGAGTCACGGCCCAGGAGGGCCCAAGACCACCGCTGGAGTCACAGCCCAGGAGGGCCCAAGTATCGTTACTGGTCAGGAGACCACCGCCAGAGTCACAGCCCAGGAGGGCCCAAGTATCGTTACTGGTCAGGAGACCCAAGTATCGTCAGTGGTCAGGAGACCACCGCCGGAGTCACAGCCCAGGAGGGCCCAAGTATCATCAGTGGTCAGGAGACCACCGCCGGAGTCACAGCCCAGGAGGGCCCAAGTATCGTTACTGGTCAGGAGACCACTGCCGGAGTCACAGCCCAGGAGGGGCCCGGATGCCACAGCCCCGCTGGGCAATGATGGAACGTCATGCCACCCACCAATGTCCGTATCAGAACCGCCATGGCAAAGCACCACTGAACAGTCCAGAACCGCCATGTCAAAGCACCGCTGAACAGGACGAAGACCGCCATGGCAAAGCACCGCTGAACAGTCCAGAACCGCCATGTCAAAGCACCGCTGAACAGGGCAAAGACCGCCATGGCAAAGCACCGCTGAACAGTCCAGAACCGCCATGGCAAAGCACCGCTGAACAGTCCAGAACCGCCATGTCAAAGCACCGCTGAACAGGGCAAAGACCGCCATGGCAAAGCACCGCTGAACAGGGCAAAGACCGCCATGGCAAAGCACCGCTGAACAGTCCAGAACCGCCATGTCAAAGCACTGCTGAACAGGGCAAAGACCACCATGGCAAAGCACCGCTGAACAGGGCAAAGACCGCCATGGCACAGCACCGCTGAACAGTCCAGAACCGCCATGGCAAAGCACCACTGAACAGTCCAGAACCGCCATGTCAAAGCACTGCTGAACAGGGCAAAGACCGCCATGTCAAAGCACCGCTGAAAAGGGCAAAGACCACCATGGCAAAGCACCGCTGAACAGTCCAGAACCGCCATGTCAAAGCACAGCTGAACAGGGCAAAGACCGCCATGGCAAAGCACCGCTGAACAGTCCAGAACCGCCATGACAAAGCACCGCTGAACGGGGCAAAGACCGCCATGGCAAAGCACCGCTGAACAGTCCTGAACCGCCATGTAAAAGCACCGCTGAACAGTCCTGAACCGCCATGGCAAAGCACCGCTGAACAGGGCATGCACCGTGTAGGAATGAAGAGGCCGCCACATCAGGCATCCTTCTCCCATGTGCAGCTGGGACAGTAACAGGACATTAACTTTCACGGGGAGACTCATCCAGTCTGGGCACCAGTCCCACCCAGTACCAGTAGAGAACTGCATCTACTTGAGAGACTGTGGCTTTGCACTCCCCAGGATGGCACAGTGGGCAACCCACCCACTGTTATCCTCTTGAGAGGCTGTGGCTTTGCACTCCCCAGGATTGGACAGTGGGCAGCCCACCCACTGTAGAGACGTGAGAGACTGTGGCTTTGCACTCCCCAGGATTGGACAGTGGGCAACCCACCCACTGTAGAGACTTGAGAGACTGTGGCTTTGCACTCCCCAGGATGGCACAGTGGGCAACCCACCCACTGTAGAGACTTGAGAGACTGTGGCTTTGCACTCCCCAGGATGGCACAGTGGGCAACCCACCCACTGTAGAGACTTGAGAGACTGTGGCTTTGCACTCCCCAGGATACATCAATGGGCATGGAGCCCCGTCGTGGATCTGGCTTCGCATTCATGTGGCTGAGGTGCCCCCCTTCCCTTCCCCCTGAGGTGCCTGTAGTGTTTCTATCTGATGCCCCGGCACTGTTCTCTCCGATTTTGGTCAGGTATAGTTTGTGGGCCTCGCCCATGCATTTTTGGACTGTTGGTGCACGGACATTGTTGTGTACATATCTGCACTACTTCTCGGATTGTATGTGTAAATAGGAGTGATTTTGAGATATATATATCTGTATATTTTTGTATGACATGTATATTGCCACATTACAATGTTTGCCCGAAATTCGCTTTGTGTTTTCATTCTTCCGGGGGGATTGTGGGTTGTTACTGTGATTTTTGTGACTGCATTGGTGTGTATGTTGTAATATGCGAGGGTGGGGGAGGGGGTGTTTGTTGGGTGTCCCCCTAACTTTTGCCTCCCCGTGTCGTAGGTGCAGTACTCACCGGTGTCTTCGGCGCCTACGTAGCTGTTGGTCGTAGAGGAGCAGAAAGACAAGGGCAGGTAGGATTTGTAATTCGGCCTCCATGGTGTCCTCCTTCCTCGTGGGATGTGTTCAGGTGAGCGTTTTCCCATAGCAAAAGCTGTTTCCGACGTGTTTTTATCCACGGTGAATCCGCCCCGGAAAAGGTGGCGGATTGGCGGGTTCTAATTGTGTGGGCAGTACATTGTCTCCCGCCTGTCTGTTGGCGGTAACCGCCGCGCTGCTTGTCTGTACCGCCGTGGCGGGCGGTGTGTTAAAGTCTTTGTTGGCGGTAACCACCAGGGTCATATTTCCCTTTTTTTGTCCGCCGGCCTGTTTGCGGTATTTACGCAGCTTTAACACCGTCCGCCAGGGTTGTAATGACCCCCTATGTCCTGTAGACAATTGAAAATGTGTTTGAATCGCAAATAGGACTAAAGGGAGTTTTTTTGTCCCAATCTTTCCCCGTTTCATTTATGATTTTCCTTAACAGATTTTTGATAGTTTTATTATATCTTTCGACCAGGCCATCATTTTGTGCATGATATACAGATGTTCTAATTTTTCTGACTCCGAGTAATTGACATACTTCAGCCATTAATCTAGACATAAATGGAGTTCCTTGGTCCATAAATATTTCCTTCGGAAACCCCACTCTAGCAAAGAACCCGATCATAGCTTGTGCTATACCTTTTGTCGTCATACTACTGAGAGGAATGACCTATGGATATCGGGTGGCATAATCAACCAGAACCAAGATGTATTGATAGCCTCTGGATGAAGAAACCAGGGGTCCCACTAAGTCCATCCCTACTCTTGTGAACAGTGTCTCTACGACTGGTAGTGGATATAAAGGAGCTTCTGGTTAATTTCCTGGGTTCACCAATTGACACTTAGGACACTGTTGGCAGTGTCTTCGAATCTCCCCATACACTCCAGGCCAATAGAACCACCTGAGGAGATATTCTTCAGTTTTATCACGCCAAATATGTCCACGCAATACTTGCCCATGGCCTAAATGTAATACCTGCTCTCGATATTCCCAGGGGACGACTAACTGCATTTTTGTATTGCCCTGTTGTTGTACACATCTATACAATAACCCATTCTTGACCTGAAAATAGGGACCCACCTGCTATGTAGGGTTGGATGAGGCTGTCTTCCAAGCATTTTTAAGAGAGAGGTCATCTCTTTGGCATATTCTGAACTCCCCTGCACTGCTTAGTACTCACTTCTCATTAAAACCCTCCCTTTCAGTATTACTGGGATTATTCAGTTGATATGTGTCTTTTTGGAGTCGTTTTTGTTTCTTACTCGGGTGCGTTTTGAGTGCCGGGAGTTCAATGGCTCCTTGGCAGAAGGGAGCCTCTTGTAACCATGTCTCATTTGAATCTGTTGCATCTATTGTATCTAACAGTGATGTAAAATAAGTATAATCAGTCCCTATGCTGAGGTCCTCCACCAGTTTGGGGATCACTCCCACCTTCAGTTTTACTTCCCATCCCCTCCAATTTATCAAGATCTCAGTGACTGGATATATTTTACTGTCTCCATGGACACAGGTAATAAGGACAGTTCCGTCCGGTATCCACTGCTTTGATTCAACCCATTTGTCATTTTCAACACTATGGCTGCACTCTGAATCTACCAATGCTTGTTTGTACTTCTGATTTACCTTTACATTCCAGGTATATTTAGAAGAGGTCCCTCCTTCCCACAGTACTCTCTCTTCCCTTAGCCATCCCTATTTCCATGGGTTCTGCTAGTGGGAGTTTCTGTGGACAATTTTGTGCTATATGTCCTGTTAGAAATGGGGTCTTTGGTTGGCAGTCAGGTTACCCCCTGTCCAAGCAAGGACCCTCACTCTAGTCAGGGTAAAGGAGAATCACCCTCTGTTAACCCCTGCTCACCCCCCTGGTAGCTTGGCACAAGCAGACAGGCTTAACTTCAGAATCTAGATGTAAAGTATTTGTCCCAACACACACAGTAACTCGGTGAAAACACTGCAAAATGACACAACACAGGTTTAGAAAAATAGGTATTATTTATCTAAACAAAACAAGACGTAAATGACAAAAATCCACCATACACAGATCAAGTTATGAATTAAAAGGCAAAAAGAGTCTTAAATCCTTGGAAAACAGTGCCAACTCTGTTAGCGTGAAAAAGTACCTGGGTCGCGTCAAAATAACACTGCACGGGCGAGTGCGCATTGGAAAAGGTCAGCGATGCATCGATTTCTTACTCGCGAGTCGGCGTGCACCATTTTTCCTCTCCGCAGGAGAGCGATGCTTTGATCCGGACAGGGACCTCGGGTCCGGGCAGGACTTGCGTTGTTTTTCCGCACCCAGTGAGGTTTGCGTCGAAAATCCTGCTGCACAGTATCAGAAAAGATGTGCTGTGTGGGTTGCGACGTTATTAGTGTCCGTCAGGAGGTGTTAAGCATTGTTTCTCCAGCTGCGTGTGTCGATCTGCCAGCCGTGATGTAGGAGGAACGTAGATTTCAGCCGCAAAGCCAGCGGTGCATCGTTTCTCAGCCGCGTCTCAGAAGGTGCATCAAAAGATTCCCTGCACAACGGTCTGTGCGTGGATTTTCGATCGTGGTCTTCTAGCTTCACCTTTCAAGGCCCCAGGAACTGGATAGGGCACCACTTGGCAGGGCAGGAGTCTCAGCAGAGAGTCCAGGTGCTAGCAGGGGAAGTCTTTGATGGCCCTGAGACTTCAACAACAGGAGGCAAGCTCAGGACAAGCCCTTGGAGATTTCTTCACAAACAGGAATGCACAAAAAAGTCCAGTCTTTGTCCCCTTGCACAGGCAGAAGCAGCAACTGCAGGATAGCTCCACAAAGCACAGTCACGGGCAGGGCAGCACTTCTCCTCAGCTCTTCAGCTATTCTCCAGGAATGGGTTCCTCTTGATTTCCAGAAGTGATCTAATTTTCCAGGGGTTTGGGTGCTCTTATACCCATTTTTGCCTTTCAAGTGGGCCTACTCCAATGGAAAGTCTTTCTTGTTTGTGGGATTCTGCCTTACCCAGGCCAGGCCCCAGACACTCACCAGGGGGTTGGAGACTGCATTGTGTGAGGGCAGGCACAGCCCTTTCAGGTGTAAGTGACCACTCCTCCCCTTCCTCCGAGCACAGATGGCTCATCAGGATATTCAGGCTACACCCCAGCTCCCTTTGTGTCAATGTCTAAAGAGAGGTGCAAACAGCCCAACTGTCAAACTAACCCAGACAGAGAATTCACAAACAGGAAGAGTCACAGAATGGTTTAAGCAAGAAAATGCCTACTTTCTAAAAGTGGCATTTTCAAACACACAACCTCAAATCCAACTTTACTAAAGGATGTATTTTTAAATTGTGAGTTCAGAGACCCCAAACTCCACATGTCCATCTGCTCCCAAAGGGAATCTAAACTTTAATCATATTTAAAGGTAGCCCCTATGTTAACCTGAGAGAGATAGGCCTTGCAACAGTGAAAAACGAATTTGGCAGTATTTCATTGTCAGGACATTTAAAACACATTAGTATATGTCCTACCTTAAACATACACTGCACTCTGCCCATGGGGCTACCTAGGGCCTACCTTAGGGGTGTCTTGCATGTAAGAAAAGGGAAGGTTTAGGCCTGGCAAGTGGGTACACTTGCCAAGTAGAATTGGCGGTTTAGAACTGCACACACAGACACTGCAGTGGCAGGTCTGAGCCATGTTTACAGGGCTACTAATGTGGGTGGCACAACCAGTGCTGCAGGCCCACTAGTAGCATTTGATTTACAGGCCCAGGGCACCTCTAGTGCACTGTACTAGGGACTTACCAGTAAATCAAATATGCCAATCATGGAAATCAATTACACATACATTTTACGCAGGAGCACTTGCACTTTAGCACTGGATAGCAGTGGTAAAGTGCCCAGAGTAACAAAAACAGCAAAAACAGAGTCCAGCACACATCAACAACCTGGGAAACAGAGGCAAAAAAGTAGGGGAGAGCATGCCAAGGATGCCAAGTCTAACATGTCCCCACTCCACACAATTGTAACATTGTGGGACCAACATGGGTTCCCTCAAGGGTGTGCGAATTGAGGAAGGTTGATAGGGGGACAGGCTAACAATAAATTCTCCCCAAGTTGGATAAAGGGGATTTTGTTGGTGCCGGTGGACTTGTCCCTAGGGTTCCTTGAAAATCTGGTGCTCTATGACAAGCACATGCCAACTCAATGGCTGACGAATTAGACACATCCGGGTGCTGTTTTATGCAATTTCTGGTGGTTGTAGGTAGTGCCTCTAAATATTGCTCTAACAGGATTGCTTGTAGAATCTCCTCGTCAGTAGATTCAGTGGGGAGCAGCCACTTGTAACCCTCGTCTTGTACTCTATAGTAGAGTGCGCGTGGGTTTTCCGATGCGCGCCAGTTAGTGCGATGGTAACAAAGTCTATAAGTCTCTTTGTCTAATCCAATCCTTTCCAAGATTTCCTTTTTGATATCTATATATGGGGTATACCCACCGGGATTAACTGCTTGATATGCTGATTGTAAATTCCTGGTCAACAAGGGGGCGATATACTGTCACCACCACTCCTGTGGCCAACTGGCGGAAGAGGCAACCTTTTCCAAGTTAACAAAGAAAGAATCTAGGTCCTCCCCCTCCTGATATTTTTGCAGGACTGAGCCAGGAACATTGGGATGTACTCTGGTAGTAGCTATCGTCTCAGTGAGTTTTCCCAATGTGGTTTCTTGGACCAATTGATTATTTGCAATTATTGTGGCCTGATAATTTAAGGCCGCCTGGAAAGCATCTCTGTCTAAACGCGCCTCCTTCACTTGTTCTTCCCACAGAAGCTGTAAATGTCTTTGTCCTTTGGCCAACTGCGCTATCATGTCCGCTGGTGTGGGTTGTCCCTCCATGGCAAAGTCTTGATGTCCTGAAGGGTAGACAAATCCCCCTTCTGACACCACTTGTGGTAGGCCGCTAACTGTCCCTGTATGCACTGTATATTTGTCTGGAGGGATACACAGATACGTTACACTGAAATGATGTCCATACTATTTATTTTATTATTGTTGTCCAGATATTTTAAGAGTGTGGCACAACAAGTACATGGGTTTTCCAATATACTTTTTTCATACAGTTCTTGGCCTCTTTGTCTCAGGGTAACCTCTTTTCCTCTATTCTTCATTTACGGCTATCCGGTTGGTCACTTCCCAGCTCCCAAGACGCCAGAGAGAGAGAGAGAGAGAGAGAGAGAGAAAAAAAAAGCCAAGAACTCTCCGTTAGGTATGTGTTTTCCTATCTTCATTATTCTTTTTTTTTTTTGCTTTATCATATTATTTTCTCTTTCCTTTCTTTATTGTGCAAATTAAAGAGGAAGTGACAATATTTAAATGGGGTGAGATAAAGAAAATGAAATAAAAAGTAATCACCACATGCCACAGGCATGAATTCCGTTCTGTAGTTTCCTTTTTATGGTGCGCTTATCACTGTCATGTGCTTTCCTTGTGCCAACAAGCAAATGGTTAGATCTGTGTTCTAAATGCAGTATTAGTAGACCAATATACCTTACCCCGTCCCTCCCACAACCCTGAACTTGTCAACCCTGGTCCGTATACACGGTCTGGTACCTGGAAACACCACTCCCCTCCTGAGACGTGGCAAGGTCTTCGCGTGTCTCCCTTTCTCCGGGTAGACCGTGGTTCTTCCCTCTCCATCTGTGGGACAAGTGAGCCATCCTCCAAAATTCCTCCAGCTCCTTGCTTGTTCCTCGCCGCATCTTCTCCATGTTGCGAGCTTCCGATCTCCCTTCGTCCCGGTCCCTTCCAAAATCCCAATGACCCTCCCACTGTTTCCTGCTGCCTCTTTTACTTCCGGGATTCCGCTTTCAGTCCCCTCCTCGTAAGCATGCTCCATCGTGCTCACATCGGTTCGCTTTCTGAAGTCCCCCAGGGGGACTCCACGATCGCCCCAGGAAGACCCATCTTCTGTGCCCCGTCACAGGTATACTCTTCTCTGTATTGGGTACTCCCTACCTCCCCTCCCTACTTCTTTTCATCCCTCCCATAACCCTTCTCACCCCCCCCAGCCCAGTGATTCTACTCTGAACTGCATGGGTACTTTTATCGAAACACATTAAGAATAGTATATTTTCCCTATCTTCTAATGGTATTCTCTCTACCCAATACACATCAGGAAGTGAATCAGGAACTAGGTCTTGAGGTTCAGGTTGTAGCAGCTGAATGGACATGGTATTCAAAACATGACTTTGCTAAGATTACTGTAGTTAAGGGAAGGTTCAAAGCACATGTAGTGTCAGTGCTGCCTGGTAGAAGGATGAGAGCAGGTTGTCTGTTAATAGCAAGTTGCAGAATAAGTGAACCCACATGTTGCTTGGATAGGATGGTTTTTTTTTAGATTACTCAGTATACATTTCCTCATGTTTCTTGGTGTCCTTGCTAGGCCCTCAAGATTCTCTCTTGATGCCACTAAAACCCTTGCTTTATGGATTTATGACTTGCATTAGTGCAATTAATTTTCTTGAGAGATACAGAGGAAGTTTCCTGGAAGTCAACATCTTTAAAAAATGAACTCGTAACTTAGCCTATTTGAGAATTGCCTCTCTAACTATTCTATTGGACATTAGATGCAAAGACTTTGCAACAATCCATCCACAATTGCGAAGGAGTGTTGCCCCACTGGCTAAGAGCCGGCAGCTGAAAAATAAAACAGTATTTTGTTACTGTTTCTTTTTTGGCTGCTGTCTGAGCCAGCATGAGCAGAGAGGGGCGGGGCTGGGCCATGGGAAGGGGGAGAGAGGCGGTGGATTGAAAGGCACCTAAGTGAGCATGCTAGTTTGGCTAGCCATTTTGTACACCCGGATTGGAGAAACTGCACAGACTCCCATGCAGTGTCTGAGCGACAGACCAAGCCGCTCAGACCTATCCCGGCACTATTCTCATGTTAGCTATAGCATGAGAGCAGCACTAGAATTGTGTGAGGAGCCTATGTTGGTGCTTCAGAGACTGCAGGGACACCATCAGGAGAGCAGAGGAGCGAGGCAGTGATGTCGGGTGCGGTACATTTTTTGCTTTTATTATTAAAGTATTTCCCCCATCTCCATCGTCACCCCTCTGACATTTTCTGCGGCTGCCGCTGATGCCAGTCTTAGGAACTTGAAGTATTTTGTGATGCAACAATAGGAATTGTATTGTCAACACACCGTTGATATTGGTATGCATATTTTTATGGGCACTAAGGTGTCAGCAATGTTTAGTAAGTGATATATATGTTGTCAGAATAGGAATGTACAAACCATAAATACATATTTCATTACTTTGCAGTAGTATTGAGATTATCCAGAAAGAACCAATGATTCTATAAGGTGCATATGCATGGAGGCAAAGTTAGTTTTCTTATTAATAGGGAGGGAATTACATCAGCAATACATTGGTCATTTATATCTTCTTGTGTTTGAGGTTCAGGAAAAGTCTGCTTCAAATTAAGAGTCAAAAAGTTGGTTACACAAAGATATTTAAAAATCATATTCCATCACTGTTGAGATTTGATGGTAGAAATTAATGACTGATTACAAAGTACTATATCTATTCCATTAAATTCTGCTAACGTCTGCATCCACAAGAGTGATGCGGAAGTGAGGTATATCCATTGCCTCTCTTTTCTCTCATATCACACTCCGCTTTCCCTGCTTTTACTAATTGTCTCAAGTATTATACTGTGTGTGGTCAATAAGGCTGCACTGGATCCAAAGTACACAGCTTGTGCCTTTGACAATACCACAACGTATTCATTGTATTATTCTTCTCATACATGTTTTTACCCAACACATTAGGATCTGATCTTAATCAGCTCGCTCAGGAGAATCCCTTACCCTAGGCATACTGTTTTTCTACTCCATTGCCAGCCCTTATAATGCCCTCTTCTCTCCACTGTCTATTATGTTTACAAACTAGATTTGACAGGTGGCAGTATGATTTTACGTGGTAGTCACTCAGTTTTTATTTAGGATTATAACTTATCATGCTAGCTGAAGGAGAGTAAAATTCAACTTTCTACTGATGATCTTTCTCTACCAAGGCATCAGAAGATAAGGGGCTGATCACAAGGCTGGAGGTCTTGAGACCACCAGCATCGATGTGGCGGTCAGGAGCCAAGCTGCTGTGGCAGTCCGACTGCCACATTACGACCCTGGTGGTCATACTGCTAGGGTTCCGCCATTTCAGCCAGGATCGGTGATCCTGACGGGCTAACAGTAGCGGAGGTCAGAAACAGCCAGGGTGGTGCTGCATGCAGTGTCAACCTGCTGATTATGACCTGGTTCTCTGCCAGCCTTTTCATGTGGAATCACTGCCATGAAAAGGCTGGTGGAGAAGAGGTGCAGGGGGCCACATGGGGACTTCCTGCTCATCACCCACACAATGCTCACTGTCTGCGCACTGTCTGCTGTGCAGACAGTGAGCATTGCAAGGGTGCTTCTATATCCTGCAGACGGCAGCATTGCCACAAGCTCAACTACGAGCTCCCACTTTCCGGCTGGGCTGATCGGTGGAAACCTTGGGTTCTGCACATCAGCCCAGTGGGAAAGTCATAATGGGAAACGTGGGGAGATAGCCTGCATGGCAGCAACCTCCCCGTAGGAAGTTTGACAGACAGATTATCCCATCCGCCGAACTCATAACGAGCCTTAAAGTCAAAGCTGTAAATAGGCACTCTCTTTCATACAAAGGTGTGTCGGTGATTGGATGACCCTTATTTCAAAATGTCAGTTCTCCCAGTGGTGTCCTGCTGCAGGGCTTCCTTATTCAGATCTGACTTCAGTTACGTGCTTCCTTTGGCTCTATGATTGTGCACACCAACTTAATTTCTGTCCCCTTTCTGCATCCTTTTACTCTACCTTATCTACTGCTCCCAGTACAAAATCTCATGCTTCTAATGAGAAGCATTAACAACAGCGTGCTGGCATCTTAAACATTTAAGAATGTCCTGCAGCCCAAATAAGTAACAAGGGATGTTCCTGTGCCAAAGGGTTAGCAGTGGTCTCTAAGTTCACAGGAGACACAAAACAAGTGTTAACTTGTAGGCCATGGTCTATGTTGATTTATACATGTGCATTATTTGCACCTTTTATTTAATACATCATACATAAAAGTTCCAACATACATTGTGAATATTAGATTCTCAGGAAGGCAATATGGTGAGGCCACAATCCAAAGAGGGGTAAATATGATCCATGCATTTTGTTCAGTGACAGTGAATTAGCAACCAACATGTCTTTTGAGCTCATATGAAATTGTTTTGGGTCTACGTAGAGACTTGCTTCTGGATATATTTTGCCGTGCATACTATGACCAGTCATATGATGTTGATAAATAATTTTACACTGGGTGTTCCTGAATTATTCGCACACATGTCTAAACTTTGAGGCTCCAGGATCAGCCTCACTGCTCCATGTCAAATTCACAGATAAACAGTCTGAACATTTTCTGAAGCCCTCCAAGTTATAATCAATGGAGGGTAGCACTTGTAAGTATGTTCTTCAGTGGTTTATTTTTCAGTTTATGTTTTCTACTAGGTGGATTTGAATGGTACTGTCTTTCAAAGCTGTTTCAATGCAATATTTCAGTACTGGAGCATTGCAATGGAGTGCAATCTTTCTTGATTTCAACACATCTGTATTTTTATGAAAACAGAAGCATAGGGTAAAGGATAGCATGGACAGCTACATAAGATGTAATAAATGGCTGGCGTCCCTCCAACAGGGCAATCAGAATACAATATGGAAGCATCAGGTATCTAAATCAGCAGTTTGTTTGAAAATGGTTGGTTACATTGAGTTAGCAAAGAAGGGCTATCCGTATGCAGAGAGCTGGCACAGACTTAGGTTGATCATATGAAGGATGGTCACATGTAGTATGAGTGAGGAAGGTGTTTTTGGAGGTTTACAGTCTGATTCAGGCAAATTCATAGCAGTAGGTATTCTAAGAGGGTATTCAAAGTTTGAGGTTTGCTGTCATGATTCTTAAGGAGCTTCTTAGTGAAACACATACATAACAAACCCTCATGCCAGCTCCCCCTACAACTGGTTTCCTGACACTGCTAATGAGTTACCCGCATTCCACTTCCACACACATCTCTCCTGCTGCCTGTCAATGTCCCTGTTTGCCTTTTTGTCTCTGCTGCTTTTTTGTCTCTTCTACCCCCTGTTTGCCTTTTTTTGTCTCTTCTGCTCTTTTATCTCTTTTGCCCTCTGTTTCTCTTTGTGCCCTCTGCTTGCTTTTTTGTCCTGTGTTAGCCTTTTTGCCCCTGTTTGCCACTTTGTCTCTTTCCTCTTTTGCTATTGCCCTTGTTTGCCTCTTCTCACTCTCCCACCCACTTCCTGCTGTTTCCTTCCTCCCGCCTCCAACCACCCAGCGTCCTACCCTCCCCAGGACATACTTAATGGAGGCCACAGCATGACCCCATTGAGCAGGTCCTTGTGCCAGCTTCCCCTGAAACAGGTCTCCAGGGACTGCTGTTCTGAAGCCCGCATTCCACTTCCATACACATCTCTCCTGTTGTCATTGTCCCAGTTTGCCTTTTGGTCTCTGCTGCTCTTTTTCCCCTTTTGCCCTCTGCCTCTCAGTTTGTCTCTTCTGCTCCTTTGTCTGTTCTACCCTCTGCTTGACCTTTTTGACCTTTCTGCTCTTTTGTCACTTTTGCCCTCTGATGGCCTTTGTACCATTTGTTTACCTTTATGTCCTCTGTTCTGCCTGTTTGCATTTTTGTCTCTTTGCTCTTTTGCTGTTGCCCTTGTTTGCCTCTTCTTGCATCTCTCTCCCAGCCACTTCCGCCTGCTTCTGCCATTTATTTTCTCCCACCTCCCGCCACCCGTGCCCCTCCCTTCCTCCCACTAGGACCTACTTATTGGAGGCTGCAATGTGGTAGTGCAGTGGATGTGTGCAGTGGGTGTACCACCGATGTGCCAAAGGCAAGTCCATCAGTGCCCATCCATGGCTGGACTGAGCCCAGCATCAGGAACTCTATCCCTCCTGCCACTCCCTTCTGCTCTGCAGAGGAGCTCCCGGCCCTGGACCCTGTACTCAGCAAAAGCAACTGCTGCACCTCCTCCCCTCAAGCAACCAAAGGACCCTTCAACTGCCTACACTGCCAATCCATACAGGAACCCACACCACGCCTGTCCGGAAGACCACAAACAACCCGGAACCACTCCAGTGCACCCTTCTCAATGCCTGAACCCTCTGCAAGCATGCCACAGAAATTTGGGACCACATCATAACCCTCTCCCCGACATAGCCTTCATCAGTGAAACCTGGTTCAGCCCCTTCTCAAACCCTGACATTGTCAACTCAGCACCCAGCGGCTACAAGATGATACTCAGAGACTACACAAAAAACACAGCAGAGGCATTGTCATCATCTTCAAGGAAACCATTCACTGTACCGCCACCAATGACAACCTCATTCCTCTCAAGGAACACCTCAACTTCCAACTATGGACAAATTTCAAGACAACAGTAACAGGCACCTTTGTATACAGACCCTCAGGACTTCGACCTGACTTCTGTGATGCCATCCTCAACCTCATCGCCCTTCTAACCATTAACTCCAATCACTTCATCTTACTCGGCGACCTCAATTTTCAACAACCCCCAATGATGCTAACTCTACCACTCCCCTGGAGAACATGAACAACATCGGCCTCACCCATCTGGTCACTGAACCCAGGCACAGAGCTGGACACACACTCTACCCCATCTTCACCTCCAGCGACTGAGTCAAATTCAACCACATCACAGAACTCACTTGGTTCGAGCACACCATTGTTCACTTCAACATCTCTGGCACACAGCATTCCATCACCAGACAACACAGCTCTTCCCATCACAGCTGGGGCAAGAGTACAGAGACACAGTGGACTCAGGTCCTCAGTACCACCCAACCTGAAGCTTCATCAGACCTAAAACAGGCCATCAAGACTTTCTTTACCTGGATCACAGAATGAGCCAACAGAGGTTCCCCAATGAAGCCAGCAAGACGCAGCAAAACCTCAAGACATGTCAGCTGGTATACCCCAGAGTTCAGAACAACAAAGCGCAACTGCTACCCACTCAAGAAACCACCTGTAACCTTTACGACAGAGCTGCTCACAAAGCAGCTCTCAGCAACTATCACCTGTGCATCAAGGAAGCCAAGAGAGCAGCCATCACAGCCTGCATCGATATAGCAGCCAACCTCAAAAAATTATTATTCAAAATAGTCAAGGAACACTCCAACCAGGCAGCCACAGAGAACACAATCCACTCTTCCCAAGAACTCTGCAACACCCTCTCAGACTATTTCCACAGCAACATTGCCACCATCTACAACAACTTTGACCCCAACCCACAGTTCTTAACCTCAATAGTCTCTGTCAACAAAGCACATGTAGAACGATCACTACATAGACCCCACTCACCACACAGACCATCACAGCCATCATGTCATCCATCTACTCCGGAGCACCCATCAACCCATTCCCCCACCATTTCTTTCAACATCAGAACCAATCAAATCAGCACAGAACTTACAAGCATCCTTAACACCTCCATCATCACAGCAGCCTTCTCAGACAAATGGAAACACACAGAGATCAGACCCCTCCTAAAGAAACTCTCATCTGATCCCAGCAACTCAAAAATGATCAACCCATCTCTCTGCTCCCTTACCCTGCCAAAGAGAAGGCCATCAACCAACAGCTCAACGAATACCTCGAACAAAAGAACCTGCTTGAAATCTTCCAATCAGGATTCCGAGCCAACCACAACACAGAATCTGCACTGATCACAGCCACAGATGACACCAGAACCCTCCTTGATCGCAGGAAGACTGCACCTGTGATTCTCCTTGACATCTCAGCAGAATCCTCAGGGCTCTCAGTCTATGACCATAAGTGATGGTATGCCAAAATCCAGTCCAACAAACCATAAATAAAGGCTGTGTTGCATGAGTATCCAGAGGGTCAGAACTTTTCAGGCCAATATGTAGATTTCTTGCAGCTGCTGCTTTTACTTTTATTAGGGCATTGGTGCAACCATTGTTGTCGTGGGGCCAGATGTAGGAAGGGAAAAATTTGCGACTTGCAATTTGCGAGTAATAGCGACACGCAAATTGCAACTCGCAAAAGTGCATGCAGAAAGGTGTCTCAGACACCTTCTGCGACTCGCTATGGGGTCGCAAAGACCCACCTCAATAATATTTATGAGGTGGGTCGCAAATTGCGACCCCTTAGCGACTCCCTGCACTCACAGGGATGGTGGCCTGCTGGAGACAGCAGACCTCCATGTCTGTGACTGCTTTTTTTAATAAAGCTGTTTTTTTTTTTTTGGAATTGCAGCCCGTTTTCCATAAAGGAAAACGAGTTGCAATTCAAAAAAATAATGAAACCATTTGGTTTCATTTTTTCAGAGCAGGCAGTGGTCCATTGGAATCTGGCGTTCCAAGGACCACCAGACCCATGGTGGTGGTCAGACTGCTGCACTACAGGTGGTCAGACTGCCAAATTACTGCCAAATTACAACCCTGGCTGTAGGACTGCCAGAGGACTGCTGTCCCCGCCAAGTACATTGTTCCGAATGGGCGGACGATGGGCTGACTCGAAAGGCTGTGCAAGTAGCCAGAGGGGGTCCTATGGCATGGGCAGTGCAGGTCCCCCTGCCCAGCACCCTCAGAAGGCGCACTGTCTACTTTGCACATTCCGAGGGTGCTGGTGTGCATGGTATTGGCCTCTTGCTCCCTTAAGAGAGCCAAGACCAATACTGTAGCACTGTTCTTTCTGGGCTGATCGGCAGGAACATCATAATACAATGTTCCAGCTGGGCAGCCTGGTGGAAACATCGCTATACGGTGGGGGGAAGCAGCTGGGGCTACCTCATCCCTGCGAGTCTGGTGGTCACCTTATCCAACCACCAAACTCATAATGAGACCCTTAATTTCCATTCCATTGGTGCCCTCTCCTCTGATAGATTACTCTCGGAGCAGTGTCTGTCTTTCCTTACCATTCCATTCCATTTTCTGTTGCTAGCTTTGATTCCCCCTACATCATCTCAGTTTAGGACTGAGTGATATAGTTTTGGATCCATGGGATGTGTGCCTGTCAAAACTCCGTTCAAAGAGCCCAGGTGAAGCAGGAGTTACTGAGCCCAAAGTTGGAGATTAAGCCTTTTACTCCTGCTATCCAGTGCCTGACCTACTATAGATCCTGAGCAACTGGGCCAATACCCCTTCAGCATCTCACTGTTAGTAGTATCACAGGTCTCTCCTTCCCCAAGGCCTTTCAGGGGTGGGGAGGTAGACACAGAAGGGTGATCTTAGGTTCACTACTCAAAATAGGTTCAGCAGCAGCAAAAAATTATTGTCCAGTCAAAGAATTGTTTATTTATATATGAACACAAAGTAAAATATAGCATTCACAAACAATAACCCACAGTCCACTGAGGTCATGGCTCCAGTGTTTTTTTAAGTGGGTTCCTGAGTTCCACTCCCCTCTTGCTGGCAGTAATGGTTATTCCGCATTCGCTATCAGTGACGTTCAGGTTAAGCCTCACTAGTATACCAAGTCTCAGGAGTTCCACTTCATCTCTTTATCAAAGTTAAAAGTGTTCCAGTGCTGAAGCGCTATTTGGAAGGCAAGTCTCCCATGGCTGTCTGGCCTATAAAACAGTCCTACCTGCATCAGCAGGATCTGAACGAATGGGGTCTCTGGGCACATCCCATTCACGGGCCTTGACAGTGCAGCAGGTGTCTTTGCTAAGTTCTTTACGTGCAGCCCCGGAGAGGCAGAGGTCGAGTGTCCTTTAGTTCCCTATGTGCGGTCCTGGTGAGGCAGCATCCAGGAGGGTCCTCGATGCTACTCTGATGCTGGTAAGTTTCCTGGGATCCTTCCCATGAGAGGGAGATGCAATGCTCCTGGTGCTGTTCCTCAGTCAGGCTTGAGCCCACTCGGGTGAAATGCAAGGAGCTATTAAATCATGAAAATGTAATACCTTAAAATGGATAGTAGAGTAATAGTTATATATATTTATCAATATTTTGATCTTTTGGTTGAAGTATGAGCTATTAATAGAATGTGAGACGTTTCATAACAATTTGTAGTATAAAGTAAGAACACCATTCCTAAATGGCCGATACTCTTGCAGTATAAAGCTGGAGATCAGTATAAGTCTGTTGTCTATGTTGTTTGCCGAAGTTTGCGGAATGCTTAGATATCTGTAAGGATTGAATTTCTGTTTGACCTGTGAACAAGGAGCTGGCGCTCCGCAACGCGTCAGGATTTCTTTTGTTGTTTAGTAATTAAACACGCTTCTGCATTGAGTCACGGCTTGTTGTTTTTCTACCCCAGGATGAATTCCTTGCGGTGTCTGGACAACGTTCTGAATGATATATATGTATAGAAATGTATTACTTTTTTAATTCTTAAATGAGCATTTTCAGTTGTGTGCAATTTATGCATGTTAATTTTAAAATTATTAATTTAATATTGTAGTACATTCATAATTTAAAATAATTACATTTTGTAAAAGTAAAATTATATTTAAAATGTATTTTTAATTATTAAAATTTCACTTTTAAAATATTTAAATTTAATTTGCAAAGTGTACAAAAGTATTTTTTAGTATATTTACTTTTGTAAACTCACATTTTGTTGTTTTTAATAATTTGGGTGTGTATTGCTTATAAGTATCGTATTTAAAAAATATTTCTTACATTATTAGCTTTAATATTTTATGTATTTTTTAATTTTTAAAGTGACATGAAATTGCTTAATTTTGGGGTGAGGTAGTATGATGACTTGTGTGGGTTTCACTCTCTGTAAAATAGTTTACAATATGGAATGATTTTTAGTGCCTTCCCCAACATGCTTTGAATTGGAGTGAGAATAGTAAACCTGACACCATCAATGTCCAACACATTGATTAAATCAGTTTAAACTAGAGTGGGAATAGTATTTCTGATCCCTTCTGTGGCCACCAAGTTCTCCAAAATAGTTTAGGTTGGAGTGGTTTGGAAATAGTAGCTATTGTCCATTTTAACGTCCAAAACCTTCTGTAATTGGTTTAGAATGAAGTGGGATAAGTAAATCCCATCCCTTCAGTGTCCAATTCCTCCAAAATGGTTTATGTTTGGAAACCATTTTGGAAATGGCTCTCTCTGCAGGCTCACTCCCAAACTTTTTCCCTTCCTTCCCCAACATTTTCTGAATTTGTATTAGTTGACTTTAGGCCTCTGTTCACCTTAGTACTACTAACCAGTGTTAAATTGCTTGTGCTCACTCATTAAAATGTAGCATCATTGGCTTATCCACAATTGGTATATTCAATATACTTGAAGGTCCTGGTAAAGTGCACTACATAAGGCTAGGGACTGTAAATTAAATGCTACTAGTGGGCCAGCAGCACTGATTATGCCCCTCACTGGAGTATCCCTACAAACATGTCTCATGCCTTCCATTTCAGAGCTTGTATGCACAGTTTTACATTGCTATGTTGACCTGGCAAAAGATTTTGCCTGACATAAACCTTCCCTTTTCATTCATGTAAGATGCCCCTGGGGTAGGCCCTGGGCAGCCCAGAGGGTAGGGTACAATATATGTGAAAGGAAGGATATGTACTTTTAAGTTTTACGTGTTGTGGTAGTGAAAAACTCCTAAATGTGTTGTTCACTACTGCAAGGCCTATCTCTTTGATATTATAACATTGGTGTTACCTTCTTACCTTTTATAGGTGTAACTTCTAATTCTGAAGAGTTAGGCTTTTCAAGTTTGGTGTTTCTGGAATCATAATTTAAAATCATAATTTATGGTGAAGTTGGATTGTAGATTGCAATTCTGAAAATATCACTTTTAGAACAATGGCATTATCTTGCTTTAGCCGTTCGGTGCCAGCTGCCTGTCTCTGATCACTTATCTAAGGGGGTGGCAGCTGGGCTTTGTGTATTTCCTCTAGACAGCCACACACCATGGGAGCTTAGGTGTGACTTGATGGGCCTCAATGGGCCATTAACTGGCTTGATGAGGGTGGAGCTGAGCACTACCTCACTTACACCTTAATAAGCTGTGTCATGCCCCCACACAAAGGGCTGCATACACCCCTCTAATGAGTCTGGAACCAGGGCACACAGGGAAGAGCTCTGTGCACTTCAAAGAGCCATCTTTGAAATCTCCCCCACTTCAACAGCACCTTTGTGTATAAGTACTGGACCTCTGATACCAGTAACTCAGCCAGTTCTGGACCTGTGAATACTCTGCCAGAAAAAAAGAACTACTGTTATGCTACAATGAATGCTGCTCTGCTGTACTGCTGCTTTGGAAGAACTGCTTTCTTGTTGTGATGACCTGCTGTCTGCTGCCCTCCTGCTGCCCTCCATGCCTGGATGAGAAGGACTGGTTCTACATCACTTGAAGACATTCTGGAGACATCTCTCCATGAGGTTTGGGACCTGACTTCATTGTTGTTCCATGCAAAACCACATGTGGTGCACATCAGGGTAACCTTGCTACTACCTCCTTCACTCATTTTGTAAAGATGTGACATGTGGAGCTGTACTTTGTTGTGAGGTGTCCATAGTGACATGGATGTTTCCATGTCACCTAATCCAGGTATGGCACGTTTGAACCAATGTTGTCTACCTTTCCTTATAAACATCACTTATTGTTGAAACATCATATTGGTGCACGCTAGATGTGTGCATAGCCTTGTGCCAGTGTAATTGGCAGGGTACCTTGCAATGGTATCCAATAGTTGGATACTGGTTCCATGTGGTGGGTACATGCAGCACAAATTTAAAGTGGAGCGGTCACCTAGTTGCGTTATGGTTAGTGTGGTAGCTAGACTTCATCCATGCTACTGTAACTATCTGAGACCAAGATTTGCTCATGTGTTACCTTTGTCATTCCAGATGGCATGCATGGTTTTGTATTGGTACACGATGGTGCCACTTTGTTGTCACTTCATGCGGCAGGCTACTTGACATGATGGTATATTTCATCTTGCAGAGTTGTGATTGATATGTCATCATGTACATGTTATGATCTTACATTACCTCCTTTTGCAGCATCAACACCAACAGGCAAACAAGGCAGAGCCGAGTCAAGTGGGGAAGCATCTGGCAATGTGATCTCTGGCCACGAAACCACCAACAGCAAGGGAATCAGTGGCCCAGAGGGTGAGGGGAGTACCACGGGAGAGACCGGCTCTGGCTCTACATCATTGGATTCTTCCTCCAGTGGCCACTTTTGAAGCAAACCAAGGCTGGTGTCTGTATCTGACCTGCACTCCCTCGTGGTATGTCTGAATGTTCAGATTTGACCCTGTCCAAAGCGACCAGATAGCCCAGTTAGTGCTTTATGCTTTAACCACTACAATTCAGTTTAGTCTTTAATTTTGACTGCACCGGTGGTGACCAGAGCCCTGATGGGAATATTTACCCATGTGGGATTCCCTAAAGAAGTTGAGTCTGACAGAGGCACAAACTTCATGTCTGCATACATGAAGTCCATGTGGGATGAGTGTGGGGTGACCTATCGGTTTACCACCCCACATCATCCTCAATCCAATGGGCTTGTTGAGAGATTCAACAAGACCCTCAAGTGCATGATCACTGGCCTACCTGAGGCCATGAGGCATAAGTGGGACGTCCTCTTGCCATGTCTCCTGTTTGCCTATAGGGAGGTGCCCCAGAAAGGGGTGAGGTTCAGCCCTTTTGAGATTCTCTACGGTCACCCTATCAGGGGCCCGCTAAGCATAGTGAAAGAGGGCTGGGAGAAAGCTTCCAAGACACCTCCGCGGGATGTGGTCAGCTACATGCTGGCCCTCCGCAACCAAACCTAACACTTCTGGAAGCAGGCCAAGAGTAACCTAGAGGCCGGTCAAGAGGTGATGAAGGAGTGGTATTACCTGAAGGACACTCTGGTCGAGTTCTCACCTGGAGTCAAGTTTTAGGTAAAGGAGCGAGTACAGCCTAGAGCTCCCCAGGACCGCTGGTCTGGCCCATTTGAAATCAAGGAGTGGAAGGGGGAGGACACTTACCTAGTGGACCTCAAAACCCTTGACACCCCCTAAGGGTTCTCCACCACAACCGACTCAAACCTCATTTTGAGAGGTCTGAGGTCAGTATGCTCTTTGTAACAGATGAGGGCATGAAAGAGGAGAGTGAACCTCTCCCCGACCTCCTCTCTGCCAAAGAAGGTGATAGTCAGTGGAGGGTGTCAATCTCTCTGACTCCCTGACTCTATATCAGAGAGGAGACTGCTACGAGTTGTTGGAGCAGTTCTCTTCCCTGTTTTCCCTTACTCATGGACTCACTTACCTGTGTGTCCATGATATTGACACAGGAGACAGTCCCCCTGTAAAGAACAAAATTTACAGGTTGTCAGATAAGGTGAAGGCCATCGTCAAGGAGGAAGTTTCCAAGATGTTGGCCCTGGGGGTTATTGAGAAATCCAGCAGTCCCTGGGCCAGCCCTGTGGTGCTGTTATTTAAGGCTGCTGCACCCGGTGCCAAGCAAGAACTCCGGTTATATTTGGACTACCGGGGTCTCAACTCAGTCACACGGACTGATGCTCACCCGATCCCCCGAGCTGATGAGCTTGCAGACCGGCTAGGCGCTGTCAAATTCCTCAGGACTTTTGATTTCACATCAGGGTACTGGCAGCTCTCCTTGACTGAGGGGGCTAAAGAGAGATCTGCATTTTCCACACCCGATGGCCATTACCAGTTCCGGGTGATGCCCTTTGGGTTGAAAAATGCCCCTGCTACCTTCCAACGGTTGGTTAACGGGGTCCTAGCTGGCGAGGATGCCTTCTGCGCAGTCTACCTAGATGATATAGCAGTCTATAGTTGCAGCTGGGGGGAACACCTGCTCCACCTCAAGGAGGTGCTTCAGGCTCTGCAACAGGCAGGCCTGACCATCAAGGCTAGTAAGTGCCAGATTGGGCAGGGTTCCGTGGTGTATTTGTGACACCTAGTAGGTGGTGGCAAGGTTCAGCCACTCCAGGCCAAGATTGAAACTATCAAGGCCTGGCAACCACCTAGAACACAGACAGAAGTGAGAGCATTCTTAGGCCTCATGGGATACTACTGTAGGTTTGTCAAGGGCTATGGTTCCATTGTGACACCCTTTACAGAACTTACTTCCAAAAAGTTAGTGAACTGGACAGAGGCTTTTCAGAAAGTCTTTGACTCCCTGAAGGAAGCCATGTGCATGGCCCCCATGCTCAAGGCCCCTGGCTACTCCCAGGAATTTAATGTGCAGACAGACGCTTCCGAGCATGGCATAGGGGCTGTTCTAGCACAGCTAAATGAGGAGGGCCTAGAGTAACCAGTAGTCTTTATTAGCAGAAGACTATTACCACGGGAACAGAGGTGGAGTGCTATTGAAAGAGAAGCATTTGCTGTGGTCTGGTCACTGAAGAAGCTGAGACCATACCTGTTTGGGACTCACTTCCGGGTTCAGACAGACCACAGGCTCCTCAGATGGATCATGCAGATGAGGGGTGAGAATCCTAAACTCTTGAAGGGGTCCATTTCCCCTACAGAGGACGGACTTTACGGTGGAGCATCGCCCAGGGATTAACCACTCCAACGCTGATGGTCTCTCCAGATACTTCCGACTTAGTGATGACAGCTCCCAGGAGATTGGGTAGCTCTCCTCACTTACAGCTGGGGGAGACACATGTTAGACCTGACAGCTTTAGGGTGGTCACCTGCAAATTTTTGTCTGCTTCCCTCCACTTTTTAGATACTGTTTTTGCTGGTTTTAAGACTCAGAGCACTTTACCACTGCTAAGCAGTGCTAAAGTGCATATGCTCTCTGCCTTTACACATGGTAACATTGGATCATACCCAATTGGATTATTTCATTTACTCATAAGTCCCTAGTAAAGTGCACTATATGCTCCCAGGGCCTGGTAAATAAATGCTACTAGTGGGCCTGCAGCACTGATTGTGCCACCCACTTAAGTAGCTCCTTAACCTTGTCTCAGGCCTGCCTTTGCAAGGCCTGTGTGGGCAGTTTCACTGCCAATCCGACCTGGCATTCAAAAGTACTTGCCACACCTAAAATTCCCCTTTTTCTACATATGTCACCCCTAAGGTATGCCCTAGGTAACCCATAGAGCAGAGGGCTATGTAGGCAAAAGGCATGACTCGTACCTGTGTAGTTTACATGTCCTGGTAGTGTAGAACTCCTAAAATCATTTTTACACTGCTGTGAGGCCTGCTCCCTTCATAGGCTAACATTGGGGCTGCCTGTGTATATTGTTTGAGTGGTAGCTGCTGATCTGAAAGGAGTAGGAAGGTAATATTTAGTATGGCCAGAATGGTGATACAAAATCCTGCTGACTGGTGAAGTTGGATTTAATATTATTATTTTTGAAATGCCACTTTTAGAAAGTGAGCATTTCTCTGCACTAAAAATCCTTCTGTGCCTTACAATCCATGTCTGGCTGGGTTTAGTTGACAGCTCCCTTGTGCATTCACTCAGACACACCCAAACACAGAATACACAGCCTCACTTGCATACATCTGCATTTTGAATAGGTCTTTCTGGGCTGGGAGGGTGGAGGGCCTGACACTTGCATGTCAAAGGACAGTAGCCTAGCCTCACACAAAGGACTGCCACACCCCCCACTGGAACCCTGGCAGACAGGATGGAACTGAAAGGGGACCTTGTGCACTTCTAAGCCACTCTTTGAAGTCTCCCCCACTTCAAAGGCCTTGGCCCCTACCAACTCAGACACTTCCTGGAGATGAGAACCTGAACCAGAACTTGCATCCTGCCAAGAAGACCTGGCTAGCTGCCCAAAGGACTCAACTGCCTGCTTTCTGTAAAGGACTGCTGCCCTGCTGTTGCCCTGCTGCCTTGCTGCTCTCTGGCTGTGGTGAGAAGTGCTCTCCAAGGGCTTGGAAAGAGCGTGCCTCCTGTTCCCTGAAGTCTCAGGACAAAAAAGACTTCATCTCTACAAGAATAACTCCTTGTGCGGCAGAAATCGACGCACAGCCTGCCAGAAACGACGCACAACCTGCACCGTGGTGAAAAATTCACCAAACGCTGAACTAGAATGACACAGCCTGAATTCGCAACGAGAAGATCAACGCAGCACCAACGTAGCAACCGGAAATTTGACGCACGGCTCACTGGATTGATGCACAGCCGAGCCGGAACAACACAGCCTGACTTCCAGAGGGGAATCGATGCAGCGCCTGCAGTGTGGTAGAAATTTCCACGCAACGCCCACCAGATTGAAGCAGCCCCTGTGACTTCGTCCTGTCAACGCAGGAAATCTACGCATCATCCCCGGGGCATCTGAAAACCCTGCAACCCGACGAGGATCCACGAACGAGTGCCGTAAATCAACGTACAGCCATCCCTGCGTGAAAACTAAACCGCATCGCTGTGTGCAGACGCGAAATCGACGCACACCCCCTTTGTTTCCACCCATCTCCTCTGTGGTTCTTTGCGGAAATTTTTAACGCAAACCAGGTACTTTGTGCTTGAAAGAGACATTTATTACTTTTAAAAGACTAAAGACCCTCTATATCACTTTTACAAGTGATCTCTCAACATATACTTATTGCATTTTAATCGTTTTGACCTGCATCTTATCAGATAAATATTATACATTTTTCTAAACACTCTGTGGTGTATTTATGTGGTGCTATACTGTGTTATTGCATGATTTATTGCACAAATATTTTACACATTGCCTTCTAGGTTACTAGAGGGTGGGCACAGGATAATTTGGATTGTCACTATGGACACCTCACAACAAAGTACAGCTCCACATGCCACACCTTTACAAAATGAGTCAAGGAGGTAGTAGCACGGTCACCCAGATGTGCACCACATGTGGTTTTGCATGGAACAACAATGAAATCAGGTCCCAAACCTCATGGAGAGATGTCTCCAGAATACGCACATGAATTGTCCTGTTCGGCCGAGGATATCCCCCAACAATGTCTCACACCCATCTCCATGTTCACTTCTGAGTGTGGTTGTAGTAGACAACTGTACCATGCAGGAAGGAGGGACACAGACCCTGTAATCACTATCAGGATGATACCAAATCATTGCACAATGAGAATCAAAATCACTACCCACATTTCAGACATAACAAGCATGGCATTTGTCTGTGGATCAATCTCTGACCCCAAACACGTCATTATTGCAAGTCAATCCATGATGCATCCATACAGTAAGGGCACAATTCCCAAACAACAAACAGGTGCTGTGGACCTACAACCATCAAACCACATCATGGGTACAAATCATCATCAAGTGGATCAATACTCTGCCTGTCATGTCCATCGAAGCTACTGCAGTTACACATGACTAATGACATATTATGAGGCATGAATGTTTTTGTATGTCTACAGATGATGGTGACACAGTCCCGTCTGGTGCATCTCAGTAACTGGACAACCAATGCAGATGTATCATAGTGACAACAGGACCCAATGAACATATATATGAGTTTTTGGACATCTTCCATATGCATGGCTATCACCTGCTATACATCTGTTGCATAGATATGTATTCTAGTGGGAAAGGAGCACATGCAGACACTTTGGCACAAGGTATGTTTACTACACTGATGACACATCAGCCATGACAATGCACATTTCCCACTTACAAAGGGAAAGTAGTATGCTATAACTGCCAAGAATTTTCTAAGTGAGTCATGTTACATCTTTAATGGACATTCATGCATCACAGACTGATGTGAGGCACCAGCACCCAAAATACAATGGAGAAAATGTGCATCTGGATTGCAGATGCCAACCTACACGTATCCCCAGGCACATGACAGGGGATAGTGACCCACATCCTACTTAACTTTGGACTGAAACATTTGTCAGGAGTGGTCTGTTGGTGGAAACTAACAACCACAAGGGCAGTTAAAAAAGAATATCTGAACACTAAATACAGTTACATCTACTCCATGCTGGGCAATTCAAATGAGAGTTCACCATTGTTTAGTCCTAGGTCCCAGCTCCAAAAGAATAAGCACACGAGTTGGAAACACATGGCCCATCTGCACCAATTTGATCCCAGAAGATATGTGACACATGACACATGCTACATTGTCAGGAAGAGCAGTGTGTCCCCCAACTCAATCACCTGCTAAAGGTTCAATCATAATTTTTCCATGTACTCAGCTGCTTGAGGCTGCTGTGCTGGCCTCAAATGCCCATCCAAGGCCGGATACACCACCTCCAAATTGCAGGCCATTTAGGGGGTCATGACCCGACGGGCACCCCGTCCTTGTTGGGAGGACATCCCCATGTGGGCCTTTCCAGCCGGCTGAGCCCAGGGTTTTAGGTCCTCCCACCTCTTCTGAAAGTGAGTTCTCCACCGGCTGTGGACCTCCAGGGTCTGCACCTTCTTGGCAATGGCTCTCCAAATCCCCTTCTTCTGTTGGGCGTTGACCTGCATGGATGCAAATGACAAGACAGAATATTATGTCCATAAGTCCCATACAAAATGGCTGAGTCACATACATGTCAGTGCACCTAGCTAATGACATCCTATCCTGACCATCCTGTCCACTGTGGAATAATAGCATACATTGGACTCAGGGACATGACTGCAAACACTCCCTATTAAGGTGCACTACACACTCCCCAGCTCAGGCCCTGCACTGACCTGGTAGAAAAGCAGAGACTTGAGCTAATCACATGACGTTGACCAGGAACAAAATAGAACACATCTAAAAATTTGGCAGTTGACAGGTAAAGCACACTGCAAACAATGCACAAAAATGGCCGCTACCTCTACATGTCACCCACTGCATACAATTCTGACATAATTCTGACATATCACAGCAAGCCTACATATAGACCCCTTGTGCTTAGACCACATTGAAGGGAGTGACATGTTGAGCAGCACACAAAAAGGCAAGTCTGTCCATGTGTGGACATGTACAGATAGAAATGCAGGCACATGCTCCTTCTGGTGGTGATAGTCTTTGTGTCACATCAACATTAAGGTACACACATCCACATGTGTGTTCACAAAACCTATAGAACTGAAAGAAAACCTAGCCATGCATTGTACCCGTTCTGCTTCATAACCATAACCACTGAGTCCAACATCATGGCACAACACTCAGCAGCACACTGCTTGCAGATGTGCAATGTTCAAAATAAAAGGCGCTGGCACTGGACACATCGGAGCTGGATGAAAGAGACAACAGGGCTGTGGGATCAGAGGATCTGTCAAGGCTATGTGGCATAAATTGTCAGAGGTGAAATGAGCACAAAAGTCACAGATTATGACCCTGCCCCCGATGCAATGCCAATAGTAATCAGTGGACATGGCCTCAAGAAGCTGCATATTGGCGGTGAGGCATGATTTGGCACCATCACATGCTGTTCAGGGGAACTGAAATGGGCACAGTGTCACACTTGTAGCGGAAAAGGGAATCAATAATCAGCCCAGATGTCCAGTTATTGAGTGAGTGACAATACACAGGCCCCCTTTTCTGCAGGCTGAGCATACATACCTACACAAAACACCATGTCCAAAATATCACATGAATCACAGTACATCATGTAGCCTACAGCCAATTTACATTGGCTGCCTATGTGCAGAGTTGTGAGGCATAGTGAGTCATTACATGGCATCAGAACAACATTTCAACAAGGCCAGATGTGGCCAGAGACCTCTATGCAAACACACAAAGGGCTCAAATGGTGGCCAACCAACACATACAGCATGCTTTCAAACCTCCTGCTGTCATGCAGCCACATGTGACTACACATTACAAACATCAAACAAATGCAAGTTGGTTCAGGGAACACTCAATGCACCCTCGCCACATTGTCTCAGGACTACAAACATATCACTTGACATAGATATCTGACCATTGACTCAACCATTAATGCACACTTGCAGCACTTACGGGGCTTTGCAGACATCATCATACAAACTGGTCTTAAGACTAGGATGAGTAAAGGTAATACAAGTAGCGGTACAGAGAAAAGTGTGTACATGGTGCACATACCTGCTCCTCTGGTGCACCAGAAAGCTGTCGATACAGGAGCAGGACCTCCTCCACAAGCTTCTCCAGCTCTTCTGGTGAGAAGGCAGGGGCCCTATCGCCTGTAGAACATGGCATGATTGCTCCCAGAGGTGGTACACAGCAGCTCAGGTTGTGGAGGTCTTGCTGGCAGCAGTGTCAGGAGTCAAGTGAGAGAATCAGTAGAAAATTATGGTTACATCCGCCCAGTACGCAACCTTGGACACTATCATTGGCCCAAGACTGCCACAGGCAGCAATGTTAGCCTATGGCAGTGTCTGCAGTGGTAGCATCTGCCTACCGCAATGATGACTTCCACTGGCAGTCGCTGGTGGTTCATATTCACCCGCAAACGTTTTTAAGATCATTGTTGCCTGCTGCATGCTCCACAACCTTGACCTGAGGAGAAACATCTCACACATCCCTGATGAGGCAGTGCCTCCGAGTGAGCTTCTTGAAATGCCTAGTGAGGATGACAGTGATGAGGGTGAATTAGGAGACATCCTGGCAGATCTAATCAATCAGTACTTTACTTAAGTGTAAGTATGAGATGTTCTGTGATTAATGCATCGAACATTGTAGGGTTCAGGATTTTTGGGGAAGGGTATCTCTGCCCACACGAGACAGGGCATCTCATGCTATACATCATACAGGCCAGGTTTGCTGGCTACATCAGACTTAAAGATGTGCCTTTTTTGACAATCTCCTTTGTTTGGGGCAGTTATATTTCACTGTTAGAGAAACAACAGATGTTTAAAATTACTTTTGCATCTCATGTATGCCTTTGCCTGCCTAAACTTGTTGTATGTCATGTTTTCCTTCCAGGTCGCTTCACCATGCCATCCACATTTGGGCATTTCAGGGCTGTCTGATGTTTATTGCGTCTATTACAGTTTATTTTATTTTTTATTTATGTTGCATAAGATAGCAATGGTCCACAAAACTCATACCAAGATCATATAGTTACAACATATGGAAAACAATTATCATATATAAGATACAATAAAACAGCCAAAACATCTATCCTCAAAAACTCTTCAAAATATTCAATAATAAAATGAGGCAATTTATAAATTTCATCTTCTCCATTTCAAAAATATATCTTATCAATTTCACAGTGCAACCAAACTATTGCACATATAAAATAAGAAAAGTGACTATCATACCTCTAAGCAGAATAAAACGGCGTAAACCATATCCGATTACCGAGTAAACAGTAGTGAGTCAAATAAGGATAGCTAGCGTCCTCCGTTTAAATTATGCTGAGACATTATTAACATAACTTTAAAATTCACTTTAAAAAGTTAAAAACTCTCTAACAAAACATTTTATTCGGTGGGGCATAAAGAGAGTTTAGCAGCCACATCTGCCTACATGATAATAGAGCAGTATATATAAAAAGAACATGATTGAGGTCTTGAGGGCCACTTTGGCACAGATTGAAAGTTGGCAAATGTTAGAAATGGGGTCTTTGGTTGGCAGTTGGGTTACCCCCTGTCCAAGCAAGGACCCTCTGTCTTGTCAGGGTAAGTCACACACAGTCCAAATTATCTTCTGCCCACCCTCTGGCAGGTTAGCACTGAGCAGGCAGGCTTAACTTAGAAGGCAATGTGTAAAGTATTTGTGCAATAAATCATGCAATGACACAGTATAAACTCCACAAAAATACACCACCCAGGTTTAATAAAATATAGAATATCTGATTATTACCTGAGTAGAATAAGGTCACAATGATCAATATTTTATAAATACAAGTTGAAATATGACTTTTGTAGTGATAAATAGAGTCTTAAGTTCTTAACAAGCAATGAGTGTCTCTTGCAAGCACAAAGTACCTGGTTTGCGTCTAAATTATCCGCCCTAGACCGCAGAGGAGGAGATCTGTGGAATACGGGGAGGTGTGTGTCAGTTTCTCCGGGCGCACAGAGACGATGTGTTGATGCTTTTTCACACAATAAATTTCACAGTGCAACCAAACTATTGCGCATATAAAATAAGCAAAGTGACTATCATACCTCTAAGCAGAATAAAACAGCGTAAACCATATCCGTTTACAGAGTAAACAGTAGTGAGTCAAATAAGGATATTTAGCATCCTCAGTTTCAATTATGCTGAGATATCATTAACATAACTTTAAAATTCACTTTAAAAAGTTAAAAACTCTCTAACAAAACATTTTAATCGGTGGGGCATAAAGAGAGTGTAGCAGCCACGACTGCCTACATGATAATAGAGCAGTATATATAAAAAGAACATGATTGAGGTCTTGAGGGCCACTTTGGCACAGATTGCAAGTTGGCGAATGTTAGAAATGGGGTCTTTGGTTGGCAGTTGGGTTACCCCCTGTCCAAGCAAGGACCCTCTGTCTTGTCAGGGTAAGTCACACACAGTCCAAATTATCTTGTGCCCACCCTCTGGCAGGTTAGCACTGAGCAGACAGGTTTAACTTAGAAGGCAATGTGTAAAGTATTTGTGCAATAAATCATGCAATGACACAGTTTAAACTCCACAAAAATACACCACCCAGGTTTAATAAAATATAGAATATCTGATTATTACCTGAGTAGAATAAGGTCACAATGATCAATATTTTATAAATACAAGTTGAAATATGACTTTTGTAGTGATAAATAGAGTCTTTAGTTCTTAAAAAGCAATGAGTGTCTCTTGCAAGCACAAAGTACCTGGTTTGCGTCTAAATTATCCGCCCTGGACCGCAGAGGAGGAGATCTGTGGAATACGGGGAGGTGTGTGTCAGTTTCTCCGGGCGCACAGAGACGATGTGTTGATGCTTTTTCACACAATCAATTTCACAGTGCAACCAAACTATTGCGCATATAAAATAAGCAAAGTGACTATCATACCTCTAAGCAGAATAAAACATCGTAAACCATATCCGTTTACAGAGTAAACAGTAGTGAGTCAAATAAGGATATTTAGCGTCCTCAGTTTCAATTATGCTGAGACATCATTAACATAACTTTAAAATTCACTTTAAAAAGTTAAAAACTCTCTAACAAAACATTTTAATCGGTGGGGCATAAAGAGAGTTTAGCAGCCACGTCTGCCTACATGATAATAGAGCAGTATATATAAAAAGAACATGATTGAGGTCTTGAGGGCCACTTTGGCACAGATTGCAAGTTGGCGAATGTTAGAAATGGGGTCTTTGGTTGGCAGTTGGGTTACCCCCTGTCCAAGCAAGGACCCTCTGTCTTGTCAGGGTAAGTCACACACAGTCCAAATTATCTTGTGCCCACCCTCTGGCAGGTTAGCACTGAGCAGACAGGTTTAACTTAGAAGGCAATGTGTAAAGTATTTGTGCAATAAATCATGCAATGACACAGTATAAACTCCACAAAAATACACCACGCAGGTTTAGAAAAATATAGAATATCTGATTATTACCTGAGTAGAATAAGGTCACAATGATCAATATTTTATAAATACAAGTTGAAATATGACTTTTGTAGTGATAAATAGAGTCTTTAGTTCTTAAAAAGCAAGAAGTGTCTCTTGCACGCACAAAGTACCTGGTTCGCATCTAAATTATTCGCCCTGGACCGCAGAGGAGGAGATCTGTGGAATACGGGGAGGTGTGTGTCAGTTTCTCCGGGGGCACAGAGATGATGTGTTGATGCTTTTTCACACAATCAATCAATCAATCAATCAAAATATTTGTAAAGCGTGCTACATACCGTGAGGGTTTCAAGACGCTGGGGGGGGGGAGGTGCTGCTACTGCTCGAAGAGCCAGGTCTTGAGGAGTCTTCCGAAGGAAAGCAGGTCCTGGGTCTGTCTTAGGTCAGACAGGAGGGTGTTCCAGGTCTTGGCGGCGAGGTACGAGAATGATCTGCCGCCTGAAGATTTGCACCGGATGCGGGGGATGGAGGCGAGGGTGAGGTTGGCGGAGCAGAGTTGCTGGGTGGGTGTGTAGAAGCTGAGTCTGCTGTTCAGGTATGTTGGTCCGGTGTTGTGGAGTGCCTTGTGTGCATGGATGAGGAGCTTGAAGGTGATCCTCTTGTTGACGGGGAGCCAGTGAAGGTCTCTTAGGTTGGGGGGTGATGTGGCTGTGGCGAGGGATGTTGAGGATGAGTCGGGCAGAGGCGTTTTGGATTCGTTGGAGGCGTTGTAGGAGTTTGGATGGGATACCGGCATAGATGGCGTTGCCATAGTCGAGTCTGCTGCTGACGAGGGCCTGGGTTACTGTTTTTCTTGTTTCTGTTGGGATCCATTTGTAGACTCTGCGAAGCATGCAGAGGGTGTTGTAGCAGGAGGAGGAGATGGCGCTGACCTGCTTTGACATGGAGAGGGATGAGCCGAGGGTGAAGCCGAGGTTTTGTGCGCTGTCGGTAGGTGTCGGTGGGGGACCCAGCATGGCCAGCCACCATGAGTTGTCCCAGGCCGAGGGGGTGGGCCCAAGGATGAGGACCTCTGGTTTGTCCAAGTTCAGTTTTAGCCAGCTGTCTCTCATCCAGTCGGCGATGGCTTTCAGTCCCTCGTGGAGGTTGGTTTTGGCGGTGTGTGGGTCCTTGGTGAGGGAAAGCATGAGTTGGGTGTCGTCGGCGTAGGAGATGATGTTGAGGTTGTGCTGACGGGCCACTTGTGCGAGGGGGGCCATGTAGATGTTGAACAGCGTCGGGCTGAAGGATGAGCCCTGGGGTACGCCGCAGATGATGTTGAAGGCCTTGGATTGGAACGGGGGAGGCGGACTCTTTGGGTTCTGCTGGCGAGGAAGGATGCGGTCCATTCGAGGGCCTGGTCTTGGATTCCTGCTTCGCAGAGGCGGGTTTTCAGAGTGTGGTGACAGACAGTGTCAAAGGCGGCCGATAGGTCGAGGAGGATGAGGGCTGATGTTTCTCCATTGTCAAGGTGGCTTCTGATGTCATCTGTGGCGGCGAGGAGGGCAGTTTCGGTGCTGTGGTTGTGTCTGAAGCCGGACTGGGAGGGGTCGAGAATGTTGTTGTCTTTGAGGTACCGAATGAGCTGAGTGTTGACGATTTTCTCAATGACCTTTGCCGGGAAAGGGAGCAGGGAGATGGGCCGGAAGTTTTTTAGGTCCTTGGGGTCCACCTTTGGTTTCTTGAGAAGAGCGTTGATTTTGGCGTGTTTCCAACTGCGACCGCCAATAAGAAGGGAGGGGGGAGGGAGGAGCAGCTGGGAGGTGGGAGGAGTAGGCAAATCAGGGTGCGGGGGCAGGGGGTGCGGGAAATGGGAAAAGGCAAAAGAGTAAAAGATCGGAAAAGGCAGAAAGGCAGAAAAAGAGGCAAAAAGGAGTCAAAGGCTAGAGAGGAAAAAGAGAGTCAAGGAAGACTGAAGGAAAAAAGAGTGAATGCTGAAGGGGCAGAGAGACAACCTAGCGGATCGGGTCCCGAAGGGCCTCGTCCCCTAGCCGCAGCGAGAGCGGGGAGGGGGAGACACGGGCACGGCTTGGTGGTGCTGTGCGCGTGGGGAGTGTGCTACCTGGCCAAAATAGGTCAGTAGACACTCCCCTAGCGCACGGCGACTGCCATTAAGAAGGGAGGGGGGAGCAGTGGGCGAATGGGGGCGCGGGGGCAGGAAAAAAGGAGCGGGAAAAGCAGCAAAAGCAAGGAAATAGGAAAAGGCAAAAGAGTAAAAGATCGGAAAAGGCAGAAAGGCAGAAAAAGAGGCAAAAAGGAGTCAAAGGCTAGAGAGGAAAAAGAGCTTTGCGTCAATTACTGGCGCACAGACTTGGATCCTCTTCAGGTTGCGGAGTGTTTGGACGCCCTAGGGACAATGCAGAGAAATCCTTTGTGTGCAGGACAAAGTCACAGGTGTTGCGTTGATCCGGTGGGTGATGTGGGGAAATTTCTGTCGCACGGCAGGCGCTACGTCAATTCCTCTTGCAAGAAGTCAGGCTGCATCATTCCGGCTCGACTAAGCGTTGATCCAGTGGGCCGTGCATCAAAGTTCCGGTTGTAACGCTGGTGCTGGGTTGGTCTCCACTCTGGGAGCCGGGCTGCATCATTCCAGTTCGGTGTGTGGTGATTTTCTCACCGTGGTGCATGCTGTGCATCGATTCCGGCAGGCTGTGCGGTAATTTATGCCGTACAAGGAGTTTGTTTGCAGAGATGAAGGGCCAGATGTATGAAAAAAAAACTTCTCGAATCGCAAATAGCGATTTTTAAGAAATCGCTATTTCTGAGTCGCAAAATGCAATGTAATAAAATTGCGATTCGGAAATAGCGATTTCTTAAAAATTGCTAATGCAATTTGTGAGGCCCAAATACCGAATTGCAAAAATATTTGCAATTCGGTATTTGAAAATCGCAAATTGAGAAAACCGACACCTGGCACAGCCTGATGACATCACAAGCAGGAAGTGACTCAGTCCAGGCAGTTTCCAGGAGCCACACCCAAAGGAACAGTAAGAGAGACACAGCCCCGCCCCAGGGAGCAAGTCTGTGAGCAAGCCAGGACGTTATGTCACCATGGCCAATGCTGCTAATGGGAAGGAGAAGGGAGAGAGGAAGAGAAAACTGAAGTTCAGTGAGCAAGAACGGGAGGTACTCACTGAGGAGGTCCCAGAGAGTGAGAAGCGCAAACTCTGGGCTGACATACAGACCAAAATCTGCACAGTGGGGGTTGCGCAGCGCTTAGTGGAGGAGATAAGAAAGAGGTGGTACAACCTGTGTTCCCGTGCCAAGGAGAGGGTGGCCAGCAGGCTACCGGAGGCAAGGAGCACAGGAGGCGGACCATCCACCCAGACACCCCCCACCCCCATGGAAGACGTGGTGGAGTCGACACTGCTCCCAGAAGCTGTCAGTGGGGTCTCTTACATAGACACGTCTGGCACACCTAGCACCAGTAAAGGTAAGTCCAATAATGATATGTAACCCCATATGTGTATGTACAAATGCCCCTTAGGAAATAGCGAGTAGTGCAAAGCATTGTGATAAGTAGTCCATGCCACATCTTAGATGCGGCACAACAATGCCTTATGGGAGTGGTAGTCCACAACCTATAGCTGAAAGTAGCACATAGATTGTAATTAAGTAGAGCGACACCCAGAAGAACACAACACCCACTACATGGTGATACGATGTAAGTGTACATTTATTACCATTGTGCAACATTTGGTGATACATACATAAATGAAATGCTGCACATTGTTGTTGCAGATGGCCCAGGCCCAGCAGCAGCAGATCGTCCCATTGTGGGGGATGCTGAAACACAGCCTCCATCAGACTCCAACACCAGCGAGGCAGTGAGTATTGCGCCAATCAGACGCAGGGCAAGGGTTGTACCTCTCCCCGATTTGAGCCTGGACTCGGATGACATGCGGGATGAAGGCCACACTCCATCCCCAGAAGCCAGATCCACCGTAAGGCAGCAGTCCCTGCCCCAGCGTCACTCAACACCCCGCAGGAGGCCTCATGATGCAGGCACACTGCACGTGGAAGTAGGTGAGGGCCCATCATTCTTCGGTGGCCTGGAATCATCAATGCTCAAAGTGCAGCGCCTGCAAAACAAGAACATGAGGGCAATGCACAGGCAGATGCAGGCACACAATGCCAACATGGGGGGGGCTGCAGAAGCAATTGGAGTGCCTTAATACAAACATTAGCAAGCTGCATAAGGGACAGCTTACAGCTGCGGAGAACACCAGGGAACTGACCAATGCAGTAAAGGAACTCTGTACAGAGATAAGGCATGAGAGAGTTAGCCACCTTAGGCATGAAAGGTGATTCATGGGGATGTTCAGTGGCTTTTGTAGATCAGTCAATCGCCTTGCAACATCTACTGCCCTCATATCACGGCGTGCTGTGGTCGCACAGGTGGAGGCAGCACACAGCAGTTGGGATGTAGCCCAGGGACTGGTCCAGATTACAAACGTTCTGGATACAATGCTGGCAAATCGCAGTGCTACACCCAGTGAACTTGGAGTTGGGGATACTGAGGAGTCATCTAGCCTCAGCAGCCTTGCAGTGCCCACGATGGGTCCTAGGCATCACAGTGCCAGGCACCGCACTGCCACTGAGGCTGATACAAGAAGTGCTGGCGAGGCCACTGCGCACTCGAGTGGAATGCGTGGCCGCAAAAAGTGACATTGATGGCCACAGGGGAGCAACTGCACATGTTGAAGTACAGTAAACTATGAAGATAATAGTGCGACACTTTAAATGGCTCATTTATGACACATGTGTATTGCTATGTCCTAGTGACACGTATGTTACCTGAAGTCAAGGTTATAAAGGTCCTAACTACAGGAACACATGTCAGTGAGGTTGTGTTGTCATGACTTACATCTGAAATGGTTGTGCGTGATGTCAGCACGCCTTTGCCTGCCCTCTGCTGCACTGGTCCTGTCTGCTGGTTGTAGGGGTGGTATGGGATCATCATCATCATCTGAGTCTGGCTCTAATATTTCCACAGGTATGCCCCTGGTGGTAGCTATATTATGCAAGATCGCACATGTAGCCACTATTCTACAGGTCGTGTCTGGGCTGTACTGTAGTGCCCCTCCACTTTTGTCGATGCACCGGAATCGACTCTTCAGCAGGCCAAAGGGGCGCTCCACCACATTGCGGTTTTCCCTGTGTGCTGAATTGTATCTCTGCTCTGCTGGTGTTGCAGGATTTAGGTAGGGCATCCTCATGTAGGTGCGCACTGCATAGGCACTGTCTCCTGGAAGGAAGAGAGGGTATTATGAGTAGCTGAGCCATCTAACGTCACACTGCCATCAATACACCATTGTAAAGAGGGGAAATACCTAGTAGATATCCTTCACCAAATTCCCCAGCTAGCAGTCTTGTGTGAATCCCGCTGTGGCGAAAAGATGTACGAATCATGTGTGCTCCCTGGGTGCCTGGCCACGAGATCAGTTATGATATAGGAGGATTTGCATATCACCTGTATATTAATGGAATGTTGGTATTTACGGTTGTGGTACACATACTCTGTGGCCGATGGTGGACAGATTGCAACATGTGTCCGATCTATGGCACCTAGGACGTGGGGGAACTGTGCTATCTGGTAGAAATCTTTTTTTGTCTGCTGTATTTCCTGTGAGGTGTGGGGGAATCTGATGTACTGGTGTATCCTACTCAGCATGGCGTTTAGAAATGCATTGAAAAATCTAGAGAGGGCACTCTGTGATACCCCTCTAGCTGCTGCTATGACCCCTTGATAGCTCCCTGATTTTTGATGCATCGAATTGCAACATGGTTTTACATGTCGCATTTAGCGTCTTGCAATTTCCGATGTGAAAACCGATTCTGTATTTGCGAGTCGCTATTCTGACTCGCAATTTGCGAAATGCTAATAGCGATTCGGTATTCGATGTCGCAAATTGCGAGACGATAAATGCGACACACAAAACCATGTCGCTTCGCGAAAAGTCAAAATTTTTGTGATTCCTTGTTTGTTGGCCTGCGAATGCCTTTCATGCATCGCAGACCACGTTTTTGCATTCGCAAACGGACGAATTCTGCGATTCGCACCGTTTGCGGATGCAAAATCGTTTGATACATCTGGCCCGAAGTCTTTTTGGCCCTGAGACTTCAGGGAATGGGAGGCAAACTCAAACCAAGCCCTTGGAGAGCACTTCTCAGCAGGGCAACAGCAAGGCAGCAGTCCTTGACAGCAAAGCAGTCAGGTGAGTCCCTTGGGCAGCCAAGCAGCTTCTCTTAGCAGGTTGCAGGTTCTGGTTCAGAGTTCCTTTCCCAGTAGGTATCTTGTCAAGAAGTGTCTGAGTTAGTAGAGTCAGCTGCCCTGTTTAAATACCCACATGTGTCTTTGAAGTGGGGGAGACTTCAAAGAGTAGCTTAGACGTGCACAAGTTCCCCTTTCAGTTCCATCCTGTCTGCCAGGCTCCCAGTAGGGAGTTTGGCAGTCCATTGTGTGAGGACAGGCTACTGTCCTTTGACATGTGTCAGGCCCTCCACCCTACCAGCCCAGGAACACCCACTCAGTATGCAGATGTGTGCAGTTGTGACTGAGTATCCTGTGTTTGGGGTTGTCTGAGTGAAATGCACAAGTGAGCTGTCAACTAACCCAGCCAGATGTGGATTGTAAGGCACAGAAGGATTTAAGGGCAGAGAAATGCTCACTTTCTAAAAGTGGCATTTATAAAATAGTAATATTAAATCCAACTACACCAGTCAGCAGGATTTTGTATTACCATTCTGACCATACTAAATATGACCTTGTTACTCTTTTCAGATCAGAATCTACCACTCAAGCAGTATATGAGGGTAGCCCTAATGCTATCCTGTGAAAGGAGCAGGCCTCACAGCAGTGTAAAGCAAATTTAGGGGTTTTACACTACCAGTACATATAGAACACGCATGTTCATGTCCTGCCTTTTACCTACATAGAACCCTGCCTATGGGCTACCTAGGGCCTAC
This sequence comes from Pleurodeles waltl, assembly GCF_031143425.1. Classification (NCBI taxonomy): domain Eukaryota; kingdom Metazoa; phylum Chordata; class Amphibia; order Caudata; family Salamandridae; genus Pleurodeles; species Pleurodeles waltl. The sequence goes on along the minus strand of NC_090438.1, from coordinate 331,168,575 downwards.
CTTAGGGGTGACTTGTATTTAGAAAAAGGAGAGTTTAAGGCTTGACAAGTACTTTCAAATGTCAAGTCGAAGTGGCAGTGAAACTGCACACACAGGCCTTGCAGTGGCAGGCCTGAGACATGGTTAAGGGCTACTTATGTGGGTGGCACAACCATTGCTGCAGGCCCACTAGTAGTATTTAATTTAGAGGCCCTGGGCACATGTAGTGCACTTTGCTAGGGACTCACAAGTAAATTAAATATGCCAATTGGGTATGAGCCAATGTCACCATGTTTTAGGGATTTAGCAAATGCACTTTAGTACTGATTAGCAGTGGTTAAGTGCGCAGAGTCCTAAATCCAACAAATATGAGGTCAGAAAAAGAGAATGAGGAAGGCAAAAAGTTTGGGGGTGACCCTGCAGAAAGGCCATTTCCAACGGTGAAGTACCATACCACTTAGCCAGCAAGAGATTTTGTGGTTGTGCTTTATTTACCATACAGGAGTCTATTACATTTTGGTAATCCCTTTTCTTGGTACATACCTCCCTATCTAGACTGAAACTTAGGGTCCATTTAGCTTGTTTAAAACTAGCTTTAATTGCTGTGTTGATAACTAAAAAACAAAAGAGCATCTAATTGCAGCATTTCAATCGCAAAAGCAAACTTTCTTTGGATTAATTGTTTATCTTTTAGATCATCCAAAATTTCTCTCTTTGTACATGACCTTAAGGAGCCTTCATCACTTTTCATGAGGTGCGCTACCCAGTGCACCACCCGGTAAGTCTATGAAAAAAAGCACTTCTCAGACCAAATTCTAGCCTCAAGGCCGCTACAGAGGAGGTTGTGTGTAATGAAGCTAAGCTTCTAAGAATACGACCTTCTATTACATCTAGAAAACTTAATTTGGAGATATCAACTTGTTCTAAACCATACAGCAAAGTGGGAGGAATTTGTATGCGATAAACCTATAACAGGAGCAAAAAATGCCTTCTCCCTGTAATCCTAGAGATTTCACCTAAGACTTTCGCTGGAGAAAGGGCTTTGGTCATATTATTTCCTATTTGTGCTTTCTCACGTAAATTTCCATATACTGTCTTCCCCAGAAAAACATACGATTTTGCTGTTTCCAGTTTTTGGGCACCCAGGGCCCATATATAATTTCCATGTTTCAGCTTCTTCCTTCCTTGGAAACACAGGAATTTACTTTTGATCACATTGATCTTCATAAAATGGATACCAGCAAATTTCTGTATAGCCTGCAGAGGACTGTTTAAACCTTTTGGGGTGAGATCAAAAAATACTATGTAGTTTGCATAAAGCAAGTAAACAATAGGATTTCCTCCAAGTAATGGAGCCATACCCTTGCTTCGAGACAAATATGCCAGGAGGTCGCAAATATAAAGGAAGAAGAGGAGCGGGGCTAATGGGCAGCCTTGAAGTTAGGAATGGCTTGGGATAAGCCCCACTACTCACCCAAAATCACCCTACACCAACTATCTGAATGAAGGGAAATGCCTAATTCTAAAAGAGAGCCCGGCATACTCAGATTTAAAAGCTTACTCCACAACAAAGGATGATCCACTTTACCAAAATCTGTGGGGAAGTCTATAAACGCTGCATGTAAAACCCCTCACCTAGTTACAACATATTTTTCAGCTAATATCCGAAGGGCAGTTTTATGTTATCAAGCATTTCATTTCTATTCCTAAACCCTGTATGCTTCATGGGGAGGATTTTATTCTCTTCCACCCATTCGTTAAGTTGAGCCATTACACATTTGGCAAAGACTTTGCAGACTGCATTGAGAAGGGAAATCTGATGATAATTTTCTGGCCAATTATGATCACCCTTCTGAAAAAGTAGAACTATAACACTTCTTGTCCAAGATGAGGTAATCTTCTTAGTTTCAGAACTGCTTTTAAAAATGGGGCAGATGCTTTTACACAGAGAAATATGTTTTGTTTTAATAAAGAGATAGGAATTTCAACGGGCCGTATTGCTGCCGAATTATGCATTCCAAAAATTGCAGACCTAGGCCTTCATTATGACCTTGGCGGTAAATGCCGCTTACCGCCACAATGACGGCCACCAACTTACCACGGCAGGGGCAGATATTCGTTCACCATATTATGACACACTCACACCAATCCGACAGAATACAGCCACAGACACAAATCCGCAAGTCCAAAAGTCAGTGATAAACTGGCATTATCAAAACCCACACCATTATGCCAACAGAACAACACCCGCTACATTATGACCCACAAACCACCATGGTGGACATTCAGCGACGGTAAACCATTGGCACTACATACCGCAGCGCTCACAATGGACACCCACAGACAAAACAATATCACATTGGACAATTCAAACAACACACACCTGACACCCATACACACACCACACCCACAACACAAAAAACACACACCCACATTACCCACAACCCTTTAAGACTACAAATCATTGGCACAAGACTGACACCAAGACCACTGACACAACTACATACACACACCACATACACTCATACATCCCTCACGCACCCAACTTCACACACCCCAACACATTACCCAACACACCCGCTCCAACACACATCACATAACACCCATGGCACCACAAAGGCACCCCTGTTTCACTGAGGAGGAGTTAAGGGTCATGGTGGAGGAAATCATCAGGGTAGAGCCACAGCTCTTTGGAGCACGGGTGCAGCAGATATCAATAGCCAGGAAGATGGAGCTATGGCGGAGAATCGTGGATAGGTTCAATGCCATGGGACAGCACCCCAGAACAAGGGACAACATCAGGAAGAGGTGGAACGACCTGCGGGGGAAGGTACGTAGGAGCAAGACGCCAGCTCTCTATTCAGAGGACTGGCAGTGGAACCCCAACTCCTCCCCCACAACTCACAGCATGGGAGGAGCAAATCTTGGCAATACTGTATCTTGAGGGCCTGACCACAGTCGGAGGAGGTTTGGACTCTGGTAAGTCAACTTTCAACAATTACCACCCCCCTACCTGCATGCCAAACTCATACCCCCACCCTCACTCCCATCACTCCACTACATCCCACACACTCCACCATCACATCGCACTAATCCCAATGCCAAGCCATGCGTGATGTACCAATGCATGGAAACCCCTCACAGCCTTGCATGGACACTCATCACTAAAGCATGCACAGCATAGGGAAACTAACAATCCCACTATACACCAACATACACAAGTAAAAGCTGGCAGGGCAACACCAACCATAGAGTGGAAGCCAGGGATTTAAAATATGTCATGCACATGAAGAATAATACATAATTTACATCCCCACAGGTACCCCAGCCAATGTCACTGGAGAGGAGGTGCCAGCACTATCCAGTCCCCCACCTGAAGAGGCCCACAGTGACGACAGTAACTCTGGTCTTTAGGATCTGGACGATCTACCTGGCCCATCAGGGACCACTGGACAGCCGGTTACCCAAGCCCAGTCACAGACCACCACAGAGCCTCCCCCATCAGGAAACAACACCACAGCACCCACCCAGCATACCCAAACCTCTGTCCCTGGGACACGTCAATCAGCAGTGTGCCCACCTCTACAGGGACCCAAGGCCACACCTCACACCCAAGACAATCAGGGTCCTGGGGTCAGTGGGCACACGATTCAGGGGACAGAGGCACAGGCCAACAGGGAAACTGGGAGGAGTGCTGGGTGCCAAGGGGAGGACAGGACCAGGGAACCGACTCTCCAGGAGGCGCTCTCTGAGATCCTGGGAGCCTTCAACATTCCCAGGACACAATGGGCCAGATCCTAGACAACGTGCAGGAGAACAGGTGGCTGCAGGAGGGACAGTATCAGGGGATCAGGGACGATCTGCAGGCCATCAACAACACCCTGATCTCCATAGCAGGGATGCTGGCAGACATGGCCAACATTATGAGGGAGGCAGTGTCACACCAGCGGGCCCCTGCCACTAGCCAGTCATCTGAACAGCCTTCCACTTCCGCTGCCGCTACAGGCCAGGAGGCCCCACCACAGGACTCACAGGCCACGAGCACCCCTCCCCCTGCAGAAGGTAAACCACCCTGCAACCGTTCCCCGTGATCCAAACAGAAGCCAGAGACACTTGCCAAGACCACCGCCAGGAAATGAGACTCTCCTGATGTTCCCCCTTGTGTCCCACTCAGTCACCCTGTCCACCTTTAACTGACATTGTTCCCACACCTGTGCTACAAACAGACTGGAACAATACCCTGGACTTTCCTCCATCATCACCCTATCCCATTGCACTTCCCCCTCTATACATTATCACCTCAATAAACACCCTTTGATATCAATCGATTTTGAGTATGTCATGTATTCCAAATATTTATTGATTGAAACAGGTACAACCAGTGAAATGGACTGTACATAGAATGAACATAGAATCAATGACCTGTAGTTGACTGTTGTGATCACACCAGGAGTATTTGTCAAATCATCAACATCTGTAAAATGAATAACCAGAGGTAACAGTATGTGGGCATAGAAGTGGGAAATGTCAGCATGACAATGCCACACAGAATACAACTAAAGTCATTGAAATGTAAAGTTGCACTGTCTCACTTGTGTGTCATTGGACATACTGACGGATTACAGATGTTCTGTTGTCCACATGCTCATCCTCCGCTTCCTCATCCTCACTGTCCACAGGGTCCACTGCTGCCACAGGGGCATCTCCAGTCTCCTCCCCCTGCAGAAAAGGGACATGGCGTCTGAGGCCAGGTTGTGCAACATGCATCATGCCACCACTATTTGGCAGACCTTCTAGGGTAAGTAGCACAGGGATCCACCTGCCAGATTGAGGCACCAGAACCTGGCCTTCAAGAGGCCAAAGGTTTTTTCAATGATCCTTCTGGTTCACCCATGTGCCTCATTATAACATTCTTCTGCCCTTGTCCTGGCATTGCTCACAGTGGTCAGCAGCCATGATAGGTTTGGGTCACCTGCAAATATTGATGGTCAACATGTTGCTACACACTATCCTATTTGGCCAACAACATAGGCATACACCAACATATACTGGGTGGGACCCAGTGCTCACCTATTACCCACACCCTGTGCCTCTGTAGTTGGCCCATCACATTTGGGATGCTGCTATTCCTCAGGATAAAGGCATCATGCACCGACCCAGGATACTTAGCATTGGTGTGGGAGATACACTTGTCAGCCAGGCACACCACCTGCACATTCAAAGAGTGGAAACTCTTCATTGTGGCAGGGGGGACAAATGCAAAATGTGTTCCGTCAATTGCCCATTTATATTGGGGATATGTCCCATTGCAAAAACCCGGCCTTCACAGTGGCCAAATCCTCAACATGGGGGAATGCTATGTAGCTGCACATGTGTTTAATCAAGGCAGACAACACTCTTGTCAGCACTATTGAGAACATTGGCTGTGCCATTCCTGCTGCCAAGCCCACTGTCACTTGGAAAGAACCAGTTGCCAGGAAATGGAGCACTGATAGCACTTGCACAAGGGGGGGATCCCTGTGGGGTGAGGGATAGCAGATATCAGGTCACGCTCCAATTGGGCACACAGCTCTGTGATTGTGGCCCTGTACAGTCTATAGGTGAGGATAATGTGCCTGTCCTCCAGTGTAGCCAAGTTCACCAGTGGTCTGTACACGGGGGTATGTCTCCATCTCCTATTCATCCACAGCGGTAGGTATCTAAGGGACAAAAGAGTGAGGAGGCTGTCACAAACTGAACAATGGAGCCACAAGAGTAGTCCACAATGTGCAAACTTGTCATGGGACAGTGTAATTTGTCAAGTATGTGCCTATTTCTCCTGTGACGCAGCATTATTCCATTGGCATGCCCCCTCCCCTGAAATGGCACCCGCCTGTCCCGTGTGGAGGGACAGATGGAAGTGAGGTAATTCCGCTGACGTTGTGCGCCGTGGCGAGAGGCGGTCGGAAACCACTGTGCAATTTCTCATTGGTTATAATTGGGACCTATGGGGTACAGTGGCCAATGGTGATCTATGCCGGTAGTGGTGGTATGCACCGCCATGGACGTGACCGCCATTTTCTATCTGATTCCTCACTTGTTCCCTGACCTTCCATAGGAGAGGACCTACACTGTATGTGGTGCTGTGACCTGTGTCTGGAACTTACCATGGCCCGTGTGACTGGGGAAAGGGCCCCAGCCAGCACTTCAGAGAAATTTGAGAGACTGGTGGATGGGGTCCTACCCCAGTACGGACTGCTGTATGGGCCTCTAAACCAACAGGTGAGTACACTGTGGGCACGATGCATGTGGCATGAATGCATGGAGGTATGTGTGAAGGCATCATGAAAGGGGGAAGGGATGTCCTCTTGACTGGGTACACATTGAGAGCTGGGCTATGTTTGTGCCAATAGTAATGGAAACAGGTATGGTGGGCCATTCGTCTTTGCTGGCTTTAGTGTTTGTCTAATGGTGTTTTCCTGTCTGTATTGCCTCTGCAGGTCAGCGGCCATCAAAAAAAGGGTGCCATCGCCAAGGAAGTGTGGACCCTGGGGGTCTATGGCAGGCAGAGCACCCACTGTCGGAAACAGTGGGAGGACCTGAGATGCTGGGCACGGAAGACTGTGGAGGCCCAGCTGGGGATGGCCTCCCAATGAGGAAGGGGTGCCCATCAGACCCTGACCCCCATGATGGCCCGCATACTGGTGGTGGCCTATCCAGAGCTGGATAGGCGCTTGAGGGCATCACAGCAGGCACAAGGGGGCGAGTACAATGGCCATCATTGAAGGAAATGGCTAGAAGGGTGGTAACCGGGTGGTGGTTGTGTGTCAGTGGGTGCCCGTAGGTCAGGGCAGACATAAGGGCATAGGTCCTCTGGTGGCTAAGGGTCTGAGGGGAAAATACTGCCTACCTAGATTGTTAGCATCCACTACTGGTCAGGGCTGAGTGGGTCTCAGGTGGACTGCAGTTGGCAGTGTGTGCTACTCCTCATGCCTTGGTGGCTAGCAATATCACTGGTAGTGAAATGCATAGTGCGTAGGCCTGTCCCCTGTGTGTGAGGGTGCTGTGTACGCCAATGGGGGAGTTGGTGCAGTCTTTGACCCAGTGTATCTTTTGTCTGTCTCTCTCCCCCTTTCTTGTTTTGTCATCCTATTCTTATGTGCATTAGCATCATCTGGCATAGGAGCAGAGGCACTGGCGACGGAGGGAGCTGCATCCCACAGAACTCTGAGGGCACCAGTGGGACGGAGGGCGAGTGGATCACCACAGCGGAGACTGGAGGTGACAATTCAGATTTTGATATTTCCTCTGATGGGCGCTCCCTGGTGGTGGCGGTTACATCTGTGACCACCGCTGCTACAGGTACGGCCGCCACCCCCGTACCAGCACCACCCTCCCAGCAGCCCCACAGCCAGTTGCCCGTGCCCGCTCACCCAAGAGGGTGGACATCTTCTTCGCCCCAGGCACCTCAGGCCCTGCCCCAGTGAGCCCTGCTGCCCTGAGTGAGGAGGCTATTGTCCTCCTGAGATCCATCTATGTAGGGCAAACAACCATTGTGAATGCCATCCAGGGGCTGGCACCCCAGGTTAAGCAATCTAATGCATTCCTGGAGGGCATTCACAGTGGATTGGCTGCCCAACAGAGATCAATCCAGGCTCTGTCCGCCTCTCTGATGGCAGCCATTGTCCCTCTTTCTACCATCCCCCCTCCAACTTCCACTTTGCGTTCCCATTCTCCTAAGCCCCAACCCATACCAATCACACAGGCAGATGAGAATGCACACAAGACAACACCCAAGAGTGTCACAGGCAAACACAAGCACCACACTTCATCCCACAGGTACTAACACGAACACCATTCAGTTGCAGACACAACAACATCCACTATTTCCATTGTATCCTCCTCCTCCCACACCTCCCACCCAGTTACATCTACACTCACACCTGCATGACCTACATCATCATCCACTACCAGCATCACCACACCAAGCAGAACACACACCTCACTGGCAGACACCTCCACAACATCAATTAACACATCCCCTCTGTCCTCTCCCACCGTGTCTTTCCCCCTAAAGTACACAAAGGCAAGCAATCAGACACCCAACAGCCATCCACCTCACAACATCATACATCCCATGCACCTGCACCCAAATCCAGCAGACAAACCCCTCCAACAACCACTCCCTCATCCTCCACTCCCATTACTTCTCCCTCTTCCCGCCCCAATGTCCCTAAAAAGCTTTTCCTTTTCACAATTGACCTCTTCCCTACCCCTACCCCCCTTCCTGTACATATGGCCAATCAAGGACCCAGCCAAGCACCTTAGCCAAATAGTCCACCGGTCCAGTTTCAGCAGCACCTGCTTGTGGTGGAAAGGATTCCAGGCCACGAATACTGAAGGGGAAGGAGCCTGCACCAGCCAGCAAGAAGGGGAAGGAGCCTGCACCAGCAGCTGTCACAGAGACCACACCACCAGCTGTGGTTGTGCAGCCACCAGAAAATGCAGGGGCTGAGCAGGAGCCTCCCAGACCCACCACCACCACAGTGCAGATATTGGAGGGTGCAGGGGCTGAGCCGAAGCCTCCCACAACCGCCACCACCACAGTGCAGACATCGGAGGGTGCAGGGGCTGAGTAAGTGCCTCCCACAACAACCACCACCACAGTGCAGCCATTGGAGGGTGCAGAAGCTGAACAGGAGTCTCCCATAACCACCACCACAATGCAGCCGTCACGGCCAGCAGACGCCATATGATCCAGCCTCCAAGGGCTGCTGTGCGGTCTGCCTCCACCATAACCAGTGGGAAAATCACCCATTCCAGAAACTTTGGCCTTGCACTCCCCAGGACCAAGCAAAGGGCATGTTGCCCCCTCCAGAACCAGTGGCAAGTCACCCACTCCATAGACTGTGGCTTTGCACTCTCCAGGACCAAGCAGAGGGTATGTTGCCTCCTCCAGAACCAGTGGGCAAGTCACCCACTCCAGAGACTGTGGCCTTGCACTCCCCAGGACCAAGCACAGGGCATGTGTCCCCCTCCAGAACCAGTGGGCAAGTCATCCACTCCAGAGACTATGGCCTTGCACTCCCAGGACCAAGCACAGGGCATGTTGCCCCCTCCAGAACCAGTGGGCAAGTCACCCACTTCAGAGACTGTGGCCTTGCACTCTCCAGGACAAAGGAATGGGCCTGTTGCCCCCTCCTGAACAAATGGTCTTGTTTCTACATCCGGCTGAGGTGCCCCCGAGATGCCTGCCTATTTACCAACTGATGCCCCTGTAGTGTTCTCTCCATATTGGTGCAAGTGTCAAGTGGGGCCTTGGACTTTGCCCTGTGGCCATGTGGCCTCTGTGAACTGTGGACTGGGCAGTGTCCCTTTTTTGTACATTTGTACATATCTGTTGCATTGCTACATCGACTTATTATTTTTGATTTTGATCTTATTACAATCACTATCATCAATTCCTATTGTCCTTGCATTGGTCAGCCAATTATCGGGGCCAAATTTATTTTCTTGTGCAGCTGATTGTATGTATTGGGTGTGTGTGTGGGGTGTGTGTTGTGAGTGTGTGTGTGACTCTTGTTTTCCTCCCCCCCTCCCTTGTGTGCTAGGTGGCTGTACTCACCGTCGTCGTCTTCACTGGTGTTGGTGTTCATGGTGGAGCACGACGTAGAAGATCATAGGGAAAACATGCAGTTCTGGTTCCATGGCGGGGTGGTTCTTCCCTGTGTCTCCAATGGTGAGTCCTTTGAGTTTTGTGCTCTTTTTCCACCACGCTTTTGATGGCGTTGGTACCGCCCCAGAAAAGGTGGCCGTTTGCTAGGTCATAATATGGTGAGTGGAACTTTGTCTTCCGTCTGGCTGTAGACGGCTACCGTCATGGTAACTCTTGTTTCCGCCCTGGCTGTCGGTGTGGTACATTGGCTGTCTTTCTTTGATATCACCGGCATGGTCATTATTTGGCGGTAGTTATCGCCAGCCTGTTGACAGTATTATTGCCACTTTATCACCAACTGCCAGGGTCGTAATGAGGGCCATAATCTCTTCCTCAGAGGAAGAGCAATAGGAGTGGAAAAAAAAAACCTTCATTAAAGGTTGATTAATCTCCCTCTCATTTGCCACATGAAGGCCCTTGATAAAGGAAACCCATCTTGGTTCTTCCATAGGTAAAGGGAGGGATCTAGCTCTTACTCCACAGCCATCCCCAACTAACGTCCAAAAGGCCCTAGCCTGGCCTCTTACTACTGCCTCCCTTACTTTAATCCAGTGCCTATCACATTCTTGTTTCTTCTGACAGGCTATTACTCGGGCCCTTGTCCTCATTAGAAGAAGCACCCTAGCTTTCCTATCAGGATCATGTACCAAATATTGTTTTCTAACAAGTGTGTTCATTTCCCGATTCAATGATAAAATGGAGGGAGGGGCCACCCTAGGCTGGTCCAATTAGTTTTTTAATTAACACCTTTATTAACTGCTTCATAAATGTATTAAAACATTCTATTTTCTTTACTGCTCAATTATCTAGGATATTAAGGGAAGATTCTATTTTGACTATCAGACCCATACTTGTCTTATAAACCTAGTGTGCCCCCCCTCTCTTCTTACTAAACCTGAAGGAAGCACTATCCAATTTCCAGGAGCTGGTAGGCATCATGTTAAAATTTAAAGAGAAGGCAAACAGGTGATGATCGCTAAGTGGAGTATCTGAGACCTTTAAGTCACTCAAAAGACAGAAAGAGGTACAACCTACCACCACATAATCCAAGACAGACCACCCCTAGGGGCTCTATGAGTATTTGCTGCTAAAGAATCTGAGGGTAACCTCCTGTTAGCTATAATACAATCAAACTTTTTCAACTGGGCCAGCAGCACTTTCCCTCTCTTACTTGTTCTTACTTTGTTAATAAATAATGTACACATAATTATATCAGCCATAAAAGCACATAGTTACATTTTGTTTCATACACTTTTTTTAACTTGTATTAGATAAACATTTTTATTTTAAAATTTTTTGAGGCAACATATAATTTTTAATATATATTAAGCAGTAGTATTAGAGAACTGTTTTAGAGTACAGTTTCAAATATATTTTACAATTGTTTACATTTTCATTACATTTTCACACTTTGTTATTGCAGTTTAAAAAAAAATAATTAATGGTTCTATTCATTTCATTCTTTTGTTTTCATTTAACAATCATTTTTTTATCACTACGTATATTTTTACTCTATTAACTTCTCTTAGAACTGGCATTATTGGCATGGTCTCCCCTGTCTTTTTTTGCCTCTGCTTCCTATGTTTTAACTGTGTGCCGGACTTTGTTTTTACTGGTTTTGGTACCCTGGGTAGTTTACCCCTGCTCATCATGGCTAAAGTGCAAGTGCTCCCTGAGTAAATTGTATGTGTAATTGGCCTTTCACTGACTGGCATATTTTATGTACTAGTAGGTCCCTAGTAAAGTGCACTAGATGTGACCAGGGCCTGTAAATCAAATGCTACTAGTCGGCCTGCAGCACGGGTTGTGCCACCCACATGAGTAGCACTATAAACATGGCTCAAACCCACCACAGCAGTGTCTGTGTGAGCAGCATTAAATTGCCAATTCCTCCCCTTTTTATACATGTAAGGCAGCCCTAAGTTAGGCCCTAGGTAGCCCCAATGGCAGGGTGCAGTGTATGTTAAAGGTGGGACGTGTACTGATGTGTTTTACATGTCCTGACAGCGAAATACTGCCAAAGCTGGTTTTTACTGTTGCAAGACCTATCTCACTAGGTTAACATGGGGGCTGCCTTTAAATATCTTTTAAGTGAGTTTCCCTTTGGGCGCTTATGGAGATATGGAGTTTGGGGTCTCTGAACTAACAATTTGAAAATACATCTTATGGTAAAGTTGTTTTTTAAATTATCAGTGTAAAAATTCCACTTTTAGAAAGTGGACATTTTCTTGCTTAAACCATTCTGTGACTCTTCCTGCTTGTGTAGTCCCTGTTTGGGTCAGACTGACAGTTGGGCTGTTTGTGACTCCCCTCTAGAGAGTGACACAAAGGGAGCTGGGGTGCAGCCTGCATATCCTGATGGACCATCTAGGCTAGAGCGGAGGGAGGAGTAATGCTTTACACCTGAATGTGCTGTGTCTGCCCTGACACAATGCAGTCTCCATCCCCCTGATGTGAGTCTTGAGCCATGCCTGGGCAAGGCAGGATCTTGTGAACAAAAAAGACTTTCCTTTGAATGTTGCCTACTTGAAAGTTGTAGACCCAAATCCCTAGATTTGACTTCTGGAACTAAGAGGAACCTCTGCCAAGGAGAAAAGCCGAAGAGTTGTATGAGGAGTACTGCCCCTTTTTGATACAAACCAGAGACTCTGTGTAACAACAACATTTCCATTGTTTTCTATGGAGTAAGACACTTTTTATTTTAAAAATTCATACATTGACTTGTGTATGTTGGATGTTTCTCGTTTTGATCTTGTTTGATTTAGATATTGGCTATTTTTCTAAACTGGTGTGGTGTCCATTTTGTAGTGTTTTCACTGAATTACTTTGTGTTTTGGTACAAATAGCTTACACATTGCCTTTGAGATAAGCCTGACGGCTTGTGCTAAGCTACCAAGGGGGCGAGCAGGGGTTATCTTACGCGTGTATCTCCATTGCCCTGACCAGAGTGATGGTCCCTTATTGGACATAGTGCAAATTGACTGCCAACCAGGGGCCCCATATATAACAACTTCATTTTGAGAAACATTTCGTTCCTTTCAAACATGATGTCCTACTGCTACTCTAAGTACAAGGTAAGTCTTCCACTAAGTTAATATTTAGGAGTTTAGGCAATGTGGGTAGGGTTAATTAGTGCTGAATAAACTGTTATTTTTTGTGGAAGTGTAATTTTGTAGGTTCATAGTGCAGCAAGGTAGTCAGTTGGTTTGTTAGGTGGTTTATAGAAAAGTTTATGCTATGGTTTCTAGGAAGTGGAGGCTTTTTTATTTATAAAGAGTTTTACTCTACATTGTAGCATTTCACACATTGCTTTGGTCTGTGTGGATATTTTAGGTTGACTCTGGGTTAAAGATTGTTGTGGCATTAGTTCTTAATAGCTCCAGCCTAATGTGGCTTGGAAGGCATTGTGCTATCCTTTTGCAGTGTTGTTTTCAAAACTTGTTGGGCTATGGTGCTATCATCGATGTTCCACCATGGTATTTGAAACTTGATTTGATTTTTATGGCAAAAAGGTGCAATCTGCCAATCAAAGTATCTTTAAGATAGTCAATTATGAACATAGGGGCATATTTACATCACATGTCTATTTTCTGTGCTGCACCACGCCACTTTGAAAAGACAGACATGCACCATATTTTTCCAATATGGTGCATTTCTGTCCTTTCCCCCTGTACTGGTGCACAATTTGCTGCCTAGCGCCAACACAGGCACCCTTGCACCATGCTGCAAGGGTGCCTGCGTTGCATGGATTGCTGTACTTTCCTGCAGAATGCAGTACACATAAAAAGTGGAAAGAATGAGGAAATAAAATATTTTTTTCCTCGTTGTGCCTGCCCTGGGGAGGGATATAAAGTTTTGAGACATTCCCGGGTTTAAATTGCCTTGCAAATGTGGGAATGCATCAAAACTGATGGGTGTTTGTTGCATATTCTACACTGCAGATTTTTTGAAGTTTCGCTAAAGGCTTTGATTGAAGTTGTTATATCAGCATTGTATGAATTGTTATTATAATTGTTTGCTGAAAGTGAATTAGGATTTTTTGGAGGTAGTAATTGTTTCTCCCTGTTTTAAGTAGACTAAAGGCCTGATTATAAGTTTGGCGGTCATGTTCCTGCAGCTGAAACAGTGTCAGAATCACCGCTGCATCATTGGTTATCTACCAGCTCTATTACAATCCATGTGGTTACATAGATGACAGACTACTGTGGTCCGCCACCGCCAGGAAATCTCAACAGTGGCAAGATAGGCCAGTGCATCTTTTGGAGCACGGATTGTCAGTGTTACCATTGGCCTAATCATGAAGTGCCTTTCCACCAAAGTGACTGTGGTGGTCTAACCACTACATCTGAGCTGGCAGAAAGGGAGGGAAATACTCACCTGTATTCGGATTCTTATGTCCTGTGCCACCATGGAGCCGATCCTTCATGTCCTGCCCCTGCTATTCCTTCTTGATGGCATCCAAAACTACACCATCATGAATACAAATGATGGTAAGCTAAACTCTTACCCATTTCCATCAACTCCTCAGCAAATAGATACCCCGCCATGGACCTGGCAAAGGGTCTGTGGTCCCTGTGCCAAAAATATTTTGTAGGACCTTGTATGGAATTGTTCTCAATGTATGAACCAGTAAAAGCTTTATGATTCCCTCTTTGCCCGGTCACTGACATTGCACAGGCCACTCTACAAAAGTCAGCGTATTTACATCTCATAATCAGGATCAGTGATGTGTGTCAATTAAATTGTGTCAAAGGAAAGCACCTCCTCATAAATATGATAGCTATTAATCCCTGTGACACCCTCAGATTGCCCACATGCTAGGTCCTCTGGTGATATCAAAGATACATCTGTATGGATGTGTCATGAAACTGAAGCACACCTTCTCTGCTAGATGTCTGTATTGGAATCTTACATATCATCCACATTTCAAGGTAATGTTAGGTAAATAGGATTCAAAATAATCAGTGTGAGAAACATTCAAAGGTCACAATGTAAAGAGTCTTTGCAGATTAGGTTTGCCTCTACCAAGGGGAACCCTGGAAGGCTTGGGTCCTGGGTCACATGCCTCAAAACATGTAAAAGCTCAGAACCTGTGGCTTGAAGTATATCAGTGAAACCAATAGCATAACCAATTGCCATGCAGATGTGGGTAATGCGTAAGTGCAAGTCATGAAAGCAAACAGAGCAGTACCAGCATTTGTCTCACATTAATATAAAGTAGGTGTAAGATACACACACAAAATTGGACACATGTCAATTAAAATTCCTAATAAGGTATGATAGTTTACCACCCTCCATGTGTCGATGGACAAATAACTAACTTGTAGACATTAAAGAGATAGCCACCATACGTCATAGGGAGAAGTACAATCTAAATGATGCTGATATTGGCTAAGCAAAGCTGAAATAGTTACAATATGAATTACCACCTATTTCAATGTCTGCACCAATTGAATTTCATCCCACATATCCATACTTTGAAGATTCCCCTTGTCCTGTGTGACTCCAGCACTGGTTCTGAGACGCACACTGGTTCTTAAACTGTAGTCACACATCACAAAGTATCCAATAACATCAATTAGTTAGAAAAGTAATAGCAGGTCTAATGTGTTCTAAACAAAGCAAATCTTTAATTTTACATAAACAATCATGTTTTGTCAACCAAAGGCCAATGACTAGTTCATTTCCACATTGTGGGGCCCAGCACACTGCTGTCCCACTGTTAGAAATGGGGTTCCTGGTTGGTGAGGGTAGGCTCCTCAGTCAGGCACAGACCACCCCTCTAGTCAGAGCGAGGGAGCTTCACACCCAAGATAACCCCCGCTCACCCACTTGGTAGCTTAGCATGAGCAGTCAGGCTTATCCCAGAGGCAATGTGTAAAGCTTTTGCACAACACACAACATTGGTGACTAAATAAATACACCACAAAGGAAACACTACAATAAGTTATTTAGAATTAAACTGTATTGCACAAAAACATTAGACCAAAAATGACATGTATAAGTAATACCCTGCTACTCAAGCAGTTGTCAGAACATCACACAGGTTACCAATCTTTTGTGAAAGTAAGGACTTGTCAGATCAGTATTATTCCCAAAAAAATATAGAGGTCATACTACCCATTATCATGAAATGCAAGTAGCAGAAACAGTCCCCTGTTGCACATATCATAAGCATTCCCTTCCCAGTACATATCAGCCAGGTAATACCCTGCACTCACTGTCCCAGCAGAGGAGCATAGATCAGCTCATGATAAGGCTGTAGAAACACTGAGGGTCACAAAACACTGTGGTGACCTGTAGTGCATACACCAACAACACCTTCTACACAAAGGTTGCAGTACCGCAGTGCTCCTCTGATTAGATATGTAGTAATTGCAGCACATCCTGCCCAGGGAAAGGAGTTCCTATGCTCATATTAGGGGTAATGTGGTAATGTAATTGGAGGTCGCCACCCTGGCCTGCTACTGATGTCAGTGAAGCTGTACCACACCGGAACCCCCAGCCGGTGATCACAAGTATGGGGAGGGCACATGTTGTCCTCCTAAGCTGCCAGGAGGCCTCTCTGGGTTCCCTGAGCAGGACGAACACCAGCCAAGTCACTGGCAGCTGCCTGCATCCTCACGGTGCATTGCCGTCCTCCACAATGCTGCCTTACCTTAGTGGTGCATCTGGGGCCCTCCAGGGCCTTCTGGACCACTACTTTTCCTTCCTTGAGAGGTAGCACTGCCTGGGGGGTTCCACCCACCATGTACGGGCCCTGCTTCGTCTTTTCGGCTTGACCCGAGGCAATGACCTCAAGTTAGGGCCAACTCATGCCCCCGGGGTACTATAAAGAGTGAGCCTCATCCATACTCTCTGGGGACTGGCAGTGGTTCTGTTGCATTGTCCAAAGACAGAGAGGAGGTGGGATGCAGGTACACCCAGACCCCAGACCCGACCACAGGATGAGCAGGGGCACTCTACTCATGCGCTTCTGTTCGGACCAACACATCGCTTCTCTCATGCTTGTGAAATAAGGCACAGAGCTCTTGTCACCCCCTGAGGGCAAGTGAAGGGGGTGCTCTACAGGCACCTGTCTAAAAAGAACCACAGCCCATTCCTTGCACTTTGAAAAAGAGAAAGCCAGGGAGAAAGGCAGGATCCACCCAGCCCCTGGAGACAACTAGGGGACACAGGGCTGCATGGCCCATGCAAGCAGGCCAGCTCAAGGGTTTAGGGCAGTGGCAGTCTTTCTAGTGACCTAGCAGGTCACAGGTCAGCACAACAGCAGGGCAGTCCAAAGGCAGTTCCTGGCGAGTCCTTCCAGCATCCAGTGTCCACTCCACCCAGTATCTCTGTCCTCCATCTTTCTTCCTTACATGGGGAACAACCTTTATACTTATACTTCTTTTGCCCAGCTTCCACAAAGGTGGGGAGGAGGGTTCCAACCAGCACTAACCAGTTCCAGGATGTCTCCTATGTTCTCCAGCACCTGCTCCAGACATCAGTAGGGGGTAAATGAGCACTGTGTGTGGGCCTGGGAGAGGAACACAAGGTTGGGGTGGACAGGAGGCTGCAGTGATGAAGGAGGCGAAAGCCTGAAAAGATCTCTGTCAGCCAGGCATGGCACTGTGAATGCCTTTTTGCTAGGCCACCATCTGCTGCAGATGGGTGCCCTGCCCCCGGATGGCATTCAGGAGGGCATTGTGACCAATAGAGATGTGCTTCAGAGATCAACAGCCTCCTCACTCAGTGCAGCGGGGGACAGGGGCAAGGGCTGAGTTGCCTGAATGAAGGAGATGACTCCTCTCTTAGCTGGGTTAGGCCAACTGTTTGGAGAACAACAGGGAGGGTGGAAATGGAACAGTGTGGTGGACAAGAATGAAGTGGAACTAATCCTGTGGGGTCTGCCACCACTCAGGAGCATCCACCAGATGATGACTCTGGATCTGAAGAAATTAAGAGTGTACACTCGGTGGCACTCACCACACCTTCCTGGTCACTGGATCACTCTGTGTCCAAACTGTAAGATCCTGACCCATTGTGACCAGCTGAGCCCCCTAAAACGTTGGCCCCTTCTCCTTTGCTTACCCTGTATGAATTTGAAATGACATGTAAAAATTGTTTATTTCAACTGCATTTCCACACCTGACCATCACATATCAACAGAAAACATTTATTAAGTGCACACATCACATCAGATTCATGGTTCACTATATCGGGATCAGCATTAGCACGAGCACATGCATGTATGCTACATAACCTGGAAACACTTGGTTCCAGTTATGTCATAACCCAGACAGCTCCAAAAGCATTAATCTACACTCCATCATTATGTCCATACTAGGATAGTTGATCACCTTGTATACTTTGACACTTGTAGTATACAATAGTAAAATGATGTTACCAAATAGGATGTCTACAAAATATACATTTCCACAATGTTCATTTACCTTGCAACACATCATGATGTCATTAAGGTCAGGTTAAAAGCCAAAATACCATCAATATGTGCTGTAGCAAGAATCATGTCACAAGCAAATTCTAAATTGCACACTGATGACACTATTGACTTGAAACGTCATCATATGTCCTCTTCTGAAAAAGTCTATTAAAAGCTGTACTGAAGTAGTTTAGCTGGGTACCACATGTAGCATAGAACAGTAGCTTGGAGACATTGAGGTACAAAGTTCTGGGAGATAGATACTCTAAATGCACACAGCATAAGACTTCTTATAGCCATATGAACATCACCAATCCTGCTTGGTACAGGTGATAACACCATTCATAGATTACATTGCTTCATGCCAATACACCTTTGAAGGTTGTTGTGTGTCAGTGAATATCTATGACATGAAGATGCAGGATCAATATAGTCCTAATGGGATGGCACATCACAGCACTATTTAGTATAGCAAACACAAATTGCCTTGTTATGATAGCTACATTTCCACATGGCACTCCCTGATGCATGTCACCAGTCAGTGAACTCATTTTGAAACACTGATGTAGCTGAACTAACAAGAGGGAAATGTACACTGGGCAGCATATAGGCATTAATGCTGATGGCACCAGCGATGTTTGCACACTCATGTCACTGTTGAATGCCAACTTACCAATGAGAAGTGTTGTCCAGTCACTGCATGGAGAGTGCACTATATGCCATGTTACATGTAATAGGGCCACCATCACATGAGAGACAATCGTGAGGGAACATCACTCCTTACACAAGGAAGACAAGTGGCCTGTTCGGTACAATTGTCACCCAGTACATCAAAGAAAATAAGATGATTTCACTCAGCCATGTGTCTGCTCAAGACATTTAATTGGTAGTAAACTGGACTTTTCTCTATTCCTGGTCATAAAGACAATATTCACAGCACATCAGCATGCACCTACTACCAGACCTACAAAGACAGTAACTCTTCTTGTGCGTCGCACATGGGCCACCCCAAATATTGATGGGGGAATGCCTGCCTGTAACACACCAAGTTGGCAATGCAATATGTATGACTCAAGCCAGAACCTACCCCATAGTAGCTGCTGCTGGTCCCTCAACTGCCCATCAAGCTCTGGGCAGGCCACCACCCATATGAGAGCCATTAGGTGATTGAGGCCCTTCTTCAGTGTTAGGCGAATGGCAGAGGTCACTTGCCAAACTCTTTGGGTCGGAAAACTGCCACTCTAGTTTTCTGGCCGCTGGCCCTATTATGAGTTTCCCTTTGGCCCAGTGGGAAACTCACCACAACATTGACACCGGCTCGTAATTGAGCTGGCGGCAATGTTGTGGTGCATCAGGTGCAACAGCACCGGTCGCGCTTTTCACTATCTGTGATTCGGGCAGTGAAAAGCCCAATGGGACTGTCCATGGGGCCCCTGCTCTGCCCCGTTTTTGCCAGCCTTTGCATAGCGGTAGGACCGCTATGCAAAAGCCAGCAAAGAGGGGAGTCATAATCCCCAGAGCAGCGCTACTTGCAGCGCTACCCTGGCAGATTAAGACTGCAAGCACCTGGAAACCTGGCGGTGCCGGCAGTTGGACTGTGGCAGCTCCACCAGGGTCATAATGTGGAGGCCAGACCGCTGCTTTGGCGGTGGTCCGACCTCCATCGCGAGTCTGCCGGTCCCAGGACTGCCAAACTCACAATGAGTAACTCAGTGTCTAGTGCGCACCCCATCCACGTTGGGAGGACCACCCATGATCTTCTGTGTCCACTGCCTCAAGTCCTCCCATTTCTTCTGGCAATGGATGCTGCACCACTAATAGACCCCGAGGGCTTTCTAAATTAATTGCTTTTGATGGGCGTTGACCTGCATGGATACAATAGATTAATATACAGATTATTACACCATGTTTTTGGTTATATATTTGGTTGAGACACATTTTATTTACATTTAGCACAAGCCTACATCAATAGTCAACACACTACATGTGTAGTTTTCACATGCTGAGCAGTACAAAAACATGAATACACCTTTTTGACATTCCTCAACCCTGGTCATGTCCTACACTGACTAAGCCAGCCCACTAACATCATGTGGCCTGGGGCCATCCTGCATGTAATGTGCTGTGAGCTACTATGAAACATAACACAACATTGTGACCTTTTGAAGACTAAACTATTTTTTGCATGAATGTACAGACACCTTTACAGCCAGACCCATTGACTAGATGCATACAATCCATACAGGTTGGTACCATAGTTTAGGGTAGATTCTAGGACTTTCGTCACAAAGAAAGAGCTAGGATACGGGTCACTGAGAGTTTCCATAGTGGGGATATGTGGACATGTGGACTACTTAATAGGACATCACACCATGTCTGATTGAGTTTGTGTGGTATGTACTGCCATCACAGGACACACCATTTGCTGTATGTGGCACTGTTACAGGGATGACATAAACCCATCTTTGTATTTTTTATTTGTTGTTGTTGTAACTAAGCTGGTGATTCACATATCAAATTCTCTTCGGAAGTAACCAACTATCTGCACAGTTATTGTGTCACATGTGCAATAGGTCTGTACAGTGCAAGCATGGCTCATAGACACTTGACAACAGACCTGTGGGAGTAAGGGGCCTGTCATAAGTAAATGCTACACATTAACAATGTGGGTCAAAATAAAGAAGTAGCAGGTCAGCGGGTTAACTCAGTCACTATTCCAAACATAGCCCATGTCAGGGCTACTATTGGTTCAGATAACTGATTTTGGGAACATTCAAACATCTGCAGGTTTACACAGAGATTGCCCTGTGCATAAGTTGTATTGCCATAGTAACTCTGCCCCAGCCTGTAGCATGGCCCATAATGGGCAGCACTAATTGTCAGGCCTTGCTTTCTGCAGGCTGAGAATACTCATCCCACATGAACATCATATGTCCACCACTTCATTGAATAAAAGTACATGGACTGTGGGAAATGGAAAGGATAGAGTTAAGCAGAGTAAGACATCTTTATGAGATAGGTACCTGTTCCTCTGGCGAGCCATATAGCTGGTCACACAGGGGTAGTACTTTTTTGACCCATAGCTTCCAGCTCCTCTGGAGAGATGGCACAGGCCCTCTCACCTACTTGCCCTGGCATGATTGCTGCCAGAGGTGGCAAACAACAGCTAAGGTGGAGAAGGTGTTAAAAGCAGCGGTGTTAGGAGGCAAATTAGTTGTTTTTCAAACCACAGCATATATGTATGCCACATATGCGGTCATCAGCGTAGATTGACACAGCCTTTGGCCCTCTCACATCACAATCACCAATGTTAGCCTATGACTGTGTCCGTCATGGATAAAACCATCCACCTCATGGTCGACTTCCACTGGCGGCGACAGGTTCTGAATGTCCAATTTGTGAGGTCAAGCAGCCACCACTTTAGTGGTTGTAAGTAAAGTATTTATGATTGTTAAGTGTGCCACAACCATTCCAAATGAGGACTAACATGTTTACATATGGAGTACTCCATCGCTATGTTATTTTCATAACACAAATCATCTGTGTAGTTCATTACTGTGCATAAAGGCAAATGTGTACGTGCACTGTACACCGCAGTTGAAGGTTTTTGACCTTACATATCCAAAATTAACATTATTGTGCTAAGAATACATTACTGAATGTATATTTTGCACATTTATGTTCCAGACACATGTGAAGGCCACAATGGGGACTATTGGTGGATGTTCAATAGTATACTATTAACATGCAGATAATTTGTTATTTTTTCTGAACCAGTAGTGTGCTGTCACATTACTTTTGGGTGACTCTTCACGTGTTACTGAGGACATTGGGGCGAATGCTAATAAACTGTTTTCAATTCACACATAGGTAGCCTGGGAGAAAGAGGAGATTACTGCCTCCAGTGTGCCACAAATTTCCAGACCTTCAGACCATGAAAGAAGGGGATGTCATCAAGATGTTTCGTTTAAATAGGCAAACAATACAGGATTTTATGCCATATGCCTGATATCCTGCCTTAAAACACTAATCCTACATGTAGCCCACCAATTGAGAAACTTATTTTGTTATTTCATTTTCTGGCCACAGGTTACTTTCAATACACTGTGGCTATAATTGGTGGTATGTAACAACCAATATTCAGTGGTGTATTACAAGATGTACTTTCAGCAGTAATGAAACACATTGACAGCTACATCCAGTTCCCCAGACGTGAGGTTTTAGTCAATGTGAAGGTTGAGTTCTATGGATGTGGTTGCCTCCCACATGTGGTTGGAGCTATTGATGCCACCTATATTGCCTTAGTATCACTGCAGGTCAGGGAACAAGTTTATTGGAAAAGGAAGAACTTCTATTTTATCAACATGCAGTTTGTCTGCTTACTGGATTTGTATATCTCAAATATCTATGCCCGGTTCCCAGGATCAGCCCATGATTCCCTCATACTGCAGAACAACACCATACCCCAGCTGATGTGACAACTACTACCTGAGAGGGTCTGGCTTGATGGTAAGTATGATCTGTCCTAACTTTGTGTGGGTATTGTCAGGTACTATGATCAGAAACTGTATGACTTATTGTAGCACTTATGTCTGTCTTCCAACTAGGAGACTCAGCATATCCTAACCGTCCTTGGTTGTTGACACCGCTGAGGAATCCAACAATGCCAGGGAAGTCCACTTAATGGAAGAACACAATGGCCAGTGGAGCAGGCTTCTGGACTACTGAAGGCCAGATTCAGATGTCTGGCCAAAACTGGGGTAGCCCTCCTGTTCTCACTCGGGAAGATGTGTCAAATCACTATTGCCTGCTGCATGCTCCATATAATTGCCTTGTGACGGAACATCCCTTTTATTGCAGAGGATGGAGACCATGAAGTGCCACTGGGTTAGGATCCTGAAATGACAAATAATGATGATACTGGTGAAGAGGAAGGAGTTGAATCACATCAAGATCTCATCAACATCCTCTTCTCATGATTGTAAGTATCATTTTCCTACTGAGAGGAGTATGTTGTAATTGGCATCATACAATTGTAACTCTACTCTTTCATACACTGTGACTGACAACTCAGCCTCTGAAAAACATGGGGCTGTATTTATACTTTTTGGCGCACAACTGCGCCAACGCAGTTGTGCGTCAAAAAATTTAACGCCGGCTAACGCCATTCCAAAGCGCCATGCGGGCGCCTTATTTATGGAATGACGTTAGCCGGCGGAGCTGACTGGTGTGCGTCAAAAAAAATTACCCACACCAGGCAGCGCCGGCGTAGGGGAAAATGGAGCTTGGGCGTCAAAGAATGGGGCAAGTCGGTCTGAGGCAAAAAAGTTGCCTCAACCCGATTAGCGCCATTTTCTTTTACTCCCACCCTCCATTGACATGACTCCTGTCTTAGCAAAGACAGGAGTCATGCCCCCTTGCCCAATGGCCATGCCCAGGGGACTTCTGTCCCCTGGGCATGGTCATTGAGCATAGTGGCATGTAGGGGGGCACAAATCAGGCCCCCCTATGCCACAAAAAAAAAAAAAAAAAAAAAAAAAAAACCTGAACTTACCTTAAGTTCCCTGGGATGGGTCCCTCCACCCTTGGGCGTACTCCTGGGGTGGGCAAGGGTGGCAGGGGGTGTCCCTGGGGTCATGGGAGGGCACCTCTGGGCTCCTTCCGACAGGTCCCTTAACGCCTGCCCTGACCAGGCGCTAAAAAATGACGCAAAAGCGGATGGACGTCATTTTTTTTGACCCGCCCACTCCCGGGCGTCATTGTTGCCCGGGAGTTTAAATACGGCGCACATGCCTCGGAGTCATTTTTTAGACGGGAACACCTACCTTGCATATCATTAACGCAAGGAAGGTGTCCACGCAAAAAAATGACGCAAACTCCAAGATCTTTGGCGCTAGACGGGTCTAACGCCAAAGTATAAATATGGAGTTAGTTTTGCATCGGATTTGCGTAAAAAAAAAACGACGCAAATCCGGCGCAAACAGAGTATAAATATGCCCCATGGATTTTTATTGACGTGACATAACTCTGACTTTAAGTCAGTGACAATGACTAAAACAAACGTGTATGAAATTTGTTAAATGGGATATGGAAAAAAAGGGATGCTTTATCTCACCAAAAAAAGTGTCCTGCTGTGCTCTAGTGGAGAGGCAAAGTATTATGGTCTGAGAATAATTGTGTTTTATAGTGTGATTTGCAGGTGTGTCAGCTTGGCCAATGGATATCAGCTGTGTTGTTTTTGTATTCATCTAATGGGCACTGTTCTGATGCTTTGCTGAGAGCGTACCATGACTACCTACCACCGTCGGGGAACCGCTGCAAGGGGACCACCAGTACAACTTTGTTTTCAGAATCGGCTCAGTGGGAAATTGTGCCCTGATGGTACAAGAATACGGCCAAAACGCATAGCTGGAGGCATACTTGGCAAATACAATTTTCTGCATTTCAGGAGTTGTTCACGAAATCCTTTATTGGTGGATGGGAGTTGATGTTATGTTGGGCGTACGGAGCCCGTTTTATATATATATATATATATACATATCCAAGAAAAGTGACTCAAACAGATGGTCTCACCAAAGAACAAAAATATATTTCCCCTACACGTTTCAGCTTCTGCCTTTCTCAGGTAGTACAAGATGGTTTGCTCAGTGGCTGCACAGCTGACACTGCTGGATTTTCTTGGGACTCGTATTCTTTGAGATCCAGATTTTTGCCCTGGCTGGCTGTTGTTTTCTTGTGATCTTATATGTGTATATATATATATATATATATATATATATATACACACACACACATATATATATATATACATATGTATATATATATATATTGCAGTAAGTTTGAAATGTTTGTTATTTTATATATAACAGTTTCAAATGCATTTCACTTTTTAAATGTTATACTTCCATGTCCGCTGTTTTAGCTTGCTGCTTTATCCTTCACTGCTGCATTGAGTCGCGATCTGGGTTAGGTGGTGCAATTTAGTCTGTTGAGATAGGGACGGTTTGTTTTAGTTTATTATCGAAAAATAGCTATCTTAATATTTAGGTTGTTTGGTTGGTAGTTTGCTTTTTAACGTTAAGAGGGTTTAACATTTAATTATAATGCCTTTTTTTTCTCTATTTTTTTAGTTTGTCATTTTGGAAGTTAATGTTCTTGGTCAGCAGGACAATGTTCTTGTTTGTAATCTTGTAATGACAGCTACAGTTTGGAGATATAAATAGAAAGATCTGTTGTAGTGGTTCATAAAAGGTTAATCATTAGGTAAATAGCTTTCTAAAAATGTTTGCTACAATTTTTTAACTTATTTTCTGATATAGAGGTTTAATTTTGTTCAGCTTAATTCCTGCAATGTCAACGTGGCACGTGCCAGAACGTCACTTTACTAAAGATGTAGCTTTTTGCTATAAGGTTTAGGACATTTTTATGCTAATTTTTACAGTGTTTCTTTATATAAATTAAGAGGTCTGTTGGTTACTTTGTTTTTCACTTAAGTTTATTCGTTTATAAGTTGATTTTTCTAGTGTTCAATATCATTGTGTTTAATATTTTTTATATTTTCCATATTTTTAGTGATTGTGAGATATTTTGTGCACTAGATTTTTGTGTTTGCTATTGTGGTATTCTGGATATCTGTATTGGCGGTATTTGTGTTCTCAATATTTTTGTGATATTTGTTTCTGTATAGGGTGACAATATTTTGGTAAATTATAATCTTTGCTGACAATTTGAAATTTTATATTTTGGTGCATGAAATTGTGTCATATAACTAAATAAGGGAATATATTATTCCATTAATGTAGGATCCAATGCCATTTTTAACCATCAGAGGCACTTCCCCCATTTTCAAAGGTAAAGGTACGGTCTTTTGTGGAAAATACACATATTAAATCAAGTAAGTATGGACAGAAAATGACTGTATTTATAACTAACAGACAAATAAGGGTGCAGAATAGAAATGGTAGCTTCGCAAGAGAGAAATCAGTCCCAAGATAGCATCAATGCACATTTAAGCATGTTTTAATTTTAGAGGATATCACATTAGGAGAGGGAGAAACAGGTGTGTAGAAAATCGTTAATTTTAATAGTGGATATAGCTTACCAATAACAGTATGTCTCAGCTTTATTTAGAAGACATTCATGTTTCATGTAAAGATTACTAAACAACAAATTTAAAAGTACAAGAATTAGAATATGTTATACTCTACATGATCTCAAACAGTATTTAAATTTCCTTATAACTGAACACGTGCTTCCTCAATAATGTGTTTTTTTAAAGAGATACAATTTTTGTAAATGGGTGTTTTAATATGTATATTTTGTATCCCTATTTGCTTTTAGGTGTGTTGCTATTCTTTCAGCCCTAATTTTGTATATTTATTTGTCTCTAAGGGCCAGATGTAGCAAAGGATTTGCGCCTCGCAAACAGCAAATGCCTCTTTGCTATGCAGAAATGCATATTGCGAGTCGGGACCGACTCGCAATATGCATTTCAGAATCGCAAATAGGAAGGGTTTGCGATTCTGAGTGGTATGCAATACCATTTGCGACCGCCTACGCGGTCGCAAATGGTGTCGCAGTTACCATCCACTTCAAGTGGATGGTAACCCACTCGCAAATTGGAAGGGGTCCCCATGGGACCCCTTCCACTTTGTGAATGGACCCAAAAAAAATGTTCAGGGTAGGTAGTGGTCCAAGGGAAACTAAAGGTTTCGTTTTTTTTTTTAAGTGCAGCTCGTTTTCCTTTAAGGAAAACGGGCTACACTTAAAAAAAAAAAAACTGCTTTATTGAAAGCAGTCACGAACATGGAGGTCTGCTGACGACAGCAGGCCTCCATGTTTGCGAGTGCCTATACTCGCTATGGGGCCGCAATTTGCGACCCACCTCATGAATATTGATGAGGTGGGTCATTGCGACCCCATAGCGAGTCGCAGTCGGTGTCTGAGACACCGTACTGCATACCAATTTGCGAGTTGCAAATTGCGAGTCGCATGGACTCACACTTTGCAACTCGCACATTTTTTAGCTACATCTGGCCCTAAGTTTTCGATTTTTTTTATTTTATTTTTTATTTGGAATAAATAATGCATTTCATGTAGTTGGTTGTTATCATGTCTTTCCAGAGATCACTCATATACTGATATCAAATCTGTGCCTCCTCACAACTGTCTTTCTCGTTGGAACACTATACTTTTTTTAGGTATCAGAAAAGCCCAGGACCTATGTACATATTTTCAGTACAGTCACTGTTGTCTCATGCAAATTGTCTGAAATATAGCTTGAATGTATCAATTCAAGCTATAAACTTCTGGTATGACATTCTGAATGCCCAGGATTGGCCTGATCCATACCATGTGTACAACATTTTTGGTAATTGTTAGCTTTGGATTTGTAGGTAAAACACACGGGCCCTCATTACAACCCTAGTGGTAAATGCCGCTTACCGCCGTGCAGAAGACTGCCAACATACCGCTCCGGCCGCGGAATTCCACTACAGGTCTTACGACCCACAGCTCGGAATCTGCCATAATACAGACACCCACACTAAAAGTCAGTGATAAACTGGCGATAACAAAACCGACACCGTCACGCCAACAGGAATATGCCCACACTATCACGGCCCACGAATCAATGCAGCGGTCTTTCAACCGCGGTATTCCATTGGCGGTACACACCGCCGCGTTCAAAATACACACACATATATAAAACACAACCACATTGGACAAATCGAAATACACACACCTGATACACATACACACACCACACCCACACACTGAATCCAATATAAAGCACACACCCACATCACCCACAAACCCTTACTACCAGAATTCTGAAACCACACCAGAGAGAGACACCACCACAAACAACACCAGCATCCACAGACACACAACACCATCACTTACACAACATCCACGCATCTCAAACAACACACACCAACACATCCCCTCACACATAACAACACACCACATCATGGCACCTCAACGACATCCCAGGTTCTCTGAGGAGGAGCTCAGGGTCATGGTGGAGTAAATCGTCCAGGTAGAGGCGCAGTTATTCGGATCACAGGTGCAGCACACCTCCATTGCAAGGAAGATGGAGCTATGGCGAAGAATTGTCGACAGGGTCAACCCAGTGGGACAGCATCCAAGAACTAGGGATGACATCAGGAAGAGGTGGAACGACCTACGGGGGAAGGTGCGTTCAGTGGTCTCCAGACACCAGATTGCTGTATAGGGGACTGGCGGTGGAACCCAACCTCCTCCCCCAGAACTAACAACATGGGAGGAGCAAGTCTTGGCAATACTGCATCCTGAGGGCCTCGCAGAAGTAGCAGGAGGACTGGACTCTGGTAACTCAAATCTTTGCTACCTTATCATACCCACCCTACCTGCATGCCATCACATAGTTCCACCCTCACCCTCACCCCATCACTCCAACACCTCACATATGCCCCACTATCACAACCCACCCATCCCAATACCAAGCCCTGCATGCAACACCAAAGCATGGACACCCATCACCAAAGCATGTCCACTACAGATACCCACACAGACCCCCAAACCAAATATCACACAAGGACCAAGCCAAGAATGTAAGCACTGGAGTACAGGGTCACTCACTTATTGCACACGATGGCACACACAGATGCCATAATCATGCCTTTACACCCCTGTAGGACCCCTACACAACGTCACAGGACAGGAGGTACCAGACATATCCAGTCCCCCCACATAAGAGACCCACAGTGATGACAGCAGCTCTGCACAACTGGATCACTTGACCAGCCCGGCCCATCTGGGACCTCGGGACAGTTGGTTCCCCTGACACTGGCACAAGCCACCACAGAGCCTCCCCCTCAGGAAACTCCACCACAGCACCCACCCAGCGGGCCCATACCTCTGTCCCTAGGACACGTCAATCAGTAGTGTGTCCACCACTACAGGGAACACAGGCAAACCCACCAACCCAAGAAAATCAGGGACCTGGGGACAGTGGCAGTGGGCACACGGTTCAGGATACAGAGGCACAGGAAAACAGGGAAGCTGGGAGGACTGCTGTGTGACAGGGGAAAGACAGGCCCACGGAACCCACTCTCCATGAGGCACTCTCCAGCATCATGGGAGCTTACCATCATTCCCAGGAGACGATGGCAACGGTACTGGCCAAGTTTCAGGTGACCCAGCGGCTGCAGGAGGAACAATATCTGGGGATCAGGGAGGACCTGAAGTCCATTAACAACACCTTGGTCAACATTGCAGGGGTGCTGCAAGACCTTGTCAACACCAGGAGGGACACTGTGGCACACCAAGGGGGCCCCTGACATTAGCCTGGACGATGAACAGCCCTCCACCTCCACCGGCGCTAGTCGGCAGGAGGCACCGCCACAGGAACACAACACCAGCACCCCACCCCCTGCAGATGGAGAACCACCCTGCAAATGGTCCCTGAGATCCAGGAACAAGACAGAGAACATTGCCAAGACCCCCGCCAGGATATGAGACCCCCCTGAATGACACCCTTCTGTCCCAGTTTGTCACCCTGTCCATCCTTCAACTGCCATTGCTCCACTTCCTATGCCCCTTTGGACAATGCACCAGTGAAACAAATAGACTGGACTCTGCCATGGACATTTCTCCACCATTACCCCTGACCATTTATTTGCACAGAAATAAACACACTTCAATCACAAAACAATCTGGAGTCAGTCTGTGGTTTCACAAACGTGTAATTGCAATAACCATGGAATATAGCAATGTCAATTTACTTGCGCACATACGGATGTAACACAGCTCTAGGCCTGGAGGAAATATAGCAGAGGGAACAAAGTGGGACCCACATCTGTGAAATGGAAAGGCAAAGTGACAAGTCAGTGTCCATACACTGAGTGCAAATGACAGACTTATGCTAGCTCCAATAAGAGTATGAGACATGGGAGGCAGTGACATCTTCTTACCTGTGTCTCACTGGAAGTATTGCATGATTATGTTGTTTCTGTTGTTGATATCCTCTTCTTCTGCCTCCTCTTCTTCACTGTCCACAGGCTCCACAGCTGCCACAAGACCACCTGTTGGCCCATCCTCCTCCAGAAAAGGCACCTAGCATTGCAAAACCAGGTTGTCCAGCATACAGCAGGCCACGATGATCTGGCACACCTTCTTTGGTGAGTAGTACAGAGAACCACCTGTCATATGGAGGCACCGGAATCTGGCCTTCAGGAGGCCGAAGGTTCGTTCAATCACCCTCCTAGTTCACCCATGTGTGTCATTGTGGTGTTCCTCTGCCCTTGTCCTGGGATTCCTCACTGGGGTCAGTAGCCATGACAGGTTGGGGTAACCAGAGTAACCTGCAAATATCGGGGGACAACTGTTAGACACACACTAACCCTTAGGGACAACCCCATACCCAGACACCTATTCACACTATATAGGGTCCTTGGCCTCACCTATTAGCCACACACAGTGCCTTGACCCATCACATAAGGGATGCTGCTATTCCTCAAAATGTAAGCGTCATGCACTGAGCCAAGAAACTTGGCATTTACATGGGAGATGTACTGGTCTGCCAAACACACCATCTGCACATTCATAGATTGGTAGCTCTTCCGGTTTCTGTACACCTGTTCACTACTGCGGGGGGTACCAAAGCCACATGTGTCCCATCAATGGCACCAATGATGTTGGGGATATGTCCCAGGGCATAGAAGTCACCTTTCACTGTGGGCAAACCCTCTACCTGAGGGAACACGATGCGGCTGCGCATGTGTTTCAGCAGGGCAGACAACACTCTGGACAACACGTTGGCTGGGACATCCCTGATGCAATGGTCACTGTTGTTTGAAAGGAACCACTTGCCAGGAAATGGAGTACTGTCAGGACCTGCACTAGATGGGGGTATCCCTGTGGGTTGGCGGATAGCTGACATCAGGTCTGGCTCCAACTGGGCACACTGTTCCTGGATTGTTGCACAATGAAGTCTGTAGGTGACTATGATGTGTCTCTCTTCCATTGTCGACAGGTCCACCAGCGGTCTGTACTCTGGAGGATGCCGCCATCTCATCACCTGCCCCAGCGGACGTGCCCTATGGAGGAGAACAGCGAGCAGAGAGTCATCCAACACTGAGGTATCACAAAATGTCATGTGCACACATTTATTAATCCGCAATGTGCCTGTAACTGTGTGTATTCAAGGCCTACATTGGTGTGATGTAGCTATTATTAATGCCATGTGGCACCCTGAAGTGGCGGCTGGGGGTATGAGGTAACTGCGCTGGCGTTCTACCCCGTTGCTGTGGGAGGTCGAAGACCGCAGCGCAATTCTGCATTGGTTAACATTGGGCCGTCTGGGTCCGAGGAGCCAATGACAATGTACCCCGGCGGTGACGGTACGCACCGCTGTGGACGTGACCGCCATTTTCTGTATGTACGCTCTATTGATACCTGACCTTCAACAGGAGAGGACCTACACTGCAAGTGCTGCTGTGACCTGTGTCTGGAAGCGACAATGGCTACAGTGTCTGGGGAAAGGGCCCCTGCCTTCACTTCGGGGGAGTTGGAGAAACTAGTGGATGGAGTCCTCCCCCAGTACACGCAACTGTGCGGTCCTCCAGACAAACAGGTGAGTACACTGTGAGCATGCTGCATGGGCAATGACTGTTTTGAGTGGTGTGGATGGAAGGTACATGGGGGGGCTGAGGCCTGCATGTGCGGACGGTGAGTGTATGTGCGTCAGGGTAAGGGTGGGAATGGGGACCAATGAGTATGACAGGTAAAGAATTTCCTTTCCCCCTGTACTATTCCTCTAGGTTAGCGCCCACCAGAAGAATGCTATTTGGCGTGCCATCGCCAAGGACGTCTGGACCCTGGGGGTCCACCACAGATGGAGCACCCACTGCCATAAAAGATGGGAGGACCTGCACCACTGGACCAAGTAGACGGCAGATGCCCAGCTGGGGATGACCTCCCAACGTGGGAGGGTGCCCGGTGCACTATGACCCCCTGATGTTCCGGATCCTGGTGGTGGCATATCCAGAGTTGGATGGGTGCTTGAGGGCATCATAGCAGCCACAAGGGTGTGAGTACACTCTCATTCAGCTGACTCTGCCCGCATTACGAGGTATCTGGGTGGGGGAGGTGGGCAGTAGGTTCCCCTAGGCCAGGGCGATCTTGGTAGGCAAGGTCCCTTGTGAGGCAGGCTATGTGGCACCCCAACCCCACTAGTGGTTAGAGCCATCTACACCTAGTCAGGCTCCTGTGACTTCCAGGTGTGCAGCAATCGGGCTTAGGCCTTGTACCCCATTGGCATGTGATTAATCTAGGAACTATAAGTGCATGGCGTGGTGCAGAGGGCTGCTGTGTCTGTTGTGTCCACCAACGGTAGTGGTGTTGCATGCACTGAACATGTCTTTCTCCTGTCTCCCCCCCCTTTTTGTGGTCTCCCTGTTCTTGTGTGCAATAGCATCATCAGTCGGAGGAGCATTGGCACCGGAGCAGGAGGGAGCTGCATCCCACTTGGCCCTGGAGATTGAAGCAATGGAGTCTGAAGCCACCAGCATCAACAGGTACAGCCTCCACACCCTCTACTAGCACTGCCCTCCCAGCAGCCCCTCAGCGTGTGTCCTGTGCCCGCTCACCTAGAAGGGTGGGCTTCTCCTTCGCCCCAGGCACCTCAGGCCCTGACCCAGTCAGCCCTGCTGCCCTTAGTGAGGAGGCTATGGACCTCCTGAGATCCCTCACTGTTGGGCAGTCTACCATTGTGAATGCTATCCAGGGTGTTGAGAGGCATTTGCAACAAACAAATGCATACCTGGAGGGCATTCATTCCAGCCAGGCAGCCCAACAGAGAGCATTTCAGGCTCTGGCCTCAGCACTGATGGCAGCCATTGTCCCTGTGTCCAGCATCCCCCCTCCAACCTCCTCCACCCAGACCCAATCCCCTGTACCTCAGCCTATCCCAAGCACACCATCAGACCAGCATGCACACACATCAACACACAAGAGTGGCTCAGGCAAACATAAGCACCACACATCCCACAGGCACTCACACAAGCACCATCCCCATGCAGACATACCAACATCCACTGCCTCCACTGTGTCCCCCTCCTCCACGTCTCCCTCCTCCCTCCCAGTCTTGTCTCCACTCACACCTGCATGCACTACATCCTCAGCCACTACCTCCATCACCAGCACGCCCATCACCACGCACCGCTCACGTGCATTCACCACCCCCACTACCATTCACACATCCCCAGTGTCCTCTCCCAGTGTGTCAGTTAGCCCTCCTCCCAAAGTGCACAAATGCAGGCACACACCCACCCAACAGCCATCCACCTCACGACAGCCTCCAGCCCATGCACCCTCACCCAAATTCAGTAGACGTACACCTCCTACAACCACTACCTCTTCCTCCACTCCCAAACCCCCTCCATCTACCCATCCCAGTGTATCTAAAAAACCTTTCCTGTCAATCCTTGACCTCTTCTCTTCACCTCTCCCCCCATCCTTCCCCTAGGGCCAGGCTTTCCAGGTCCCAGCCCAGCACCTCAGCCACAACATCCCCAGGCACAGTGGTGCTAGCAACTGCGGGGTCATGGAGTGCGCCAACCATCAGGGCTGCCAGTGTGGCATGGAGCGAGGGCAAGGACATTCCATCACCTGCCAAGGTTAAAAAGGTGCCCACATCCCAGAGGGAGAAGCCGAAAACACCTGCCACCAAGGAGTCGGCGAAAACAAAAGGGGATAGTGTCAAGACAACTGCGCCACCATCAAAGGTGGGGAAGGGCAAAAAACTGAAAGGCAGGTCAGGAGAGTGCATGGTGGCACCTACTGAGGGACCAGTGTCACACCTTCTGTCCATGTGCACGCCAGCCTGTTCGGCAGCGAACACCGCCACCTGCACCACCTGCACCACTATCTGCACTGCCTCCGGCATGTCTACAGCCGCTGCAACAGTCCCCAGCCTCTTCCCCGGTGGGCAGCCGTCCGAGGCTGCAGGAGACATCCTGCTTTCTCACTCAGCTGGTGCTGACACATGCTTTGCCGCCACAGACCCCGCCGCCAGCACCGCCGCCACAGACCCTGCAGCCAGCACCGCCGCCACAGACCCCGCAGCCAGCACCGCCACGACTGATACCGCCGCAAGCACCGCCACGACTGACACTGCCGCAAGCACCGACACGACTGACAACGCCACGACTGACACCGCCGCAAGCACCGCCATGACTGACACCGCCGCAATCACTGACACGACTGACACCGGTGCAAGCACCGCCAGCGGCCCCGCGACGTCCTCAGACAGTGGCACCACCGCAGACATGGCTACCATCCCCAGTGGTCAGTCGTCCGAGGCCTGTGGTGAGTTCAAGGACCCTGTGCAGCTTCCATGAAGCATCACTGTCATCACAGTTGTCACCTGCATATGGAATGCGAAGTCGCAGCAGTGTGGGGTATGTCTCTGCCTCCATGGCATATCATGCTGCCTGTACCTCCCAATCTCGTGGCACACACACCCAGGTGAGTGTATTGCACCGGCCACACTGCACGTGGAGCACTCTGGGCACAAAGCCCCCTCCAGAACCAGTGGAGAGATACATCCACTACCTCAGTCCTTGGCAGGATGAAGCACTCTGGGCACAAAGCCCCCTCCAGAACCAGTGGAGAATGACATCCACTTGAGAGACTGTGGCTTTGCACTCCCCAGGATACAGCAGTGGGCAAACCACCCACTGGAAAGACTTGAGAGACTGTGGCTTTGCACTCCCCAGGATAAAGCAGTGGGCAAACCACCCATTGGAAATACTTGAGAGACTGTGGCTTTGCACTCCCCAGGATACAGCAGTGGGCAAACCACCCACTGGAAAGACTTGAGAGACTGTGGCTTTGGACTCCCCAGGATAAAGCAGTGGGCAAACAACCCATTGGAAAGATGTGAGAGACTGTGGCTTTGCACTCCCCAGGACCATACTGTGGGCATGGAGCCTCCTCGTGGAGCAGTGGCGTCCTGCGTTCATCAGGCTGAGGTGCCCCCCGTCCCCCTGAGGTGCCTGTATATTTTCGATCTGATGCCCCTCCAGTGTTCTCTCCGTTTGGAGTCAAGTATCATGTGTGGGCCTCACCCATGCATTTTGGGTCCAGCGGTCCACGGACAATGATTGGTGCATTATCCGGACTCGTTCTTCCAGGGGGTGGGGGTGTATATGTAATGTTGTAGTATGTATTTGTGTGTATGTTGTTGTGGGTGAGGGTGAGGGTGTTCTGTGTTGCATGTGCGTGTCACTCTCTTTTCCCTCCCCCTCCCCTGTGTTGTAGGTGCAGTACTCACCGTGGTTGTCACCACCGTTGTTGGAGCTCCTGATAGAGGAGAAAGAAGACCATCATCGGCAGTATCTGCAATTCGGGCTCCATGGCGTCCGGGTTCCTCGTGGGGTGTGAAGAGGTGAGTGTTTTCCCTTCTGTGTACTGTCTCTGCATGTTTTTGTTTGCTTTGGTTCCGCCCCGGAAAAGGTGGCGGATAGGCCTGTTGTGATAGGATGGGGGGTACATTGTCTGTTGGCTGTGTCCGCTGTGCTGTTTGTTTGTACCGCCGTGGCGGTCGGAGTGTTAAAGTGGCTTTCTATGTTGGCGGTTTCCGCCACGGTCGTAATCCAATTTTTTTCTCCACTGGCCTGTTTGCGGTATTACCTCTGCTTTAACACCGACGCCAGAGTTGTAATGAGGGCCATGATTTCTTTACTGGTCAACATGGCAACATTTGCATTTTGTTCATATAATTTTCTTCAGATCTAGCAACCTCCATGGAAGGATTTTCAGAACTCAAGACTAAGGGCCTCATTACAAGTTTGGCGGTCCATGGACTGCCATGGCAGCACTGGCGGTCCGATCGCTGTTGGTTTGGTGGTCGGATTGCTGTATTATAAGTCATGTGGGCTTATGGAGCAAAGACTGCTGCAGTCCTGCCGGCACTGCCAGACAGCACAGACTGCCACAATCATGAGGCAACACAAAGAGGCTTTCAGAGCCTTTGTTTTCGCCACACATATTATGAGGTTGCACACTGCCAATGTGACTGTGGCAGTCCCATCACCACATCTCAGCAGGCAGAAATGGGGAGCATAAAGGGAGACACTCACCTGCAGGCAGCCTTAAACGTCCAGTGCCACCATGGAGCCCATCACACACGTCGTGTCACTGCTGATAATTGATGGAGAAGAAAATCCATGCCACAGTAGACGCAACTGACCATAAGTACACACACCTACCTCTGTCATTATGCTAAAAATAATATGATTCCGCTGTCAGCCACTTGATGGGGGTCATGCTATGAGCACCAAGTACACTTGTCATTGTAGTGTAGACAGTGAAGTGTACACAACATTGTCACACACAAAATCAATAACACACCAACATCACATATACAAATGCAACTCACACACTCCCATGCTACGGACTGTTGTCACATTCAATACACATATGCACAAACCAAACTACCAGTAAACAGCCTTGCAATGGACAAATACACATCACCCACGTTGCAACACAATGGAAGGGCAATGGGACACACATTAGACAGACAGACTGACAGACAAATATACAAAGATCACTCTACAAACAGTACCTGCACAATAGGGATGGGACCATTAGGAGCACTCAGGGAAGGAGGCTGCACGGGGACACATATCACTTTGCACATGGCCCTTAAACAATATTTGCACAGGACCTGGCCCAACATGTATCTCGAGGACAAACAATACTAGACACAAATGGCATGCTTATCTTCACTATGCGGAAGTGCAAGTCAACAAAGAATATACAACTCCAACTGCATGGAACATACCTCTATATGAAGCAGCTGCAACATACACACAGCTAAATAGACACATGCACAGCTAAACACAAAGAAAGCTAGTAGAATTGATCAGACTTCATGTCCGCACAAACAGACCTCAAGCTGCCACACAGATGAATCGATAATCCATATCAGGGGACACGGCTATTACCATACATGCTCACATTGACCAACACAAGATAAAATACTTACCATATCAAACAGTATACAATGCCACAACACCACCATTGCATTTACACCCACATATCCATGCAGTCAACATATAGCTTTCTCTTTGGGGACACCAGCACTGCTCACAGAGTCAGATGATGCGAACAACAGCAAATGGAGCAGCAAGCAGGCTGAAAAACACACAACTGTAGTCAGACACCACAAGTCACTCAGGAACAACATAAAGGTATAATTGTAATTGCAGGATGAAAGTATACCCAAAAAACACTACTGTTTAGGTTTATTAAATTCAAACTTTTTAAAGTCCAAGGCCATTAGTCAGTCCATTTGGTTCTTCACAAGCATATCACTGTGCTGTCACTTGACTCCTAACTGGTAGGAAACCTCCACAGGAAGGGGCATCAAGTGAGCAGGCAGGTTCCCCAGTGATCATCTTTGGGTGGTGGGGACCAGATTTTGGAGGGGTCGGGTTGGGAGGCATGGTCTGTTTCTTAGGAAGGGTGGGCTTCTTCTTTGAGACAGGGGTACTTGTACTTGCAGGGGAGGCAGGTGTGACGGGGAGGACTTGGAGATGAAGTGGATGGGTTGGGAGATGGATAGGGCCTCTTGAGTTTGAGATGGGGTGAAGTAAACAGGGGAAAGGTCAAGGTCAAACAAAAAAACTATACAGGACAGTCAGCAGAGCAGAAGGGGTGGGGATTTGGAGATCAAGGGTGTATGCTGTGTTGGTGTGGATGTTGTGTGTGTGTGTGGTAAGTATGCTTGTGTTTTGGGTGGTATCTGTTACGTGGGTGAGTGTGTGCATTTGTGTGTCTTGGGGGGCTGGGAGGAGGAGGTGCCGGGATGGAGTAGTGGATGTGTGTGTGTCTGTTGGGATGGTGTCTGTGGGTATGGTGGTTGTGTTGGATGTGTGTGTGTCTGTTGAGGTGGTATCAGTGGGTGTGCTGAGTGTGGTGGGTCTGTCACTGACTGTTGTGCTGGTGCCTGTGGGTATGCTTGATGTGGTATGTGGGCCAGTGGGGGTGCTGGGGGTGTATGGGGAAGTGGTGATTGATGTTTTGTGTGTAGGTGTCTGTTGTTTGCTTGCATTCTGGTGTGTTTTGTGGTGCTTGTGTCTTTGTGCGCTGCTCTTGTGTGTTTTGAAGTGGGTGCATGCAAATCTGTCTGTGTGTTTGGGGTAGGTAGGGGAATGGAGGAATTGGATTGGGAAGAGGCAGAGGGAGGGGGGATTGATGGTGGGGGGTAACTGGCTTCTGTCACTGTGGAGGCCAGAGCCTGAAAATATCTCTGTAGGCCAGACATTGCACCATAAATGCCTTCCAGAAATGCATTAGTCTGCAGCAGCCTGATCCCTGGATGGCATTCACAATGGCTGTCTGACCCACAGAGATACTCCTCAGGAGGTCAATAGCTTCCTCACTGAGGGCAGGAGGGGTAACAGGGGCTGGGACAGAGGTGCCTTTGGCAAAGGAGACACCCACCCTCTTGGGTGACTAGGCATGGCCAACTGGGTGGAGAGCAACAGGGAGGGTGGTGATAGAACTGGGGTAGCAGACAAAGATGGTATAGGGATATGCCCCGATGGGTCCGCCACCACTAGGGAGTGTCCAGTGGAGGAAGATTCCGATAATGAAGATGATGTTTCAGTTTCCCCTGTGGCACTCCCCTCACCCTCCAGGCTACTGGGTCACTCTGTGTCTGTGGTGTCTTGACCCGTGGTCCCATGGCCAGATGAATCCCCACTCAGATGTGCCCAGTCTCCTTCGCTTTCCTGGGCTGATGCTGCAAATTAAAAAAGAAATAGGGTCATCACATGTCCATGATCACACTTGAACAATAGCTCTGATTAGCAAACATTTCCATGATGTCATCTATGCCCCAGCAACAAACTCCACCTAAGTGGCCCTTACATGTGCCATGCCATATGCATGGATGCCATCTGAACTGTCAACAGTTGCCCACAGTAAAATTAGGTTCTCAGACAAGTACAATTGCATGGCTGAAGTTGTGCAATCACAGTAACCATTGAACTAGTAGGAGACATCATCACCGTCACAGCTTTGCCCCATGGAGCAGACCTCAGTTGCCTGTTATCATACAATGGTTAGCCAATGCCAACTGCATTACCACAGATCCCACACAAGATCATGCAGACACCTATTTGTCACATACATAATGACCCAACAATAAGAAATAATGCTCCAGTATACTGCCATGTTGCTGACAAAAGTACAAAAGCCTGGAGAAGGTGGCATGGACATACTCATGCTACACTTGAAGCAGTTCCACAATGCACATTTCACCAAGTGATATTTATCCCAATTGACACATGGATGCAGTACTAATGTTGCTCAGCTAGGCCACACATGTGACATTGCAATCAACACTGTAGACATCATGTGCAATATGTCAGGGAGTGATGTCCTTAAAATCAACAACACAATAAATCAGCAAGCACCAGGTAAGTCACCACTAATGTCTGGCACACCTTACAATGACATACTCTGAGTACTTAGAAGATGTAATTTAGGGGGTGATTCTAACCCCGGCGGTCTTAGACCGCCGGGGCCAGGGTCGGCGGGAGCACCGCCGACAGACCGGCGGTGCCCCGCAGGGCATTCTGACCGCGGCGCTTTGGCCGCGGTCAGTGCAGGAAAACCGGCGGTCTCCCGCCGGTTTTCCGCTGCCCCTTGGAATCCTCCAAGGCGGCGCAGCTTGCTGCGCCGCCGAGGGGATTCCGACCCCCCCCTACCGCCATCCAGTTCCCGGCGGTCCGCCCGCCGGGAACCGGATGGCGGTAGGGGGGGTCGCGGGGCCCCTGGGGGCCCCTGCAGTGCCCCTGCCACTGGCATGGGCACTGCAGGGGCCCCCGTAAGAGGGCCCCTAAATGTATTTCACTGTCTGCAGCGCAGACAGTGAAATACGCGACGGGTGCAACTGCACCCGTCGCACAGCTTCCACTCCGCCGGCTCGATTCCGAGCCGGCTTCATCGTGGAAGCCTCTTTCCCGCTGGGCTGGCGGGCGGCCTGCAGGCGGCCGCACGCCAGCCCAGCGGGAATGTCAGAATTACCGCCGCGGTCTTTCGACCGCAGAACGGTAACCTGACGGCGGGACTTTGGCGGGCGGCCTCCGCCGCCCGCCAAGGTCAGGATGAGGGCCTTAGTCCCTTGGATGTTGGAGAGGCCTAGAGTTTTGCAAATACTTTTTGAAGGCCTTCAGCATGTTACCCAATTTGAAGTTACATCGTTGGCTCCTTTATGGTCATGCAGACCCAGATGTCAATGGATGAATGCTTGTACCCAAACACATGTGATTTCAACATTACTGCAAGTCCCTTCATGATGCATGCCAACAGTCAGTTTACAAACCTTATCTATTTCACATGTGCAGTGCACTTTGCTTTATGATGCCACATCAATGGCATAGAAAGGCACATTGTGGTGGTCACTATGACATTAGCAGTGACTGTTAAAGTGGCAGTAATAGGGCCAACAGGCTGGCGGTAATTACCACCAAATTAAGACCATGTTGGTGATAACTCCCATAGACAGCCAATGTACCACACCAACCTCCAGTGCATTAACACCACGCACCATGGCGGTAGCCATCAACAGCCAGGCGAAAGACAAGGTACTGCCCACCATATCATGACACAGCAAACCACCATGATTTGCGGGGTGGTACCAACGCCATCAAAAGACTGGTGGAAGCACATTACAGAAAAAGAAAGACTCACCATCAGAGACACAGAGAAGATCAGCACCGACATAGAATTGAAACTTCAAGTCTTCCCATTGCTATTCTACGCCATGCTCCACTTGGAACGCCAACTAAGACAATGACGGTGAGTACAGCCGCCTAGCACACACGGGAGGGAGGGAGGAAAAGGAGAATGCCACACACATGCACGACACATACCATTCACACACACACACCATACACACAATCAGCTGCAGGCGCAAACCAATGGCACAGGAAACACGGTATAATAACACAAGGTCTACAGGTCGGCAGGACTGAGTTTGTAATTCCATGGCAACAGCCACCATATGAACCAAATGGAGAACAAAGATATATGAATAATTGTCCAGAAAGGTCCAATGCCCAGTCAAAAGTACAAAAGTCCCACATGGTCAGTCCAAGCCCCAACTTGATCCTGACTAACTCGGCACAAAACTGTGTAGGGGCAACATCTCGGAACCTCAGAGGGAAAGAGGGGAGGGGGCAACCCAGCTGATGTCGGGAACTTGCCCACTGGTTCTGGAGGGGGCTCCATGCCCATTTCTCTGTGCTGGGGAGTGCAAGGTCACAGTCTCTGAGTTTGGGAACTTGCCCACTGTTTCTGGAGGGGACTCCTTGTACATCAGTCCTTGGAGGGTGGCCTACATGTCCCCTGCTGGAGGTGAGGGCTGCTGTGTCTCAGCAGGGGATGAGGGCCCATGCCCACTGGTGGTGCTGATACACTGGCAGCCTCTGCAGGAGATGAAGACTGCTCTGTGTCAGGTGGGAAAGGTGCCTCCTGGGCAGCCTCTGCTGGAGGCGAGGGCTGCTGTGTCTCAGCAGGGATGAGGGCCCCATGGCCACTGGTTGTGGTGGTGTTGGACCCGGCCAGCCTCTGCAGGAGGTGAGGGCTGCTGTGTCTCAGCTAGAGGGCTTCTTCCTTTTCCTGGCTGGTGGAGTGGGATCCTGCCTTTTCCTGGCTGGTGGAGTGGGATCATTCCCTTTCCTGGCTGGTGGAGTGGGATCCTTCCCTTTCCTGGCTGCTGGAGTGGGATCCTTCCCTTTCCTGGCTGCTGGAGTGGGATCCTTCCTTTTCCTGGCTGGTGGAGTGAGATCCTTCACTTTTTTGCCTCAACAACTAGAAGCCTCCACTGTCTCCTTGGAATGGTTGGCTGAAGTGCTGGGCTGGGTCGTTGGGACCCTGCTCTTAGGGGCAGGGTGGGGGTAGGGGAGGGAAGAGGTCAAGTTGGGCAAGGAAAAGCTTCTTAGGTACTGTGGAGGTCAAGGGAGTGGTTGTTGGAGGAGTACGTCTTCTGGACTTGGGTGCAGGTGCATGAGCAGTGTGCTGATGTGAGGTGGATGGCTGTTGGGTCTCTGAGTGCCTGTGTTTGTGTCCTTTAGGAGGGGGGACAAACAGGGTGGGAGAGGACACAGAGGATATGTAGATGGATGTTGTGGAGGTGTCTGCTAGTGAGGTTTGTGTGCTGCTTGGTGTGGTGATGCTGGTGGTGGCTGTTGAAGCAGTGCAGGCAGGTGTGAGTGTGGACATGACTGTGAGGGAGGTGGAGGAGGCAGAGGAGGTGGAGATAGTGGAGGCAGTGGATGTGGATCCATGTACAACAGTCTGTTGTTTGTTTGAGTGCTTGTGGACTGAAGTGTGGTGCCTGTGTTTGACTGTGCCACTCTTGTGTGATGTCTTGTGTGCATGGTCGTCTATATGTGTGCATGGGATGAGTTGGGGTTGAGGAGACTGGGACTGGGAAGTGGTAGTTGGAGGGGGGACAATAGGAACAGGGACAATGGCAGCCATCAGAGAGGAGGCCAGAGCCTGAATCGATCTCTGTTGAATCGATTGACCACTGTGGATGCCTTCCAGGAATGCAATGCATTGATGCATCTGGGATGCCAGCCCCTTGATGGCATTCTAATGTGTTGGAAAATGGGTTATTGGTAGGGCAGGTGGGTACCTACACCTAGCAACAAGCCACAAACCTCCACAAAAGTACAGTTAGGTCTCAGTAAATTAATCCCAGCTCTACCCTTGGTAGCTTGGCATCGAGCGTCAAGGCTTAACTTAGGAGACAAAGTGTAAAGCATTCAAATATCACAAAACAGTATTTAAATAAAACACAGGAAACAGTTTAAAAATCCAAAACCAATTTATAAAAATAGCTTATATTTTTATCTTTAAAATGACACAAAAACGATTAAAATCGGTTCAGGGGAACCGGAGATATGAATTTTTAAAGTATTATTATTTTCTAGCGCATAGAAACAAAAAGCGCCAATCGGGTCATCTGGTTGCACCAGGACCGGGACAAAGTCAAACTTTCAGGCCGACCGCGATGGAGCCCTGCTCGGCTACAGGTCGCGGGAGGCCTCGGTTAAAAAGTTACCTTCTGACTTAGTCTTTATTTTGAAGTTTTTCTTCACCGGGACGAACCTGCCAGTTGGATCCGACCTCCTGGAGCCCTTGTCC
The DNA here is from genome assembly GCF_031143425.1 of Pleurodeles waltl. NCBI lineage: Eukaryota > Metazoa > Chordata > Amphibia > Caudata > Salamandridae > Pleurodeles > Pleurodeles waltl. Next base: position 331,125,265 of record NC_090438.1, on the reverse strand, counting down.
GGATACGCGAAGTCGGTTTCCTCGGTGGTGATTTCTACCTTCGGACTTAGTCGTTTTTTCGAGATGAAAATCCTTTGACCGGGGTAAACCTGGATCTTGATCCGACGTCCGTGGAGCCCTTCTCGGATACGATGGCTGGAAGGTCCCGGTCAACTTTTTACGTTCGGACTTAGTCTCTTTTTCTGATGTTTTTCTTGACCGGGACGAACCACGAAGTCAGGCCGGGTCGCGGTTGAGGCAAGCCGGCTAGAATTTCCGCGTCGAGTCGGTCCCTCTCTGGAGCTTTTTTCCAAAAATTCTCAAATCTTTTCCAAACTTCTGGGGCTTCACCCAGATGTTCTTTTAAGGTTCTTTTGGGGTCCACAGCTCACCCCAAGGGTCCAGAAGTTCTGTGATGGTCCTTGGGGGGTGCGGACTTCAACTCCCAGAATGCACCTGGCGCAAACTCCTTTTTGGCCACTGGACAGTGGTCAGCTGGTCGCTTTCTTCAGGAGTTGGTGCAGGGGACTCTGGTTTAGCAATTTTTCACCTGTAGCAAACAGGGAGTCCCTCCTTGAACCAGTTGAAGCCAGGCAAAGTCCTTCTTGTGGTGAAGCCCAAGTGTGCAGCTGGTGCAGTCCTTCTGAGTGCAGGGTCCAGGTGCAGGCCAGGGGTCCAGCAGGGCAGTCCTTCTTCTTCTTTAGTTCCTTTCTTGTTGAATTCTGGAGGGGATCTGAGGCGTGGGTGCAGGTCTGCCAGTTTTATCCTTGCTCCTGGGTGAAAAGCAGGGGGGCCCTGGTCCTCCAATCAGGGACAGGGTCGTCCCCCTGTGATGACCACTTCCTGGGAAGTGTGGCAAAAATCCATCCCAGAAGGCAATAGTCTCTAAAAATCCAAAATGGATGAATCTGATTTTTGAAGGAGAGATCTGGCTGAGCCCACCCACTGGTGTGGCTAAAAATCATAAACACACCCCTCTCCTGCCCTCTCCTAATCTAATCAAGGGGGCACCTAGCTGTCTGGGGTTGCAGGATGTGGGGGTGTTGCTGGGTGCTCCAGATGTCCTTCTCTGCCTTTGAAGACCAGTTTGGCAGCCCTCCCCCTTCCTGCTTCCCCATCTGCTGAGGGGAGATTCTCTCCCCCAAGCACATTCCTTTGTGTGAAGTCAGGCCACTTCACACCTCATTAAAGTAGCCTGGCAGAAGCTGCTGCAGGCTGGCCAATCAGAGCACAGCAGCAAAAACAATGCAGAGCTGAAATTGGCAACTTTTTAGGTAAAGTCTAAACTTTTTACCTGCACTAGTTATATTAAATCCAACAACTGGAAGTTGTGGGATTTATTATAACAATCAATTTGATACCAAATTCTTGGTATGTAACACTTAAGGAGACTTTAAAATTTTAAATAAAGTCTGCCCATTCTAGCCTATGAAGGCCATTTACTTCAATGAGGGAAAAACGAATTTGGCTGTTTTTACCTCACCAGGGCTTATAAATCTATTTTTATAAAGTCCCTGCTTATAGTTACATGGCACCCAGCCCTAGGGGCACATAGGGCACACCTTAGGGGTGACTTATATGTAAAAATAAGGTAGTTTAAGACTTTGGAAGTACCTTTAATTCCAAAGTCGAATTTGCATATAACTTTAATTTAAAAGCAGCCAGCAAGGCAGGCTTGCTTTTAAAATGACACTGGGCACCTCAGCAATGCACCTAGGTGTGCACCACCTATGCTGTGGTCCCTAAACCTACATGCCCTACCATATACTAGGGACTTATAGGTAGGTTAACTTAGCCAATTATAATTAGCCTAATTTGCATATCCATTTTACACAGAGCACAGGCCCTGGGACTGGTTAGCAGTACCCAGGGCACCATCAGAGTCAGGAAAACACCAGCATAAAGTGGAAAATGGGGGCAAAAAGTTATGGGGCCTCTGCAATCAGCCCCAGTTTCTCACACAACCCCCCCAGCCCACACGCCCAGGAGACTCAGCCCAACCCTGGGAGAGTCTTCCTGGCTTGTTAGGCGAGGAAGACAGTGAAGAAAACTGGCTGTCCCTTTGCAGGGCCTACTCTGCCTTATATCCTCCTGTCAGGGTCACTCCCTCTGGGTAGTGAAGCCATCCCAACAGTAAAAGGACCCAACTCAAACTGAAACTTCCCTCTAGGGGGGTCTTCCTCCTCTCTCTCTGCCAACTTGGGTAGTGAGGTGCCCACCTCCCCTACTCCTAACTTTGCTAGGGCAAGACCTAGCTTACCCAAAGAGGTCACCCAACACTTGAGCAACCCCACCATGACCAACAGGGTCAGGGGGCCTACTTTGCTATTGGCCTTGGGGTCTGCCTCCCAGGCCAAGTACAGTGCTGCCAGGAAGGCTAGCACCCAGCAGAGGCTACTGACAGCTGTCAGTACCCAGAACCACACCCTAAGCTCTCCACTGACAGGTGGCTGAGCTGCTTTAGGGGCATCTTTGGGGTCCTGGTACCCCTCTTGCTGTCTAGAGTGGGGGGCTACCACCTCCTGTGGCAGACACCCTCCTTCCACTCTCCCTTCTGTCAGTGCAGGGGCAACACCTTGCATCTGGACAGCTGCCTGACTACTCAGGACTTCCTTGGGGTCAGGTGAGGCCTCACCAGTGCCAACTCTGGGCTCCCCCCCTACTGGGGCAGAAGGCCTTTGGCTCCTTGGAACTCTCTTTAAGAGTGGCCTACCCTTCCTTTTCTTCTTTCCTTTTCTTGGGGACCCCTGTCTCCTAACTGTAGGGACTGACTCCCCAGGACTTTGGGTAGGGGGGGCGCCCTGGGCGACCACCCCATCTGTGACCAGACTCACCTCTGGGAGGTCATTGCCCAGGATACAATCTAGGGGAAGGTCAGCACTGACTACCACCCTAATCCAGTCAAGGATACCCTCCCTCTCTAGGGGCACTATGGCTACAGGTTTGGAGGTGACCTCCCCTGTGGCTATCCTGACTTTCTTTGTCTTTCCTGGGACATACATGTCTGGGGTCACTAACCGGTCACTCACTACAGTGTGACTGGCACAGGTGTCTCTCAGGCCAGTGGTAGGGATCCCATTCAATTGAATGTGGTGGAAGTGCCTACTCCCACCCTCAGGGATCACCAGCTTACCATCTGGTCCTGTCTCCCAGCACAATGCTAGGAGGACTTCATCATCTGAGGAATCCTCCTCTATGGCTACACTGGACAGCCCAGTGCTAACCACCTTCTTTGGACAGGCTGCATCTCCTCTGAAGTGACCTGTCTGCTGACAGTCAAAGCAAGCCCTACTGTCCAAGAGCTTTTTTAACCCTGGGTCTCCCTGTCTCTGCATGTCAGAGTGGGAGTGGGATTTACTCTCCTCCTTCTTAGGGTTCTGGGGTACAGAGGGAGTCTCTGTGGTGGGCTTACCACCTCCCTCCTTAGGTTTTTGGGGACCTGTCCCCCCCTTCTTGGAGTCTCCCCCCTGGGACTTGACAACCACCCTGGTTCTCAACCATTCATCAGCTGCCTCCCCTAGCTCTCTAGGGTTGGTCAGCTTAGAGTCCACTAGATGCTGGCGTAACCTTTCTTGGATACAATTGGTCAAGATGTGCTCTCTCATGATCAGATTGTATAACCCCTCATAAGTATTTACTTTGTTGCCAATAATCCAGCCCTCTAGTGCCTTTAGTGAGGTGTCCACAAAGTCAACCCAAGACTGGGTACTGACCTTCTGGGTGTCCCTGAACTTCATTCTATATTGCTCTGGGGTCAGACCAAACTTCTTGACTAAGCACCTCTTCATACTAGGGTATGAATCTGCCTCCTCCCCCCTTAAGGTCAGAAGCCTATCCCTCCCTGAGTTGGGGACCAACTCCCACAAAAGGGAACCCCAGTATTGAGGCCTAACCCTTCTCATTTGGAGTGCCCTCTCAAAGGCCCCTAGCCACTTATCTATGTCATCCCCCTCTACATAAGCAGGAACCACCCCCTTGGGTAATCTGGGGCAAACTCCCCCACCCATGGACACCTCAGCTTCTTTATCGCTGCTTCCATCTTTTTTTTCTTTGCTTGCCCACTTCTTTTTTTCTAGGGCAAGCTTATCTGCCTCCAAAGCTATGTAGGCTAGCTGGGCTTCCAGCTCTCTTTCCCTGATGGATGGGTTCTCTCCTCCTGAAAGGACCCTCTTCCTACCACTAGCTTTGGGTCTGCCCCTAGTGACTGTATCCAGTGAGGACCGTTCCTCCTCTTCCTCACTTGGGGTCTGATGCCTTCCCTCCCCTGAGTGGTTAGAGTTAGCATCTTCCTCTTTTTCTTCCTCCTCTGGAGCTTCCTCTGTCTCTACCTCTTGGGCCTCAGCCCATGCTGTCAGGGATTTAATTAGGATTTCCTTCCTGAGATTAGTGGTTGCAGGCAACCCTCTCTCAACACACAACCCCCTAAGCTGGACTACTGTCAGTGTAGGTAGGCTAGCCAGATCAAGCTCCATGGTTCCCTAGTTTTGTGTCAACAAAAACTTTTTGCAAAAATTGGTAACAGGAATTTAGAAAAATTACAAAAATTCAATAATTGAAATTAATCCAAATTAATTTAAAAAAAAAATTAACATTAAAAATTAAAAACAATTTTTGCACTAGGACAATTTAAAGGATTTTTAATTTGTTTTATCTAAAACTGTAACGTGATATTGAACACAAGTACAGGATCCCGTCGCTGCTTCCAATTATGTTGGAAAATGGGTTATTGGTAGGGCAGGTGGGTACCTACACCTAGCAACAAGCCACAAACCTCCACAAAAGTACAGTTAGGTCTCAGTAAATTAATCCCAGCTCTACCCTTGGTAGCTTGGCATCGAGCGTCAAGGCTTAACTTAGGAGACAAAGTGTAAAGCATTCAAATATCACAAAACAGTATTTAAATAAAACACAGGAAACAGTTTAAAAATCCAAAACCAATTTATAAAAATAGCTTATATTTTTATCTTTAAAATGACACAAAAACGATTAAAATCGGTTCAGGGGAACCGGAGATATGAATTTTTAAAGTATTATTATTTTCTAGCGCATAGAAACAAAAAGCGCCAATCGGGTCATCTGGTTGCACCAGGACCGGGACAAAGTCAAACTTTCAGGCCGACCGCGATGGAGCCCTGCTCGGCTACAGGTCGCGGGAGGCCTCGGTTAAAAAGTTACCTTCTGACTTAGTCTTTATTTTGACGTTTTTCTTCACCGGGACGAACCTGCCAGTTGGATCCGACCTCCTGGAGCCCTTGTCCGGATACGCGAAGTCGGTTTCCTCGGTGGTGATTTCTACCTTCGGACTTAGTCGTTTTTTCGAGATGAAAATCCTTCGACCGGGGTAAACCTGGATCTTGATCCGACGTCCGTGGAGCCCTTCTCGGATACGATGGCTGGAAGGTCCCGGTCAACTTTTTACGTTCGGACTTAGTCTCTTTTTCGGATGTTTTTCTTGACCGGGACGAACCACGAAGTCAGGCCGGGTCGCGGTTGAGGCAAGCCGGCTAGAATTTCCGCGTCGAGTCGGTCCCTCTCTGGAGCTTTTTTCCAAAAATTCTCAAATCTTTTCCAAACTTCTGGGGCTTCACCCAGATGTTCTTTTAAGGTTCTTTTGGGGTCCACAGCTCACCCCAAGGGTCCAGAAGTTCTGTGATGGTCCTTGGGGGGTGCGGACTTCAACTCCCAGAATGCACCTGGCGCAAACTCCTTTTTGGCCACTGGACAGTGGTCAGCTGGTCGCTTTCTTCAGGAGTTGGTGCAGGGGACTCTGGTTTAGCAATTTTTCACCTGTAGCAAACAGGGAGTCCCTCCTTGAACCAGTTGAAGCCAGGCAAAGTCCTTCTTGTGGTGAAGCCCAAGTGTGCAGCTGGTGCAGTCCTTCTGAGTGCAGGGTCCAGGTGCAGGCCAGGGGTCCAGCAGGGCAGTCCTTCTTCTTCTTTAGTTCCTTTCTTGTTGAATTCTGGAGGGGATCTGAGGCGTGGGTGCAGGTCTGCCAGTTTTATCCTTGCTCCTGGGTGAAAAGCAGGGGGGCCCTGGTCCTCCAATCAGGGACAGGGTCGTCCCCCTGTGATGACCACTTCCTGGGAAGTGTGGCAAAAATCCATCCCAGAAGGCAATAGTCTCTAAAAATCCAAAATGGATGAATCTGATTTTTCGAGGAGAGATCTGGCTCAGCCCACCCACTGGTGTGGCTAAAAATCATAAACACACCCCTCTCCTGCCCTCTCCTAATCTAATCAAGGGGGCACCTAGCTGTCTGGGGTTGCAGGATGTGGGGGTGTTGCTGGGTGCTCCAGATGTCCTTCTCTGCCTTTGAAGACCAGTTTGGCAGCCCTCCCCCTTCCTGCTTCCCCATCTGCTGAGGGGAGATTCTCTCCCCCAAGCACATTCCTTTGTGTGAAGTCAGGCCACTTCACACCTCATTAAAGTAGCCTGGCAGAAGCTGCTGCAGGCTGGCCAATCAGAGCACAGCAGCAAAAACAATGCAGAGCTGAAATTGGCAACTTTTTAGGTAAAGTCTAAACTTTTTACCTGCACTAGTTATATTAAATCCAACAACTGGAAGTTGTGGGATTTATTATAACAATCAATTTGATACCAAATTCTTGGTATGTAACACTTAAGGACTTAAGGAGACTTTAAAATTTTAAATAAAGTCTGCCCATTCTAGCCTATGAAGGCCATTTACTTCAATGAGGGAAAAACGAATTTGGCTGTTTTTACCTCACCAGGGCTTATAAATCTATTTTTATAAAGTCCCTGCTTATAGTTACATGGCACCCAGCCCTAGGGGCACATAGGGCACACCTTAGGGGTGACTTATATGTAAAAATAAGGTAGTTTAAGACTTTGGAAGTACCTTTAATTCCAAAGTCGAATTTGCATATAACTTTAATTTAAAAGCAGCCAGCAAGGCAGGCTTGCTTTTAAAATGACACTGGGCACCTCAGCAATGCACCTAGGTGTGCACCACCTATGCTGTGGTCCCTAAACCTACATGCCCTACCATATACTAGGGACTTATAGGTAGGTTAACTTAGCCAATTATAATTAGCCTAATTTGCATATCCATTTTACACAGAGCACAGGCCCTGGGACTGGTTAGCAGTACCCAGGGCACCATCAGAGTCAGGAAAACACCAGCATAAAGTGGAAAATGGGGGCAAAAAGTTATGGGGCCTCTGCAATCAGCCCCAGTTTCTCACATAATGGTTGACTGCCCTACAGAGATGGATCTTGGGAGGTCAATAGCCTCCTCACTCAGGCAGCAGGGCTCACTGCGGCTGGGCCTGAGGTGCCTATGGCAAAGGAGATGCCCACCCTCCAGGGTGAGTGGGCATGGGCAACTCACTAAGGGGCTACTGGGAGGGTGGTGCTGGTAAAGAAGGTGGCGGCTGTACTTGCTGCTGGGGTGGTCACAGAAGTGTCCATCACCACCAGGGAGCTTTCATTGGAGTAGGATTCAGAGTCTGTGTTGTCACCTCCTGTCACCGTCCATCCCACTGGTTCCCTCAGCGTCGGTGGACTCTGCCTCCTGGGTCCTGTGGGATGCAGCTCCCTCTGTCACCGGTGCCCCGCTCCTCCACTAAATGATGCAAATACACAAATGAACATGATGACAGGAGGAGAAAGGGGGAAGGAGAGAAAGGGAGCACTAGATCAATTACAGCACCATTACCACAGTTGGCATACACAGTACCGTCACACAAAGGAATTAGGATTGAGCACTATGCATTGCACTGGCATTCAATTGGCTATATGCCACAGCAAGATGAGGGCCAACTACCACCAACTGCACCCCTCCTAGGATCCACAAAGCCCTGACTGACATGGAATGCTACCGAGCTAGGTTACCTGAATTTGCTATACACACTCTACCCTTGAGCTGGCTCACGCAGCAATGTCTAACCTGGCATTAAGGGGCACCGACTAACTCGCACCCACCATCCGGATCCCATGCCACCTGCCAATTATTGTAGTAACGCCAACTGTACTCACCCCCTTGTGGCTGCCGTGATGTCCTCAAGCGCCCATCCAGCTCTGGGTAGGCCATCGCCAGTATGTGGCCCATCAGGGGGGTCAGGTTACTCATTGGGAGGCCATCACCAGCTGGGTCTCCGTGGTCTTCCGTGCCTAGCATTTCAGGTGCTCCCACCGTTTCCTGCAGTGAGTGCGCCACCTGCTGTAGACCCCCAGAGTTTTCCCGTCCTCGGAGAGTGCACGCCACAATCGCTTCTTTTGATGGGCGCTGACCTGCAGAGGTAATACAGAAAGGAGGACAGCATTACACATACAATCCAGCCTGTCACTCAGATGGCCCACAAATCCTGTTTCCAACTCCATTGGCACACACATCACCTGGCGCCCACCATGTACACTACCACCAGACACCTGCCCCCAAATGAGACGATGCCTGCACACACATGCAACCTTCCCACATGCATTGTGTCCAATGTGTACTCACCTGCTGGTCTGGAGGCCCATACAGCTGTTCATAATGGGGTAGGACCCCATCCACCAAGCGCTGCAACTCCATCGACATAAAGGCAGGGACCCTTTCCCCGGTCACACAGGCCATGGTAGGTTCCATACACAGGTCATAGCAGCACATGCAGTGTAGGTATTTCCCTGTGGAGAGTCAGGAATCAAGTGAGGATTCAGATGGAAAATGGCCGTCACATCCACAGCGGTGTACACTGTCACTGCCGCCGCTGATCTCCATTGGCCACTGTACTACATAGAGCCCCATATTAGCCAATGAGGAATTGCACGGCATGCAGGACCACCTTCCGCCATGACGCCCAACGTCAGTGGAGTTACCTCACTCCCATCTGTCCCTAGATACAGGACAGGTGGTCACCATTTCATGGTGGAGTACAACATTCAGATCTTCCATAACTGCATCATTGCCGAAAAGTGCACATACATTGCCATTCCTACTGTCCCATCACATTAATGCTGTATGCACACAGAGGTGGTGGTTCCATTGTTGAAATTGTGACAGCCTTCTCACTATTGTGTACCTTAGATACCTATCACTACAGAAGAATAGAAGGAGGAGACAAACCCCCGTGTACAGACCCCTTGTGGACTTGGCTACACTGGAGGTCAGGCACATAATACTCACCTATAGACTGGACAGGGCACAATCACAGAGCTGTGTGCCCAATTGGAGCCTGACCTGAAATCAGCTATACGTCATCCCAATTGGATCCCCCCTCTTGTACAGGTGCTATCAGTGCTCCACTTCCTGGCAACTGGTTCTTCCCAAGTGACAGTGGGCTTGGCAGCAGGAATGTCACAGCAAATGTTCTCAATCATGCTGGCAAGATCTGTCTTGGTGAAACACATGTGCAGCTACATTGCTTTCCCCTAGGTGGAAGGTTTGGCCACTGTGAAGGCAGGATTCTATGCAATAGGAAATATACCCAATATTATTGGGGCAATTGACAGTACACATATTGCATTTGTCCCCCCTGCCAGAATAAATAGGTGTTCAGGAATCGGAAGAGTTTCTACTCACTCAATGTGCAAATGGTGTGCCTGACGGACCAGTACATCTCACACGTCACTGCCAAGTATCCTAGGTCAGTGCATGACGCCTTTGTTCTGAGGAATAGCAGCATCCCAAATGTGATGGCCCAACTACAGCGGCACAAGGTGTGGCTAATAGGTGAGCCAGAGTCCTCACCCACTGTATGTCAGCGTATGCCTTCAGGTGTTATCCCAATAGCATTGTGTCAGGCTAATTTTTGTCCCTCAATACTTGCAGGTAACTCTGGCTACCAAAACCTATTGTGACTCCTGATCCCTGTGAGGAGTGCCAGGACAGGGGCTGAGAAACGTTATAATGATGTACATGGGCAAACTTGGAAAATCATCGAAAGGACCTTTGGCCTCCTGAAGGCCAGGTTCAGGTGCCTGCATCTGACAGGTGGATCCCTATGATACTCACCCGAGCAGGTCTGGCAGATAGTTGTAGCATGCTGCATATTGCACAACCTGGCCCTCATATGACATGTGCCTTTTCTGCAGGAGGAGGAGACTGGAGATGCCCATGTTGCAGAGGTGGACCCTGAGGACAGTGAGGATGAGGAGGCATAGGATGAGGATGTGGACAACAAAACATCAGTTATGCGTCAATACTTTCAATGACACACAGGTGAGACAGTGGAACTGTAACTATATACAGGTACACTGTTCCAAATGGAAAAAGAAAAAGAAAAAGAAAACAGGGAAGGACCTATGATCTCAGGAGCGAGAGCCCTCAAGCATCACAATGGATGACTAGCATCATCATCGGGAAACGCTCCTCACTAGGCCGGCACTGCAATGCCTAGTGGGCACCCCGTAAGGGGGCTCTCTGCCGAATTCTGAGATAGTGACTAAAAAATTCAAAAGTGCAAAACAGAGGTGCTGTAAGTCACCATCAAAGAAAAAAGAGGGATTTAAAATTGGTTAATCATCCATAAACTTCATCATTTAATCGGTCAAGTATAGTAAGGATGAAGACCAAGGTTAAAAACAGTTTTGAAAGTGAGGTTGAGGGTTATGCTCATACGTCTTTCAAAAGATAAATACATAAATTAGAGAGTCCTAAAAATTATAAGGCACCTCTATAATATGGTCGACATGTTTCGCGTCTATTGGTCTATACCGATCCACTGACGCTTCATCAGGACCCATATAACTAAATAACAGACCTCTTTAGAAATATATAGAAACCAGTCACTTACTTAGGTTGACTGGTAAATCAGGTACCCTGAAACATACAGAAAAAGAAGAAAAACGCCAAAAGGCTATAAAACAAATGTCACTTTTATAATGTAACGCAGAAATTCTAATAAGAAATGGTGCAACCACATTTTGGTTAATAACAATGAATGGGATATCACACAAGGAAGATGCTTACCACCCCCTACTTGAGAACGGGTTCCATGGGAAAGGCGTCTCTAGGACTCATGGTGACACTGATTGTGAATAAAGGTAAAAAAGTGAATGACAAATAGCTGTCCAAAAATTCGGAAGTACCTAAAAAGTATTATCGAATGTCTTGGATTATAACAAATGGCTATAAGGTGTTTCAAATAACATTGTGGGTGATCAAAGATAGATTTACACTCAAATATGTAGTCAACAACAAGCAAATGCGATCACAATGTTAAAATGAAACCATATATATATTGTTCAACGTAACCCCAGAGAGGATTATGACCAAGAAGGCACGTTATTAGTTAATGAAAAACCAAACCAAATGTGAAAAGTCGGATGGTCATAACAGACAATATGTTCATGGTGCTCATACTGGTAAATATTTGCGCACTTGCCATGCCGCCGAAAATAGTGTAGAAGTTAAGAAAAATATACCAAGTAAAAAAGGCCCTGACGTTCTGACTCAAGCGTCAGGACCAGTACTTACATATTGGATCACCGGTCCTACACTCGGACCTACCCTTCGGAGACTGCCACCCGACAACAACCGGGTCGGGAGCTCTCCGGATTCTTAAATAGACGATGTTAGATTCAGCGCGTCTGTTAGCAACGCGTCTTGTTACGCGAAATAAAGAAAGGACTACGGGCGTCCAAAATGGAATAAAGGTCGAAGAAGGACTGCAAGTGCTGGAGCACTTGTAGTTCGGGACCTCAAGACGATAGAATACAAAGTGGGCGAAGTCCCCACTACATGCTAATGTTGATTACGGACCCAGGGAAGAGTATTTCATTGGTCAGTACTGATCGAGCTCGTGGAACCAGAGTAAAAATCATATATGTGGTGCATTCCCTAGACAATGACCCGAAAAAGGATACTAGTCATAATAATTATAATGTGAGGCCAAGGGAGATGTAAATCAATGAGCTGTGTGTCTCGGGCTCATAAAGGCCCATATTTGAGAGGGTCTTAGGCAGAAATTATAGTGTAGAAGAAGAAAAGGATCTAGGTATAACACATTAAACACTGGATCTGCCATATTGGAATAAAGAATAGAGAATACACCGGTTAGGTGTAGAAACTTAGGGTGAAAGAGAGGTCCAAGGAATGTCACCATTAAGGCCTCGTAAATGGGTCCCCAATTTAAACACCCACTTTTGTTCAATTCTAAAAAGAGCTCTGGAATCATTAGGGCGAATAGATGGGGCTTCAATTATTACCCACCATAGATCATCTGGAGAATGGTGAGCCTCCAGGAAATGTACACTTAACTTAGTAGTAAGCTTTTTGCACCTAATGTTGCTTCTGTGTTCGTTAATACGAGTCTTGACAGATCTTGATGTCATACCAATGTATCGTAGATCACAAGGGCAAGTGATCATGTAGATACAATTTTTTGTATTGCAGTTGGTATGTTTTTTGAGATACCAGGGGCCAATAGAGTCAAAATCAAGTTGTTTTAAATGTCTGGTAAGACCACAGACGTTACAGTGGCCACAAGGGTAATGTCCCACAACAGGTGGTAGGTCCCATAAAGTTGTTTGATTAGACAAATTATGTGAAATACGTGGACGTGTGTGTACCACTAAGTCTCTAATATTGGCAGTTCGTTTGAAAGCAAAAAGAGGTTTCGGTAAACTATGGCCTCCACTAGTAAGGATGGACCATCGCTTGTTAATCAGCTTCTTAATAGAGTTTGACAATGGAGTATGAGTTGAAACATATGTCAACCTAGCTTGAGGGCGATGTTCTCTAGGCGTCAGTAGTGCTTCTCTATTATTATTCCTGGCTCTTTTACGTGCTTGGTTGACGATCTTGGATGGATAATTCCGTTCGCATAGTTTGTGCTGAAGAGTTTCAGATTGTTGGTCAAATTCAGTGTGTGAGCTACAATTCCGTCTTAATCGTAGAAATTGACCAAAGGGTAGGTTGTCCCACGAGGCCTTTGAGTGGTGGCTCTGATAGAGTAGCAACGAGTTACGATCCGTGGGTTTTTGATACACACTAGTCTGCAGTTTCCCATTGTTTATAGAGATCATCAGATCTAAAAACGGTAATTGTTGATCAGAGACAGTGGCTGTGAATTTCAAAAAAGGATCAAGGGTATTGATCCAGATTACAAGCTCCTCTGCCTTCATCATAGGTCCTTGCCAAAGAATCAAAATATCATCTATATAGCGGCGCCATAGCCTAATAGAATTGAAGAACGGATTAGTTGGCAACAAAATGTATTTCTTCTCAAAGTCATACATGTAAAGACATGCCAGGCTTGGATCAAATGTGGAGCACATTGAGGTACCTTGAATTTGGTGGTAAAATTGGTCCTCAAAAAGAAAAAAGTTCTCAGTCAAGGCTAATCTGGCACACTGTAGGATGAAAGCTGCAGGGGAGGACAGGGTTGGTGATACTTCAAATAAGGCAGTCTCTATAACTTGTAAGGTGGCTTCTTGAGGAATATTGGTATAGAGAGCCTCTACATCAAGTGTGATGATCGCTTGTGTATTATCGTCTTCATTGATGGTTTCGATCAAATTAAGCACCTCCTTGGTGTCTTTCAAGTAAGTAGAAGAATTTCTTACTAGAGGTTGTAAAAAATGATCGCAAAAGATGGAAAGTGGTTCCAAAATTGAGCCCAATCCTGATACTATAGGACGTCCAGGGGGAGGGTTCCTTTGTTTATGAATTTTTGGAAGACAATAGAAATAAGGTGTCTGTGGATTCTGTGTATCCAAAAAAGCTGCTTCTCTGGGAGAAATCCACAGATTATTCTTTGCTTCTTCAATCATAGTTCTAATTTGTGTCTGAAGTCTCTCTGTGGGGTCGCGATTAATTTTCGCATAGTAAGTGGAATCACTTAGAAGGCGCAAACATTCGCTTCTGTAATCAGCAGTATTCATCACCACGATAGCTCCTCCCTTATCAGCTGGTTTTATTGTTATCTCAGGGTCGGATGTTAGCGAGGTCAGGGCCCTCCTTTCTTTTGTCGGAATATTGATAAAGGTTTTTTTAGGATGAAGGTTGTTAACGTCAGATAGCACTGATTTCTCAAAAGTTAAGACTTCATTGGGCATTACTGCAAGAGATGGAACAAAGGTCGAAGGTTTTTTGAGACCAGAATCGAGGGCTTGAGGTTCCTCTGTTTTGTCTCTAAAGAAAAATTGCAAACGGATCTTCCGGAAAAAATGTGCCAATTCAATTTGTAGGCGAAAAGAATCATCTTGAGGGGTTGGGACAAAACCTAACCCTTTATTTAGTACAGAAATTTCATCCTCTGAGAGTTGTTTAGATGAGAGGTTAACAACTAAGTCTTCGGTGGGGGGGTTTTTGACTGGCTTCTGGTGATCATCTGGGGTTCGTCTCTGGACCATTGGACGCGTCTGCCTCTTTCTCTCCTTCTGCCTCTGCCTCTGCCCCGGCCTCGGCCTAAAAAAGGAGGGGCAAAAGGCATCATGGGTCGGGGTTGGAAGAAGGGATAGGGTGCTTGCCACGGCATTGCCTGGTGTATCAGGTACGGAGGATAGTTGTAATAAGGTTGTTGAGGTAAATTCTCGTCTGTGCTCCATCCATCAGAGGAGGATCCACTGCTGTAATTACGAGATTTTCTGAGTGGTATAGGAGCCTCATCGGATGACAGGGATCGGTTATCTCCTTCAAAATCGTCTTTAATGTAGGGGTAGATTTTTTCCCGGCTGAATCTTGTGATGTCTTTTTGGAGTTTGGAGACCTTTTGCTGAGTTAAAAATTCTTTAGTTTCATTTAACTCAGCTGTAATTTCAGCAAGACGGCATTTAAATGCAGTTATGGAAATCGTAGTTTTCAAAGTATTCTCAATGGTATTAATCTGGATAGTGATTGTATCTGCCAACCTTTTGGAAGTATTAATAATCAATACTAACCAATCTCTCGTACACTTCCAGGCTATTTGAGCCCAGTCTTTTCTGAAGGCTAGATCTTGCAGAAAAATGCGTGGTATGTTAGACACTAGGAGACCATTTGGAGCGATGTTGGCACGGAGATATTCGGTCATAATAGTTCCGTGCATTACGGTCTTAATCAGTTCTCGTTTCAAGGTGGATAATTTGTCCCATTCAGTTTTAAGACTGCCAGACGGGGCAGAGCCATCATTATCTAGTATAGAAGGTGTTTGTAAAATTGCTGTTACCATTTCATCATCATAGCTCAGACCCTGAAAATTATCCATGATGCGGGTCTCTTAACCACAGTTCCGGGAGGGTGTAAAAACAAGGGGTAACAGTCAAATCAGTCCCACAGCTAAGCTGCTGTACATAAAATGCTAACACAAAAGGAGGGACTGGGAGAGTTGCTGGTCCAGTGTACAATCTCCCTATAATAGTAACTATATATAGGTACACTGTTCCAAATGGAAAAAGAAAAAGAAAAAGAAAACAGGGAAGGACCTGTGATCTCAGGAGCGAGAGCCCTCAAGCATCACTATGGATGACTATGGAAACTTGGAAAATCATTGAAAGGACCTTTGGCCTCCTGAAGGCCAGGTTCAGGTGCCTGCATCTGACAGGTGGATCCCTATGATACTCACCCGAGCAGGTCTGGCAGATAGTTGTAGCATGCTGCATATTGCACAACCTGGCCCTCATATGACATGTGCCTTTTCTGCAGGAGGAGGAGACTGGAGATGCCCATGTTGCAGAGGTGGACCCTGAGGACAGTGAGGATGAGGAGGCATAGGATGAGGATGTGGACAACAAAACATCAGTTATGCGTCAATACTTTCAATGACACACAGGTGAGACAGTGGAACTGACCATTAATCTGACTATTGGTTTTATTTGTGTGGCTGTAGCATGAAGGCATTCACTTCCTTTGCATCTCAACCTATTGTCACATATAGCTTGTCATTTTACAGATGTTGGTGATATGACAACAGTGTCCTGATGTGATTACTACAGAGAGGTACAGGTCATTATTTGTATGCTATCACAGTTTTCAGATCATTTGCAGCAGGTGTGACTGTTCCCATAAATACACATTTTCAACATATAAAGCAGTGTTACTCAAGTTGTGATGAAGGGTGTCTATTGTAGTGCAAATAATTGAGGGAAAGGTGCAATGGAATGGAGTGATGTAGAGGAAAGTCCATGGTATTGTTCCAGTCTGTTTGTAGCACAGGTCCAGTGTCCAAGGGGCGATAGAAAGGGGAGCAAAGGCAGTTCAAAGTGGACAAGGTGACAGGGTGGGACAGAACTGGGACAATCAGGAGAGTCTCATTTCCTGGCAGTGGTCTTGGTCTTGGCAAGTGCCTCTGGCTTCTGTCTGGGTTGCAGGGAATGTTTGCAGGGTGATTCACCTTCTGCAGGGGGATGGGTGCTGGTAGACTGTGGGTCCTGTGGCGGGGCCTCCTGCCCACTAGCAGTAGTGAAATTGGAGGGCTGGTCAATACACTGGCTAGTGGTAGGGCCTGCTGCTGTGATGTCGATTCCCTCATGATGGTGGCCATGTCTGCCAGCACCCCTGCTATGGAGATCATGGTGGTGTTGAGGGCCTGCAAGTCCTCCCTGATCTCCTGATGGTTTTCCTCCTACAGCCACTTGTTTTCCTGCATGTTGGTAAGGATCTGGCCCATCGTGTCCTGGGATTGTTGTTAGGTCCCCAAGATCTTGGTGAGTGCCTCCTGGAGAGTCGGTCCCCTTGGCCTCTCCTCCCCCTCATGCACAGCGGTCCTCCAATTGTCCCTGTTGCCCTGTGCCCTGTCCCCTGAATGGTGTACCCACTGCCACTGGGCCCAGGTCGCTGATTGTCTTGGGGACGAGGTGTGGACTGGTGTCCCTATACAGGTGGGCACACTGCTAATTGACCTGTCCTGGGGACAGAGGTGTGGGGGCACTGTGTGTGTGCTGTGGTGTTGGGTACTGATAGGGGAGGCTCTATGGTTGACTGGGAGTGGGCTGGGGTGACCGACTGACAATTGGTAGTTCATCAAGATCCAGAAGTCCAGATTTACTGCCCTCACTGGGGGCATCTTCTGTTGGGGGACTGGTTTGACGTGGAAACTCCCTCCACTGACACTGGCTGGGGCACCTGTGGGGATGGGGATGTAAGTGATGTATTGTGCTTCATGTCTGTGACATATTGTTCATCCCTAGCTTCCTGTCTAACATTGATGTTGCCCTGCTTCCTTTGTATGTGTATGGTGATGTATTGTGGGATTGTTAGTTTCCCTATGCTATGCATGCTTTTGTGATGGGGGTCCATGCAGGGCTGGGAGGGCTGTCCATGTATTGATACAGCATGTAGGGCTTGGCATTGGGGTTGGTCAGATGTGCAGGTGCAGTGTGTGGGATGCAGTGGAGTGATGGGAGTGAGGGTGTCGGATGGCATGCAGGTATGGGGGTGATAAGTAGTAAATCTTGACTCACCAGTGTCCAGTCCTCCGGCTACTCCAGTGAGTCCCTTAGGAGGCAGTATTGCCAAGACTTGCTCCTCCGATGCTGTGGGGGAGGAGGTGGGGGTCCACCGCCAGTCCTCTGTATGGCGAGCTGGTGCCTTGCTGTCACGGAATGTACCTTCCCGTAGGTCGTTCCACGTCTTCCTGATGCTGTCCCTTCTTCTTGGATGCTGACCCATGGCGTTCACCCTGACCATGATTCTCCGCCATAGCTCCATCTTCCTGGCAATAGATATTTGCTGTACATGTGCTCCAAACAGCTGTGGCTCTACCCTGACTATTTCCTCTACCATGACCCTCAACTCCTCATCTGTAAAACGGGGGTGCCTTTGTGGGGACATGAGAGTTGTGTGGTGTGTGTAGGTGGGAGGGTGCTGGGTGATGTGGTTGGGTGTGTGAAGTGGGGTGCGTGAGGGATACATGGGTGTATGTAGTATTTGTGTCTAGTTGTCGCAGTGGTCTTGGTGTCAGTCTTGTGGCAATAATTTGTATTTATAAAGGGTTGTGGGTAATGTGGGAGTGTGTTTTATAGTGCTGTGGGTGGGTGGGCGGGTGTGTGTATTGGTGTCATCTGTGTGTTCTAGGTATTGGCCAATGTTGTGTGGTTTAGTATTTGGGTGTCCATTCTGAGCGCGCCGTAGTGTACCGCCAATAGTTTCAACCATTGAATGTCTGCTGTGGTGATTCGTGGGTCATGATGTGGTGAGTGTTGTTTTGTTGGCGTAACGGTATGGGTGTTGGTACCAACACTTTAACATTGACCTTTGGGCTGGCTGATTTGTGTGTGTGTCATTATTTGGTGAACTTCTGTTCGCCTTAGCGGCGGTATGTTGGCGACCATCACCGCAGCAGTCAGCGGAATTTACCGCCAGTGTCTTGATGAGGGCATGTGCCTTAAAACACTAGGCCTACATGTCATGTCCAATCAACAAAATGGGAAGAACAATTAAGGGGAAAAGAAAGCGCTCCCAACTGTCCCCTATAGTGTAAACTTAGGTGCTCCCTCGTTGCTACTGCAGTTGAACATGCCAAATAACATGCTATTACACATGAAGGTATGTGTCCAGCCAATCAAAAATGGTGACATACTCCTATATGTGGCACAACATGAAAAGCAGCCCCATTGTAAATGTCCTATTCCAAAGGCAGGTTGCCATGCACATATATGTGATGGAATACAGACATCATCTCATCAACACAGGTAGACCATGCATGAAACAGCAGCTTACAAATGTTTTACTAATGGGAAAGGGACACATGCTGACATGTAGGCCCAAAGAATGTTGGCAATAGTGATGGCACATAAATCATGTCAATGGACATTTTCCACTTACCAAGGGAAGATGTTGATCGGTAGCTGCACCCAAAGTACAATGTATGCTCTGTCACATGTATGATGGCCACCTTCACATTTCAGACTGTAGTGAGGTACCAGCACTTGTCATGCACTGAAGACAACTAGCCTCTGGGTAGCAGATGAAAAAATACTCATTTACCCAGACACATGGCTGAGGACAGCTATCCATCACATCCTTCCTTTTGGCCTGTAACATTGAGGAGTAGTGGTCTGTTGCATGAACTTTACACACACTACAACAATCAGTACTTGATTGATCACTGTACATGGCAATATGGCGTCCCTGGAGAGCAAGTTGTTTGTGGATTGGATACAGTTGTGTCCTAGAAATCTGGGCCAATAGGCAAGGCACATCAGCATACACCACATGACACATCTACACAAACAACCACTCATCTACTATGTTACTCATGGCTCCTCCCCAATCGTTAGGGTGAGCTGTCAGAACCTAACATATTCACTTGGCATGAGACAGGCAGAAATATGCCCTGTACTCACCCCTGTGTGGCTGCTGTGCTGCCCATTACGGTCTGGGCAGGCCATCGCCAGAATGTGGGCCAGTATCAATCAATCAATCAAGCATTTGTAAAGCGCACTACTCACCCACTAAGGTCTCAAGGTGCTGATGGGGGAGAGGAGGAAAGGATTGCTACTGCTCGAATAACCAGGTCTTGAGGCGTTTGATGAAGGTCAGGAGGTCCTGGGTCTGTCATAGGTGGACAGGGAGGGAGTTCCAGGTCTTGGCGGTGAGGTGGGAAAAGGATCTGCCACCGGCTGTAGTTCGGTGGATACTTAATTAACCATTAGAAATTGCATCACACCGGCATAAAATGATTTTTAAACTCACAAATATGCTTATTCTGTCTTGTCATGTATGTCCTATTATTCAAACATCATTGTAGTATTTTGCAGGGCATAGATGGCATTTGACAGTAGGGCACAGTCCACCACCACTGGCAGTCAATTTGGTGGTCTGGGTATCCAGTCACATTTGAGGGACTATTGTGTTTCACATCTTTGAGATCAGTCCAAATACATATTGTGGACATGTGTGGAAAACCATGGAGTTCACATGTGACCCTTGTGTTAGGTGCAGCTTGTATGACCTATATGTAGCTGTGGATGTGTTTCATCATTGCATGCAACAGTGTCTCTGCCACAACACTGACATATGTTTGTGTCATACCACCAGACGCATGGTCACTGGATTATGATGGACCTGTGAAGAGGGGCTGGTGTACGGCTATCTGTCTGTATCTTGGATTATGTGATGTTGGATTACGTTGGTGTGCCATGTGATAAGGTTCAAGCTGCTGACATCATCCACTTTAATGTTTGCCTATTCTACAGGACAAGTTCTGAAAAGCCCTCCCTTCTGTGGTCTAGAGGCTGTACCCTGGAATATGTACTTCAACTCAGTATGAGTCACACATTCTTATGTCACAAAGGTCCAAACATTTGGACAGCCTATGTGCTGTACACTGGAATTAAATGTTTGGTGTGACCAGACACTTGTAGGTATGTGTTTGTGAGTAATGACTGTAATCCTGAGCAGAACACTGTGTACCTATAACATGTCTCTCCTTGCACAAGTAAGTTATGCCTTTATCATATGGTTCACATTGTCTTACATCTCTACATAGCAAAATTGTGAAATTAAGCAACCAGATAATGAGTTTGTGATGAGTGACTTTATGACAGTGCTGATGCAGTAAAAATAATTTTGACAGAAAAGAAGAAAAATAATAAAGTCAAGGTGTCAGTCATGGTGAATGAAATCATTGGAGTAGATTCCACACCATTAGGAGTCCAGTGTACTCCTCCCCTTATAAGTGGTGGGCAGTTCAGGATCCGCCAACAGAATGAATGTGTGGCACACAAAGGAGTTCATTCAGGAAGAGGTCAGTTGCTGGTAGTGGTGGGTGTCTTGCCATCTGCAACTCATGGATTCTTTGACAGATGTTCTTACTTGCGTTGTTGGGAGAGACCTGCTGCTACAGAGGCAGGTTGTCTGGGGCTTGTTCCTCTGGCAGGGCTTCCTTTCCAGTGGCTGGCACCAATAAAGAAAGGCCTGGTGTTGATGTGCCAAAGGGAGGGGTAGTGTGCTGTGGTAGAGCCCTGCTCCGGGTGGTGTTAATTTCCCTCATTATCCCTGTTAGGGAGGCCATGATGGTAGTGTGAGCCTCGCACTGTTCAGGAATAGCTCTATGGATGATCCTCTGTAGTTGCTTTATTTCTCTGAGTTCGGTCAAGACCCGGCCCACCATGCCTTGAGACTCCTGATAGACCCCTAAGACATGGCTGATAAAGCCCTGGGCAGGAGCAGCCCCAGTGGCCTCACCTCGGCCCACAACATCCCTCCCATGCACCCTATCCTCACAGGCCTGTACCCTTGCCATAGGGTTGCCTCTCCCGCTGGGTCCCAGAATCTCATTTTCAAAAGTGTTGTTCTGCAACTAAGGATCCAGGTCAGGGGGAGATTAGATGTAGACACTGTGCTAGGGGCACAGGTTGGGGGCGAATGGTTGCCCGTGATGTTGAGGCAAGCGGGCTTTCCAAATGGGCCAAAACCATCCTCCACATCCAGAAATCAAAGAGTTTCTTCTTCACTGAAGGCTTAATGCAGGGGGGTAGTGACAGTCTCTTCTGTGGCTTCTGTGTGCCCAGTGGCAGCATGACCCGTTGATGTGAAAGATACAATGTTACTGGTTGTAATGTGAAATCTACCTCTAACAATTTAATTTATACTAAGCATAAACCTTGAACAAAGTTATTTTGCAGTTAATCTTATTGCGGCAAGTACCCATGATATTGGTTGTATTGACCTGACATTTGTGAAACATGCCAATTCCTTCTAAGTCAAGCAGCCACTAAGATCTACAGATCATTAGCCAATGGGAGGATGGCCTGAGAATGCAGACAAACAGTGCCTCAACAAGATATGACTTTGCCTATTTTGAGACCTAGTTGATTGTTACGCAGGCAGACCCAGAAGTTTGCTGTATATGTTCCTGAGTCGTCATGTAGTCAGTGCATTATAAATGTGTCTGCTACCAATGCCATTCTGGTGATGCAGCTTGAGGCCTTTGGGATAATTGTTTTGCACACTGGGTAAGCAGTTCTTCCTATTCTCAATAATTTCATCTTGGGTTAGGTGGCCAAAATGGAGCTAGGTGGCCCGACACATCTCTGGAATTAGCATGATCTGTGTCCTGGTCCCTTCCAGGTGAGCAAACTTTAATTGAGAGTTAGAGGGCAAGGATATTTGGACAAGTGTTTGGAGTTTCTGAAACTATGCCTCCTGGGATTTGCAGTCATGTCACTCTCCATAGTAAACACATTTGAAAAATGGTATCCTCACAGGTAAGTAAACCTAACTTGAGTGTTCATAAATAGGTACATTTAGGCAAGTGAACATTGTTTTTCAGGTTGGAGTTAGAGACACAAGGCCTATTGGGCCTAGAATTCTGGTCACTCCCTTTACTTTCCACCATCATACGAATGGTATCTTCCTAGAAGTGTAAACTTCATTTGAGAGTTAAGACACAGGGGTATTTGGACATGAGAACACTGGGCTTCTGTTTGGAGTTGGAGAGACAGAGCCTCCTGGCATTAGCAGTCACATAACTCCCTCTACTTCATACACTTGATAAATGTCATCCCCACAGGTGAGTAAACTTAATTTGTGAGTTTAGAAATAAGAGCATTTGGAGAACCGACAGTGGACTGGTGTTTTGAATTAGTGAAACAGTGCCTCTTGGCCTTAGCAGTCATGTAACTCCCTATACTACACACACTGTAAAAATATCATCTTTGAGGGGAGTACACGGAAATTGAGAGTTAAGACACAGGGGTCTTTGGGGGAAGAGAACACTGGACTGGTGGTTCGAGTTACAGAAACAATGCCTGCTGGGAGTTGCAGTCATGTCCATTGGCAGCTCCTCCGCTTGGGAGGAGGAATGTCATCCGCCCCCTCCCCCCACCAGTAGCAACTGCTGCAAATCCTTCAACAAGGAAAGGGTAATAGGCTTTGTTTATTTTCCTTTCCTTGTTATACGGCGGGGCACATGGGGTGACAAGTTGTGAGGGGAGTGTACTGTGCACTCCCTTCACTGAGCATGTATGTTTGGCCAGCCGTCTCGAGCCCACCAAACACACATGCGCACAGGGCTATCTCCAGCCTGGCAATACAGTTGCCAGGTTGGAGAGAGGATGCACAGGCTCCCAGTATGCCTGGGAGTACTCTGACTGGGTGCTCCCAGCCAATCCTGACGCTGCTTTGAGCAGAGTCAGGATTGGCTGCAGGGCAGACTGGAAGCCTGTGCTTGCCTGCAGTGACGGAAAAGAGGAGTGGTGCCCTGACCGAGGTAAGTTTTTTTTTATTCATTGCTTTTTAATGTCCCCCACCCCATCAACCGTGCATTGCTCTGCCCCCTGTTGCCCCCACGAGCCGTGACTGGTCATGTTACTCTCTCTAGTAGACACACTTTACCAATGTTCTCCACCCAGATGAGTAAACTTAATTTGAGAGGTTACTAACAAATGCATTGGAGCATGTGACCACTGTGCTGGTGGTTGGCGTTACAGAAGCAGTGCCTCTTGGGAGTTGCACGCAGGTCACTCTCACTACTCCCCAATACTTGACAAATGGTAACCCCTCAGGTGAGTAAATTTCATTGGGGAGTGAGTTGCCAAACAGGGGTCTTTGGACAAGAGAATTCCCGGCAGGTATTTGAAATTACGGAAACAAGGCATGCTAGGAGTTGCAGTCATGTCACTCTCTCTAGTACACACAGTATACAAGTGTTATCCCCTCAGGTCAGTACACTTCAATTGAGAATTAAGATACATGGGTCTGTGGACAAGAGAACACTGTGCTGGTGTTTGGAGTTACAGAAACAAGGCCTCCTGACCTTAGCGGTCATGTCAGTCCCTGTACTACACACAAAATACAAATGGAATCCCCCCAGGTGAGCACACTTAATGCATGAGTTATCAAACAGAAGTCTTTGGAGAAGAGGACCCTGGGCTGGCGAAGTAACAGTGATGGGCACTCCTGGCCTTAGCAGTCATGTCAGTCCATCTACCACACACAATATACAAATGGTATAGTCAGCGCTGAGTAAACTTACATTGAAGGTTGACAAACAGGGGTCTTTCGACTCCGAACAGTAGAACAGCGTTCATTCGTCAAAAGACTAATGAACTCTGTTCTGATGTTTTGAGTTTCTTAAACAGTTTCTCCTTTGAACTCCAGTTAGGTTATTCCATCTAGTTTACACACCTTTTCATTGTTCTCCCCCAGGTAAGTATCCTTCATTTGTGAGTTGACAAACAGAGGTTAATGGGCAAATGACCATTGTGCTGGTGTTTAGAGTTAGAGAAACAGGACCTGATAGGATTTGGAGTAACGTCAGTCCCTGTACTACACACTGTATACAAATATTATCCCCCCAGGTGAGTAAACTTTATGTGTGAGTTACCAGATAGGAGTCGATGGAGTAGAGGACACAGGAATAGTGGTTGGAGCGATGGTAAGAGAGCCTCCTGGGAGTTGCAGTCATATAACTCCCTGTACTACACACACTATTCAAATGGTATCCTCCTAGGTAAGTACACTTCATTTGAGAGTTAAGACACAGGGGTCGATGGACAAGAGTACACTGGGCAGGTGTTTGGAGTTACAGGTACAGGGCTTGCTGGTAGTTGCAGTCATGTCCCTCCCTCTAGTTGCCAACACTTGACAAGTGGTATACTCCCAGGTGAGTGGAGAGCAATGGAGAGATTATAAACAAGTGTATTTGGGCAAGTGATCCCAGTGCTGGCGTTTGGAGTTACAGATACAACGGCTGCTGGGAGTTGCAGTCATAAAACTCACTGTACTACACACACTATACAAATATAAACCTCTCATGTGAGTTCACTTCAATTGGGAGATCACAAAAATGGTATCTGAACAAGTGAACATTGGGCTGATAGTTGGTTTTACAGACACAGGGCCTTCCCGGCCTTAGTAGTCATAGCTCTCCCACTAGTTCCCACATTTGACAAATGGTATCCTCCCAGATGAGTAAACTTACATTGTGAGTTGCCAGACAGTGGTCTTTAGACAAGTGACAATTGTACTGGTGTTTGTAGTTACTGAAACAGTGCCTCCTGTGAGTTGCAGTCAGGTCACTCTCTCTAGTACATACACTTGACCAATGTTCTCCCCCCCAGGTGAGTATGCTTCAATTGGGAGTTCTCTAACAGATGTATTGCAGCATGTGACCACTGTGCTAGTGTTTGTAGATACAGGAATAGTGCCTGTTTGAAGTTGTAGTCATTTCAGTGCCTGTACTACACAGACTTTACAAATGTTATCTCCCCAGGTGTGTACCCTTAAATTGATAGGTACCTAAAAGGGATATTTGGAGAAGTGACCACTGGTCTAGTGTTTGACGTTATAGAACAGTGCCTGCTGGGAGTTGAAGTAATGTCAATCTCTATACTGCACACAGTAAAGTGGAGTGGAGTGATAGTAAAAGTGGCAAAAGCTGAGCTGTGAGCAGGCATGACATAGCATTTTGGTGAAATTTTTAGTGTTGTGATTTGCCAGACTCCACTCCACCACATATTCCTGTCAAGCTCTCAGGATGCAGGATGGCCAAGACCTTCTCCTCCCAGGGAAATAAATATATTGGGGCACTGGCAGGACCATCACCAGTCTTCTAGGCATGGAGCTGGGGCCTGGAGACCAGGGAATGCACCTTGCCCCTCAGGTCATTCCACCTCTTCCTAATGTCCTCCCTTGTGCGCAGGGTGTTGCCTACAGCGATGACTCTGTTGACGATCCTGCCCCACGTTTCCATTTTCCTCTTATGATTTCATTCACCATGACTCTTAACTCATCTTCTGATAAAAGTGATTTTTTAAACGTGCCATGGTCCAATGACAATGACTTACTAAACAGGGGAAGTGTAAAAACATATGACTGGACAAAAATGTGTGCAGAGTTTTGTATGGGGTGGAGAAAAAAGTGGTGCTTAGTATCTGTACTGTGTGGCAAATATTTAGCTTTGTCTTCTGTGTGTTGCAGTGTAAATGCAAAAGGTTGTGGTCTGTGAAGGAGTGTGCTTTATAGTGTCCTTTGCAGGTTTGTCCAGTGTGGCAATGTGTGGCAGCTGTGTTGTTATCAAATTCATCCAATGTGCAGTTGTGTATTACTTTGGGGACCGTGGACCACCGTGGTTCAGACCTCCATTTCTTGCAATCTGCACTCCTCTTATTGTGGTGCCTAAGGACAGTTACTTTGAGATGCCTTAATGTAGAACTGAATGTAATGTAATTGAACTACATGTGCCATAATTCAAATATGTTTAAAGACATAAGATATTTGTTAGTTGAATGTAATCCTCATTTTCAAATTATTTCTCAGTTATTATGAGCCTATGTATAGTAAAGCACAATTTCCAGAACTAGCAAAGATAGAACGGACATGCAAGGCTTTGCCATGGAGTGGAAAGTGATGTATTGATAAAGTAAATTGGTAATGATGTGATAATAACATCATTGACATTAAATGCAATATTACATCTTTTGACAGAGAAATCTAATCTTTTTAGCCCTATTTTCGCTTCATACTTTCTCCTGTCTTTTTATTTCTGCAGTGCCATGCAGCGCCAACAAAACATTTTTGGAATATATTGCACTTCATACAAATAAACATTTATTTAACTAGAAAGCTAGTGAGAACATAATGATTAATCACAACAACTGAAACACAATAGGTATATAAAATAGACTGAATTGCTCTAGTACTCATTTAATGAATGACTGACATTTGCAAATTTGATCGAAAGAATACTCAACATCAACGCCCACCCATTAACAAGCAAAGAACAATAACATAATTCATTACTAAAAAATGACACATGAAGACATGGCTCAAGACAATTTTAGATTTCAATTAAGGAAGAGCACCAATCAGAGTGGAAAGCATCTAGAAAATGGAGATACCTGCAACATCACAATCAATACACAATAACTATTAGACTCAGTGAATTTTGGGGCACCAAAAGTCTAGGATCACTAAACTATAGGCACTAGCATCCACATACTAAACAAGGCTTTTTAGTTAATAAATGTAGGAAAGTAGGTTCCTTTCCATTTAATCTCCTATGTGTTCCACTTTACGGACTACCTGGCTTAAGGAAATCTGTGGTGGGTGAGCCTCACTATGTGAGGCACATCCATTGTAAGTGCTGTTATAATGAAATGGGAGTGCTAGGCATCATTGTCTTTCTTTTAAAACAAGGTCTACTTTTGTGCAGCTGGGGGTAAGAGGCTCTGTGGTGGTTGCACATGAATATGTATATACATTCATGTGTACACAGGTATAGGCTGAGAGTGCGGGACTACCATCCAGATCAGCATAATACCTGCATACAGGTCGGCTGTCTCAGAAGGAATACTTCAGGGTTTGGTGCTAATGTGATATAAGACTGTTAAGGAGAGTGGGCACTACTTGTATGGGTATTTACTTCGGAGG
The DNA here is from genome assembly GCF_031143425.1 of Pleurodeles waltl. NCBI lineage: Eukaryota > Metazoa > Chordata > Amphibia > Caudata > Salamandridae > Pleurodeles > Pleurodeles waltl. Next base: position 331,098,045 of record NC_090438.1, on the reverse strand, counting down.
TGAGTGCTGAAAAGTGTGTGTGCTTCACTGTATTATACACTAATGTCAAAATCTGCACCATATCACCATTTTTTCGTAGACTTAGGGACTAGCATGAGGCTTTGATAATATAGTAAACAAGCATTTGCAGTGCAATTGGTCTCACATTTGCTTGAGTTAGAGCTATTAGCATTGTAAACTCCTAACCAGACTTTTCTTGACACCTAAACTGATAATGAAGAGTAAAACAGTTTCACATATGCGAGCCGACGGTTGCCATGTGTGTGAAGGAGACACAGAAAAGGAAACAGAAGTTCGCTTGCAGTGGAATGTATCGCAAAAGTGCAATTATCCATGTAACCAGCAGAAGTAGACGTATCCATAGGACGAGCAAAAGTAGAATTGTCCATGTAACAGGGTTGAGGTCATGCAAAGAGCTTGAATACTGCCCAGCGAGATGATGCTGCCTAGGAAATAAAAGGAAATAGCACAGAAGCCAGTGTTTGCGCGGGCTCAACAATGAAAAGGACCTGAGTGCAGGTTCAATGTCACTTTTGTCAAAGCAGCACTCCTTGTGGCTCTTGAGAATCTGTCACATTTCTTTGACCCAGCTAAAAATGGAATCCAGGTCTTTGTTCCCCCTGCTTGGCCAAGTTAACTACTCTGCTGGACTCCATGAGGATCAAAAGACTGCCCCCCCACAATAGGGGCTATTGCCATAGTTTGGTCCAATTACTGCAAAAGCAAACGGTAAGGACAGAACCTGCATTTGATCATTTGTTTTTACGCTGCACCTGTCCATCGAAGGTGCATCCGAAGGAGGACAAAGCAGGCTATGCCACACCTGAATTTTGCAGGACCTTGAAGAAGACTGGGCCCCTGTCTGAGATGTTGTTGCACACTGGACTTAAGCTGAATGGGGTCCTGTGGATTCACCTCTCCATGGCCAATAGTGATGGTCCGCATATGCCCTCTGAACAACCACAAAGAGCTGGACCTGCTGTGGGCCATGAAATACAAGATTCCCCCAGAAACATCTGAGGACTGCACCTGCAGAGGGATATCCCTTACCAAAGGGCTATTCTCCGAACTCTCCAAACATACGGATGCCCTTCAAGTTGTCTTTGAGGCTATGGGACCTAAAGAGTGCACGCATGTAGGGTATTTTGAGGTCTGTCGGTGCCAAAGGAAGTGACTCCTAACCTGAGAGGAACACCAGGTTCTGGATAGAAGAGAAGGCCTGAGGCGAGGGAGCAAAGAAAACAAGCTCTCCAGAAGGCATAAAGCCTTAGTGGCCCGAGGCCGGAAGAGCCACTAGGATCAGAAAACAGCAAAAGTTTCAAAAATATCCCATGGGTGGTTAGAAAATGCAGGATAATGATTTGTCCCCTTGAGGCAATAGCTAGGGCACAGTGTGAGAATCTCTTTGCTCTGCATACTTCCTCAGCGCCCGGGAAGGGTCAACAACCCATGCTTTGAGGCAGCAAAGGAATGACAATGGAGTCTGAGTGACGGCATGTGTGGCCTCACCCTGCTCTATTAGATTCATATACCCCAGTGTGTCGCTATCTACACAGGAGGTGATTCAGGAAAAGCCTAGGACCTTAGTGATTCTTCTGCCTTAGTAATGAGAGCTCCCAAGGAGTTGGATAGTTTTCCCCACTTTCAGCTTGTGAGGAGACATGTTAGACCTGACAACCTTAGGGTGGTCATCCCCCAACATTTTGCCTGCCTCCCTCTACTTTTCTGACACTGTGTTGCTGGTTTTATGACTCTGCACACTTTACCATTGCTAACCAGTGCTAAAGTGCATATGCTCTCTTCCTTAAACATGGTAACATTGGTTCCTACCCAATTGGCATATTTGATTTACTTGTAAGTCCCTAGTAAAGTGCACTACATGTGGCCAGGGTCTGTAAATTAAATACTACTAGTGGGCCTGCAGCACTGATTGAGCCACCCATATAAGTACCCCTTTAACCATGTCTCAGGCCTGCCACTGCTAGGCATGTGTGTGTAGTTTCACTGCTACTTCGACTTGCCATTTAAAATTGCTTGCCAAGCCTCAAACTCCCCTTTTGCTACATATGTCACCCCTAAGTTAGGCTCTAGGTAAGCCACAGGGCAGGGTTCTATGTAGGTAAAATGCAGGACATCTACTTATTTGTTTTATATGTCCTGGTAGTGAAAAAGCCATAAATTTGTTTTCCACTACTGCGAGGCCAGCTCCTTTCATAAACTAGAATTGAAGCTGCCCTCGCATACTTTTGAGTGGTAGATTCTGATCTAGGAGAAGTAAAAAGGTCATATTTAGTATGGCCAGAATGGTAATGGAAAATCCTGCTTATTGGTGAGGTGGGATTTAATATTACTATTTTAGAAAAGTCACTTTTAGAAAGTGGGCTTTTCTCTGCACTCAATATCATCTACGCTTTACAGCCTGTCTCTAGTCCATGTCTGGTCTGTGCTGGTTGACAGCTCCCTTGTGCATTTCATCTAGACAACCGCAAACACAGGACACTCAGTTACATCTGCATTCATCTGCATACTGAATGGGTCTTCCTGGGATGGAAGGGTGGAGGGCCTCACACTAACATTTCAAAGACCAGTGGCCTGCTGTCACACAAAGGACTGATAACCCCCCACAGAGACCCTGGCAGACAGGACTGGGCTGAAGGGGGAACTTGTGCACTTCAAAATCACTTTTTGAAGTCTCCCCCACTTCAAAGGCATTTTGGGGTATATAAGCTTGGTCTCTGACACCACCGTCTCAGACACTTCTGGACCTACACTTACACTCTGCCAGAGGAACTGCTGGCTGCCCAAAGGACTCATCTGGACTGCTTTGCTGAGAAGGACTACTGCCCTGTTTGTTTCTCTGCTGCCCTGCTGGCTTCTAAGTCTGCTGGAAGTCCTCTGCCTTCCTCCTGAAGTGCTCTCCATGGGCTTGAATTAAGCTTGCCTCCTGTTTCTGAAGTCTCAGAGCCAATAAAGACTTCACCTCTTCAAGAAACTCCTTGTGCGTTGAAAATCGAGACAACACCTGCAGAAATTGACGCAAAGTTTGCATTGCTGCTGAGAAATCGCTGCACAGCTGACCGAAACAACGCAGCTTCCGCTTCCCAACTGGAAATTCGATGAAGCACTTGCCTTGAAACAGAAAATTTTATGCATTGTGTACTGAATCGAGGCAGCACCTGCTTCTTCTTTCAGCCCGACAAGGATTCTCAATGCATTGTCCCTGGGCATCAAAATATCCCCGCATCGCAGTGCGGAACCAAGAATGTGTGCCAAAAAAATAAAAACGCAAGCCCTTGCAGCGTGGAAAGAAACACATATCCTCTATGCTGTGCCGAAAAATCTGACACAACATCTTTTTTTTCCACGCATCTCCTCCTCTGTGGTCTCTGTGCATCGTTATTTTTGATGCATCCCCGGTACTGTGTGTAACAAAGAAACAACTGTTAATTTCTAAGGATTGAGACTCTTTTAAACATTTTCAAAATGATATTTCAAATTGAGCTTATTAGATTTTTGTCGTTTTGACCTTATTTTATGCAGATAAATATTATCTATTTTTCTAAGTATGTGTGGTATATTTTTGTGGTGTTTTTACTGTGTTCTTGTATGATTTATTGCACAAATACTTTACACATTGCCTTCTAAGTAAAGCCTGAGAGCTCAGCGCCAAGCTACCAGAGGGTGGGAACAGGATAATTTGGATTGTGTTGTGATTTACCCAGACTAGGATTGTGATCCCTATTTGGACAAGGGTGTATACCTCTGCCAATTAGAGACCCCATTTCTAACATTGGTGATCAGCGATGAGAATAGGATTTGTGTTTGTGCAGTGCCATACAATAGCTACATGTAAATTACCCACCCACAGTTAAAGGTAAACTTTTTTTTTTTTTTGCTACTATTTCCCTGCATGACGTTCTTAAACCAGAAAACTATACATCATGTCTCTGACTGGGTTCACAAGTGGAGCTGGAAAGTTTGACCTAGCTAAGCTGGAGGGATACACCATTAACCAGCTGAAGGGATTCTGCAATGGGGTGGTGTTACCTCCCTATGGAGCCTCCAAGAAGGAGTACCAAAATACGCTGGGGGCCTGGGAAGAAGACCGCTCACAAGAGCATAATGAGTTGGGGGAGCAAGGGTATGGCTCTCCCGAGGAGCTACCAACAGTAGTGGGGGTGACGCCCCTTGATTTGTTCCTCCTGTGATACCTGGAAGCAGTGTCTCCAGTTTTGGCCCGACCGCAGAGAAAAGGAGAGAGGAGAGAGAATTCCAGCTGCAGTTGGCAAGGTTAAAAATAGAGGCAGAGGAAAGGAGAGGAGAGGAGAGCTGAGACTGAGGCTGAAAGCATTGGCAGAAAAGATACTTATCTTGGCTCATAAGTTGAGTCTGAAAGAGCTGGAGTTCAAGTCTTGAAAGTTTGAGTCGAGCAGTGATGGTGGCAGCATACTTACACGACCTGCTGGAGAAAAAAGGTTTGTATGGCCATGGATTTGGTTCCAAGTTATGTGGTGAGAGATGACATTGATAAGTGACTTTCTGCTGATGAAGTTGCACTGAGGACACATGGGGTTACTGAAAAGCACTGTGAGGCGGGCTTCTGGAAACACGTGCCAATACTTGGGAGGGACGCACTTCTTACACTTCCCCTAGTTGGGGACCAGACCAAGTATGCCACTGTTGGACTTGTTTGCTTATGCAGGGTCATCCCTAATCTTTTTGCCTCCTGCCTCCTATTTTTTCTTACCTGTTGTTGTTGGCTTTTGAACTCTGAGCACTTTACCACTGATAACCAGTGCTAAAGTGTATATGCTCTCTGTATAAAATTGTATGTAATTGGTTTATTCATGATTGGCATATTTGATTTACTAGTAAGTCTCTAGTAAAGTGCACCAGAGGTGCCAGGGCCTGTAAATCAAATGCTACTAGTGGGCCTGCAGCACTGGTTGTGCCATCCACATAAGTAGCTCTGTAATCATGTCTCAGACCTGCCACTGCAGTGTCTGTGTGTGCAGTTTTAAATGTAAATTCGACTTGGCAAGTGTACCCACTTGCCAGGCCTAAACCATCCCTTTTCTTACATGTCAGACACCCCTAAGGTAGGCCCTAGGTTGCCCCAAGGGCAGGGTGCAGTGTATGGTTAAGGTAGGACATATAGTAATGTGGTTTATATGTCCTGACAGTGAAATATTCTTAAATTCGTTTTTCACTGTTGCAAGGCCTGTTCCTCTCATAGGTTAACATGGGGGCTACCTTTAAATCTGATTAACGTGTAGATTCCCTTTGGGAGCGGATGGACATGTGGAGTTTGAGGTCTCTGAGCTCACAATTTAAAAATACATCTTTTAGTAAAGTTGATTTTAAGATTGTGTGTTTGAAAATGCCACTTTTAGAAAGTGAGCATTTTCTTGCTTATACCATTTCTGTGACTCCGCCTGTTTGTGGATTCCTTGTCTGGGTCAGTTTGACAGTTGGGCTGGTTGCACCTCACACTAGACAGTGACACAAAGGGAGCTGGGGTGTAGCCTGCATATCCTGATTAGCCATCTGTGCTAGGAGGGAGGGGAGGATTGGTCACTCACACCTGAAAGGGCTGTGTCTGCCCTCACACAATGCAGTCTCCAACCCCCTGGTGAGTGTCTGGGGCCTGGCCTGGGCAAGGCAGGATTTCACATTTCAAAGAGACTTTACTTTGAAGTAGGCCTACTTCAAAGGAGAAATTGGGTATAAAAAGGGCACACAAAACCACAGACTTCAGAAACACTTCTGGAACCAAGAGGAACCTCTGCCTGGAGAAGAGCTGAATAGCTGAGGAAGAAGAGCTGCCCTGCCTGTGACTGTGCTTTGTGGAGCTATCCTGCAGTTGCTGCTTCTGCCAGAGTAAGAGGGCAAAGACTGGACTTTGTGTGCCTTCCATCTTGAGAAGAAATCTCTAAGGGCTTGATCTAGAGCTTGCCTCCTGTTGTTTGAAGTCTCAGGGACAGCAAAGACTTCTCTCTGCCAGCACCTGGAGTCTCTGGAGAGACTCCTACTCTGCCCTGTGGTGCCCATCCAGTTCCTGGGACCCTGAAAGGAGAAGCTGGCAGCCTAAAGACAAGAAAATCCACGCACAGAGCACAGTGCGGGGAAAAGATTACGCGAATCCGATCTGCAGATGAGAAAAACGATGTGCCGCCGGCTCCGCAGCTGAGAAACAACGCTTGCAGGAAACACGACCGAAGAATTGACGCACAGAGCAGGAGAAACGACACGCAGCATCCCTGACGGAGGCTGGGAGATCACAACCTGCGCTGCGGGATTTTCGGGTCATTGTGCGGCTGGATTTTTGACTCAAGTAGCACCGTGCAGAGTTATTTTTGACGCACACCCGCCTGTGCGGGGTTATTTTTTAAAGAACACCAGGTACATTTTCAATCTAGCAGTGCTAGTGGGTATTTAAAACTACTTAAAGACTTTTTTTGCATTTTTATTGATAACTTGACCTGTGTATGGTGGATTTTTGTCGTTTTGGTCTTGTTTTGTTTAGATAAATATTTCCTATTTTTCTAAACCGGTGTTGTGTCATTTTGTAGTGTTTTCATTAAGTTACTGTGTGTGTTGGTACAAATACTGTACACCTATCACTCTGAAGTTAAGCCTACTGCTCTGCCAAGCTACCAAGGGCGTAAGCAGGGGTTAGCTGAGGGTGATTCTCTTTTACCCTGACTAGGTGAGGGTCCTTGCTTGAACAGGGGGTAACCTGACTGTCAACCAAAGACCCCATTTCTAATATTGGTGATCAGCGGTTGGGATTTGAACTTGTATTTGTACTTGACATACAGTGATTAAGTGTACACTACTGTTTTGAGTTCAGACCACTACGTGACCACATACTACTTGTCTTGTGATTCTGCTTTTTGTTCTCTGATGTCCTCCTGGAAATATTGCTAATATTTTGGGACTTTGGTTTTTGGTTGTGAAACCTTTGCAGAATGGAAGTCAATTTCTGGCACCTATTTATGTATAAAAAGTGGCAGCTTAAAGCATTCTGCATGGAAAGGGGACTGGCTGTGAACAAGAAATCCAGAAGGGAGGATCTTGAGTCAGCCCTGTTTCAGTATGAGTTGAAACTTTGTCAAGCAACACCACCAAATGACTCTGAGGAGGAGAACTACTCTGAGGAGGATGACTACTCTGAGGAGGAGGGCAGTGGCCCTGAGGAGGGAACAGAAAGAGATGATTGTCTCCTAGCTCGAATCTGGAGTCTGGAAGAGCTAGAAGCAGAGCTTGAGAGGGCTGAGGAGAAGAGAGCCTTAGTCCTGCAAAAAGAAAGGATTGCAGCTCAAGAGCTGAGCTGTGAAAAGCTGAAGCTGGAAGTCATGAGGGCTGGGTCCAGTTCAGATGGTGGCAGCAAAAATCTTGTATCCAGTACTGCTGAAGAAGTGCACATGCCCAGAGATGTGGTGCGCTACTTGAAGGAGGGAGTTAACACACACCAGGAGGTTCAGGGGTATGAGGTAGCTCCAGTGATGCACAGGGTCCCTGGGGTGGATTGGGGAACTGGCATGGGGAGTCATATTCCTACTGGTGGGAGGGACACTCTGCTGACTCTAGGTGAGAGGGACAGGGAGAGGGGTTCCCCCCAGGTAGAAGTCCTGGTTATGGAGTGTGAAGACATCCCAGAAGAGTGTGGGTTGAGTGTCAGGGACAGTCAGGTACTGTCTCACCAGTCTCAGGAGGGTGATGTGGGGTGCTTTTTCAAAGCGGAGTCACTGGATGGTTGGGTGAAGGGTACTTTGATTAAGTCATGTGAGGGGCTGAGTGATGTAATTGCTGGAGAGCATATATCTAGCCCTTATTTTCCAGAGCTACGCCAACACCAGCTGGAGTGTGAGTTCTCTGACCCCAGGGAGCTTACAATGGAGGCAGACTTCTGGGTGAGTACCAGAGAGTCTGAAGAGGCATTTGGGGGTGCTCCTGAGAGGAGTGGTCTAGGTATTTCCCAACCAGGTGACATAGGGAAGGATTGTAGTGTCCCAGGTAGGTCCCAGTGTAGTGGGATGGGTGAGGGGCCCCATGTCCAGTCTCAGAGGAGAGGGAATGGGGATGGGCTGAGGCCCAAGGTGCCCAAGATCCGGTCCCACATCCTGGAGGGTTCTATGAAGGAACACCAGGAGGGGAGCCTAGCCTGTACCATAGGGCCATCTGTTGAGGGAGATCCCACAGTGTCAGGAGAACTTGGGGGGTGGTTGTAGCCAGCGTCCCACCAGTTCTGGTGTCTGGCAGTACCACTCCTAGTGAGGGGGTGCAGAAGTCCAGACAGAAGGTTGAGAGGGGGTTGCAGACCCCAGTGGAGAACCTGGAGGGTCAGGGGTCAGCTCTGAGAGCAAAGCCCCCCTGGAATGACCATGGTGAGACCATTTCTGGGTTGGGGGAATCCAGACTGTATCAGATGGGCAGAGGTCAGGAGACCTGCGCCAGCCAGACTCTTGTGTGGCCCTTGAGGACGGTTTGTCCCGTGAGGGGCGTAAGTGTACCCCCCTGGAAGTGCTGGTGCGCCAGGCAATTGTTCAACCGCAGGGTGGTGACTCTGGGTTGAATGATCAGGTTCAGGGGTAAACTCTGACCTGATGGGGGGTAGGTGTGCTCCCAAGGAAGTCCTGGTGCGCCAGGCAGTGGTTCAACCGCAGGGTGATGACTCTGGGTTGGATGACCAGGTTCAGAGGGTAAACTCTTACCTGGTGGGGGGGTAGGTATGCCCCCCAGGAAGTCCTGGGTTGCCAGGCAGTGGTCCAGTCTGTGGGTACAGACCCTGGACTGGAGGATCAGGTGCAGGGGGTAAACCCTGACCTGAAGGGATGGGCGGTTTGCCCAATCACCCCACCTGGTGTGATTTCAAGGGGTACTCTCCCTGAGGGGGGGGGGTGCAGAACACTGAGAGTAGGGGCAGGGGAGAGAGAGACGCACCCCTGACCCCAGTGCAATCTAAGGGTACAGACCCTGGATTGGAAGGCCAGGTTCGGGGTGTCCCCCCTGACCTGGAGAAAGGGGCTACTGCTAACAGTGCCCCTACCATGTTGTCTTCTGGGGGGGCACTCCTTGTTGGGGGGTGCAGGACCCCAGAAGGGAGGGCAGGGAGAGGGAAGCCTCACCCCTGGCCCTGGTCCAACCTGAAGGTACAGACCCCAGGTTGGAGGACCAGTTGCAGGTTTACATCCCTGTACTGGTGGAAGAATTGTGCAGGACTGCTTATACAAGCACCCTGACAATTTTGGACTCTGGGGGTGCCGCTCCTGCAGGGAGGGTACAGAGCCCCAGAGGGGAGGACCAGGGTCAGGTTGTCATTCCTGACCTGGGGGAAGAGAGAGTGGTCAAAGGGTGCCAGGCACCTGGGGCCACCGCCCCCCACTCTCCGCAGTCACAGTGGTTAGAGAGGCCTGAGGTCGGGCTCTCATCCCTGACACTTGTCCGGTGCCACTGTGGCTTGCTGTCCTGGTGGACAGAGTTGCCTCGGGGGGAAGAGAGTCACACCCCGGGGTGGAGTGGGCAACACCACTGTGTTGGCCCTGGTGGTGCTATCTGCCCATTGGGATATATCTGTGAGCAAAGTAAAGTTAGGTGCTGCACAGATGGTATCTGCAGATGAGGAGAAGGGTTCCCCATGGGTTAGCTTAGTGGGCCCTGAAGGTATGGACAGAGGGATCCAACTGGAGTCAGGAAGGCGTAGAACTGGAACATGCCCCTGCTGTTGTGGGCCTGGGTCCTTGTTCTATCGCCCCAATCAGGGAAGTACATCAAGGTATTGATTGTTCTCCCCTGGCTATAGGCTGGTAGGGGGTCGTGTTGGACTTTTTTGCTTATGCAGGGTCATCCCAAATCTTTTTGCCTCCTGCCTCCTATTTTTTCTTACCTGTTGTTGTTGGCTTTTGAACTCTGAGCACTTTACCACTGATAACCAGTGCTAAAGTGTATATTCTCTCTGTGTAAAATTGTATGTAATTGGTTTATTCATGATTGACATATTTGATTTACTAGTAAGTCCCTAGTAAAGTGCACTAGAGGTGCCAGGGCCTGTAAATCAAATGCTACTAGTGGGCCTGCAGCACTGGTTGTGCCACCCACATAAGTAGCTCTGTAATCATGTCTCAGACCTGCCACTGTAGTGTCTGTGTGTGCAGTTTTAACTGTAAATTCGACTTGGCAAGTGTACCCACTTGCCAGGCCTAAACCTTCCCTTTTCTTACATGTCAGACACCCCTAAGGTAGGCCCTAGGTAGCCCCAAGGGCAGGGTGCAGTGTATGGTTAAGGTAGGACATATAGGGGGTGATTCCAAGCTTGGCGGGCGGGAACCGCCAGAAGACCGTACCGCGGTCAAAAGACCGCGGCGGTCATTCTGGGTTTCCCACTGGGCTGGCGGGCGACCGCCAAAAGGCCGCCCGCCAGCCCAGCGGGAAACACCCTTCCACGAGGAAGCCGGCTCCGAATGGAGCCGGCGGAGTGGAAGGGGTGCGACGGGTGCAGTAGCACCCATCGCGAATTTCAGTGTCTGCTAAGCAGACACTGAAATTCTAAGTGGGGCCCAATTACAGGGGCCCCACGACACCCCATACCGCCATCCTGTTCCTGGCGGCCGAAACCGCCAGGAACAGGATGGCGGTATGGGGGTCGGAATCCCCATGGCGGCGCATGGAGGATTCCCCTGGGCAGCGGAAAGCCGGCGGTACACCGCCGACTTTCCGTTTCTGGCCGCGGCTGTACCGCCACGGTCAGAATGCCCAAAGGAGCACCGCCAGCCTGTTGGCGGTGCTCCCGCGGACCACGGCCCTGGCGGTTTTTACCGCCAGGGTCGGAATGACCGCCATAGTAATGTGGTTTATATGTCCTGACAGTGAAATATTGTTAAATTCATTTTTCACTGTTGCAAGGCCTGTCCCTCTCATAAGTTAACATGGGGGCTACCTTTAAATCTGATTAAAGTGTAGATTCCCTTTGGGAGCGGATGGACATGTGGAGTTTGGGGTCTCTGAGCTCACAATTTAAAAATACATCTTTTAGTAAAGTTGATTTTAAGATTGTGTGTTTGAAAATGCCACTTTTAGAAAGTGAGCATTTTCTTGCTTATACCATTTCCGTGACTCTGCCTGTTTGTGGATTACCTGTCTGGGTCAGTTTGACAGTTGGGCTGGTTGCACCTCACACTAGACAGTGACACAAAGGGAGCTGGGGTGTAGCCTGCATATCCTGATTAGCCATCTGTGCTGGGAGGAAGGGGAGGAGTGGTAACTCACACCTGAAATGGCTGTGTCTGCCCTCACACAATGCAGTCTCCAACCCCCTGGTGAGTGTCTGGGGCCTGGCCTGGGTAAGGCAGGATTTCAAATTCCAAAGAGACTTTACTTTGAAGTAGGCCTACTTCAAAGGAGAAATTGGATATAAAAAGGGCACCCAAAACCACAGACTTAAGAAACACTTCTGGAACCAAGAGGAACCTCTGCCTGGAGAAGAGCCTAATAGCTGAGGAAGAAGAGCTGCCCTGCCTGTGACTGTGCTTTGTGGAGCTATCCTGCAGTTGCTGCTTCTGCCAGAGTAAGAAGGCAAAGACTGGACTTTGTGTGCCTTCCTTCTTGAGAGGAAATCTCCAAGGGCTTGATCTAGAGCTTGCCTCCTGTTGTTTGAAGTCTCAGGGACAGCAAAGACTTCTCTCTGCCAGCACCTGGAGTCTCTGGAGAGGCTCCTACTCTGCCCTGTGGTGCCCATCCAGTTCCTGGGGACCCTGAAAGGAGAAGCTGGCAGCCTAAAGACAAGAAAATCTACGCATAGAGCACCGTGCGGGGAAAAGATTGCCGCGAATCTGATCTGCGGCTGAGAAAAACGACACGCTGCCGGCTCCGCAGGTGAGAAACAACGCTCGCAGGAAACACGACCGAAGAATCAATGCACAGAGCAGGAGAAACGACGCGCAGCATCGCTGACGGAGGATGGGAGATCACAACCTGCGCTGCAGGATTTTCTGATCATTGTGCGGCTGGATTTTTGACTCAAGTAGCGCTGTGCGGAGTTATTTTTGACGCACACCCGCCCATGTGGGGTTATTTGTGATGCACACCAGGTACATTTTCACTCTAGCAGTGCTAGTGGGTGTTTAAAACTACTTAAAAACTCTTTTTGCATTTTTATTGATAACTTGACCTGTGTATGGTGGTTTTTTGTCGTTTTGGTCTTGTTTTGTTTAGATAAATATTTCATATTTTTCTAAACCTGTGTTGTGTCATTTTGTAGTGTTTTCATTAAGTTACTGTGTGTGTTGGTACAAATACTGTACACCTAGCACTCTGAAGTTAAGCCTACTGCTCTGCCAAGCTACCAAGGGGGTAAGCAGGGGTTAGCTGAGGGTGATTCTCTTTTACCCTGACTAGAGTGAGGGTCCTTGCTTGAACAGGGGGTAACCTGACTGTCAACCAAAGACCCCATTTCTAACAGCCACTATGAAAGCGATGTTGATTGACATATTTGGACTGACCGCTGAAAAGTATTGCCAATAATTCAGGGACAATAGCAAGCTCCCCAACTAAACATGGGTAGACGTTATTGATTTTCCAGCAAGACACTGAATGGCTGGGTACAGGGCAGTAAAGTCAGTGAATATGTTGGGGTGTAAAATGTAATCCTGTGAGAGCATATGCTCAGTCTTTGCTTTACAGAGTTGCGCCAGCACCTAGTTGACAGTACGCTGAATGATCCCAGGAAGCTTGCTGAGGAGGCAGACCTCTGGGCTAGCACCAGATTGTCAAAAACAGTATCTGGGGGACACCCACAAAGGTGGTAAGGGTTTCCAACAGAAGAAAGAAGGGGGAGAAAAACTTAAAAATAAGGAGTTTTCTAAAGGCCCCCAAAATAATTCCCAGGGTAACAGTGGCAACCAGTCCCAGTCTGCTTCTAAAAAGAAAGTGTTCTTTGACCATAAGACAGGTAGGTTTGCACCTCAATGTGCAGAGTGCTCCAAGTATGGTCACTCTAAGGGCAACTCAAAATGTCCAAAGAGGGTACAGCTTCCCACTGATGGGCAGACACCTGGGTTGGCTTGTGTAACGCTTGGGGAGGCCAGTTAGTTTTGGGGAACAGACAAAGATAATCCTAGTGTCCTTGGGGGATGCAGAAATGGCGTCAAAAGCCCACATGCCTACAAATACTTCAAAGTATAGGCAGTGGATCACCATCAATGGGCAACGGATGGAGGCTCTGCGTGACACAGGAGCCAGCATGACTACTGTCAGGAGTCAGCTTGTGTCTGCAGAGCAGGTCCTACGGAACACATTTCACCAAGTCATAGTCGCCGACAATCATGAGGGCCATCTACTGGTGGCTCTGGTTCCCTTTGGGGGGAATCTCTGGTACCCTGAAAGTAGCTGTGTCCTGCCATGTCTGTAGATTATCTGTTAGGCAGTGACCTTGAGCACACTACCTGGAGGAAGGCAGAGCTCAGGTCTCACTTGGAGATAATGGGATTGCCTGAGTGGGTCTGCATAACCACATGGTCCATGGCTTCCTGGGAGGGAAGTCAAAGGCGGGTGAAGCCAGTAGGAATGGCCCAGACAGCTGCCAAGGAGAGGAGCAAGGGGTGCTGAAAACTGGTTCCTGAAGTTCCCACAGTGGAGGTTGACGGGGTCCCTGAAGAGGAGGCCCCTGAGCCAACCGGGGAGGACATTGCCACCCTGGATGCCTTACCTGAGCTTGCTGGCTGGCAAGTTGAGGGTGGGCCCACCAGGGAGGAATTCTGTAAGGTGCAGAAGGAGTGTCACACTCTTGAGGGCTTTAGGTGACAGGCCTCAGCCCAAGCAGCAGGTGAAGCCTCTGGGGATCACCTAAACTAATGGGAGAATGATCTCCAATGTAGTGAGCCTAAGGCTCCGGGTACTGGGGCAGCACATGTGCTGGTGCTCCACCAGTGTTACCAGGTCTTTCTACTGGGTTTGGCTCATGACATAGCCCTGGCAGGACATTTAGGGCAAGACCAGACATTTGCCAGGATTGTCACTCTCTTCTGTTGGCCCAGAATGCGGCAGCCTCAGATACATTCTGCAGGTCCTGTCCCATCTGCCAGACCAGTGGAAAGATGTAGACAAAGCTCAAGGCTCCCCTGATCACACTTCCCATCGTTGGTACCCCCTTTGAAAGTGCAGGCATCAATGTCATTGGTCCATTGGACCCCAAGATTGCCTTAGGTAACAGGTTCATCCTGGTCTTGGTGGACCATGCCACCCGTTACCCAGAGACAATCCCTCTGAGGATGTGACTGCACCGCTGGTGACCACAACCTTAATGGGGACCTTTACCCTTGGAGGGTTCCCCAAAGAGATAGTGTTTGAAAAAGACAATAACTTCATGTCTGCATACATAAAGTCCATGTGGGATGAGTGTGGTGTAACCTACACGTTCACCACACCCTATCACCCTCAATCCAATTGTCTCATTGAGAGATTCAACAAGACCTTGAAGGGCATGATCACAGGCCTACCAGAGGCATGAGTGGGAAATCCTCTTACCATGCCTTCTCTTTGCTTATAGAGAGATACCCCAGAAGGGGGTAGGGTTAATTCCCCTTGAACTTCTCTTCAGCTACCCTGTAAGGGCGGCCCTAAGTATTGTCAGGGAGGGGTGGGAGAAAACACCCAGGAAACGCCCCCAGGAAGTGGTCAGCTACATGTTGGCCCTCTGCAATGAGATGAACCACTTCTTAAAGAAGGCCAAGAGCAACCTCAAGGCCAGACAAGAGGCTATGAAACACTGGTATGACCAGAAGGCCACTCTGGAGTTTCAACCTGGAGACAAAGGCCCTTATTATGTCAATGGCAGTAATGACCGCCTACAGCCGCAGCGACGGCCGACAAAACACTGTCGCCGCAAATACCTACTGTCCGCCATATTATTGCAGCAGACAGTGGTAAGGTGGTGCTGCTGCAAGCAGCAGTGCCAAACCTGTAGACCACTGCAGACTGTATCATGATCCATGATACGGCCTGGCGGTGTTCTGCTGGCAGCAGCGCCATCTCCTGTCTCCTGCCGGAGGACCCCCTGCAAGCAGGTAAGTTGGGTGCTCTGACAGGGGGTAAGGGTGTTGTGTGTGTGGGGGGGGTTGGGGGTATATGTTTGTGTGTGCGTGCATGCGGGTGTGTGGCGTTTGAATGGGTGTGAGGGTGAGCGTATGCTGTGTTGTGTGAATGTGTGTGCTTGTATATATGTCAGGGTGTGTGGATGTGTGTGTGAATGTATGTATGCATGCGTGCATGAATGTGGGTATGAGTGTGTGTATGCATGTGTATGTTGGTGTGTGAATGTGCGTTTATGTCATGGGTGGGTTGGGAGGTGAAGGATGGGGAAGGACTCTGGGGAGTGGGAGGGGGGTGGGGAGACCCCTATCAGTGTCAGGGGAGGAATTCCCTGGCACTGATAGTGCCTACCGCCATGGTTTTCGTGGCAGTACGAATGCCACGTAAACCATGGCGGTAGGCAGGGTCATAATCCCAGGGCTCTTACCGCCCTGGTGGACGGAGTGGTACATTGGCAGTTTGGCTTGAGCCCAACCGCCAATGTCATAAGTTGGGGTGAGGTACCGTTAGCCTATTGGCAGTACCAGTACCTGTCTAAAATACCGCCATCCACCAGGGTTGTAATGAGGGCCAAAGTGTGGGTTATGGAACAAGTAGAGCCCAGAGCTCTTCAGGATCGCTGGACTGGTCCATATGAAATCATCGAGCATAAGGGGGAGGCGAAATATTTAGTGGACCTCGAGACCCCTAGAAACCCCCTGAGGATGCTCCATGTCAACAGACTGAAGCCTCACTTTGAGAGGTCTGAAGTCAGCATGCTCCTAGTAACAGAAGAGGGTGTGGAGCAGGAGAAAGAACCTCTCCCTGACCTTCTCTCTGCACAGGAAAGTAATGGGTTAGTGGAGGGTGTCAACCTCTCTGACTCCCTGACCCTAGACCAGCGAGGTGACTGTTGCCAGTTACTGGAACAGTACTCCTCTCTGTTTTCCCTTACCTCTAGACTCACCCACCTGTACGTCAATGATATTGACCCAGAAGACTGTCCCCCTGAAAAGAACAAAATATACAGGTCAGACAGGGTCAAGGCCAGCATTAAGGACGAAGTTGCCAAGTAGCTAGCTTTAGGGGTGATTGAAACATGCAACAGTCCTTGGTCCAGCCTTGTTGTGCTGGTACTGAAGGCTGCCCTACCAGGCACCAAACCAGAACTTTGGTTCTGTGTAGATTACCAAGGTCTCAATTCAGTTACCAAGACTGACGCACAACCCATCCCCCAAGCTGATGAGCTCATTGACAGACTAGGCTCTGCCAAATTCCTAAGGACCTTTGATTTAATATCAGGGTACTGGCAGATCGTTTTGACTGAGGGGGGAAAAGAGAGGTCTGCATTCTCAACCCCTGAGGGACACTACCAGTTCTGGGCAATGCCTTTAGTTCTTGAAGAATGCCCCTGCGCTGCCTACTTAAACGACATTGCGTCTACAGTGCCAGCTGGACGGAACACCTGCTTCACCCCCAAGAGGTGCGCCAGGCCCTACAACAGGGAGGACTGACAATCAAGACCAGTGTGTGCCAGATTGGGCAGGGTTCCGTGGTGTACCTCTGGACACCTATTAGGTGGTGGCAAGGTGCAGCCCCTCCAGGCCAAGATTGAAACAATCACGGACCGGCAACCACCTATAACTTAAACTGAAGTGAGAGACTTCTTAGGCCTCAGTGGTTACTACCACAGATTTATTAAGAGTTATGGCTCCATTGTGGCCCCCTTAACTGAGCTTTCAAAAAGCAGCCTAGGTTTGTGATATGGACGGAGGCTTGTCAGAAAGCATTTGATTATCTCAGAGAAGACATGTGCATGGCACCTGTGCTCAGGGCCCCTGTTTAGTCCAAGGAATTCACAGTGCAGACAGGTGCTTCAGAGCACGGCTTAAGGGCGGTCATAGTACAGCTGAATGAGGAGGGCCTAGACCAACCAGTAGCCTTCATTAGTAGGAGGTTATGAACATGGGAACAGAGGTGGAGTGCCATTGAAAGAGAAGCATTTGCTGTGGTCTGGGCGCTGGAGAAGCTGAGAGCATACCTGTTTGGGTCTCATATCAGGGTTCAGACAGACCACAGGCCCCTCAAATGGCTCATGCAGTAGATTGGTGAAAATCCTAAACTCTTGAGGTGGTCCATCTCCAAACAAGGAATGGACTTTACGGTGGAGCATCGCCCAGGGACTGACCACGCCAATGCCTTAGTGATTCTTCCGCCTTAGTAATGAGAGCTCCCAAGGAATTGATAGCTTTCCCCACTTTCAGCTTGTGAGGAGACATGTTAGACCTGACAACCTTAGGGTGGTAATCCCCAACTTTTTGCCTGCCTCCCTCTACTTTTCTGACACTGTTTTGCTGGTTTCATGACTCTGCACACTTTACCACTGCTAACCACTGCTAAAGTGCATCTGCTCTCTCCCTTAAACATGGTAACATTGGTTCCTACCCAATTGGCATATTTGATTTACTTGTAAGTCCATAGTAAAGTGCACTAAGGGGCATATTTATACTCCGTCTGCGCCGATTGTGCCAATCAGCGCAAACGTTGCCCTGTATTTAAACTTTGACGCCCGAGCCCGCGGACGACAAAATTCCGCTGTGTGCGTCACTTTTTGGATGCGGCAACCCGCCTTGCGTTAATTATATGCAAGGTAGGCGTTCCCATCCAAAAAATGGCTTAAACGGCAGTGCGTCGTACTTAAGCTTTCGAGCAAAAATGACGCACGGCCGGGAGGCGGAGCCAGAAAATGACACACAGCCCGGTTTGCGTAAAAAATTTACACCTGGGTCAGGGCAGGCGTTAAAATGGGGCAAACACACCTGTATTTAATCAGAACACACAGAACAAACAGCAGAGCAGCAACCGGGGGACATGGAGGTGATTCTAATCCAGCCTGCACGCAGACGCAGAGCCCAGCAGTAACAACAGCAGCTACAACAACACCAGCAGGGACCCCAAAGACAGCGCAGAAGGCAGGAGAGGATATTCCGCCCAAGAACAACCCTTCAGGGCCTCAGGGAACACGACATCATACAGAGGTACCGGTTGAACTGGCAGGCCATTCAACAGCTGCTGCGAAACATTGAACAGCAGTTGGCCCTCACTTTGGTGACACCCCGCACCATCCCAACAGAAACAAAGCTGCTTGCCGTTCTTCACATGCTGGCAAGTGGCTCTTTCCAAACAATTGATGCCCTGGTTGGCAGAATATCACAACCATCATTCTCTGCCTTTTTGCCCAAAGTACTGGACGCCATCATTCGACTGACACCTTGCCACATCTGCTTCCCTAACACACTGCAGAAGCAGCAGGAAACAAAACAGGGGTTCTACGCAATCAGTGGCTTCCCACACGTCCTTGGTGCAATCGGCTGCACACATGTACGCCTTGTGCCACCTGCTGCAACTGAACACCTCTACCGCAACAGGAAGCACACACATTCCATCAATGTGCAGGCCATTGTCGATCACCAGGAATTGATCACCAACATCGTGGCTAAATATCCTGGGAGTGTACATGACTCATACATCTTCCGTCACTGCACCATCAATGAACACTTCCAGGATGGACGGTATGGCAATGGACTACTTGTTGGTAAGTACAAAAACCTACTTATATACCCACTGCACAGCAACCCTCTAGGACACACAACACATACATCACAACAGCAACATGTGAACAGGAACACACTGAGGTCGTGACATCACTAGCCATGTTTCTTAAGTCATCGTTGAACCTGTCACACATTGGAAATTACTGTACAGCCTAATGTGAAGACGTCAATGAGTGTGGTTGCCTAAATGTCACCTTGCAAATTGTAAGTGTCCCAATGACCTTTACATTAATACATTGCATAAGTGTCAAGGTATGGGATGTCCAGGGTACTTTGATATGAACTTGTTAACAACACTTTCAATTTTAACTGTGCATGGAACTATCATCTCACCCCCAGTGAAGACACACGGACACCTGTATCACAAGTCACAATGCTAGGGAGGGCACACTGTACTGCAAATCCCAAAACATACTGCTGACAAACGGTTAGCAGACAAACACTCGTTCAGCCAAGGAAACAACACAATGCAGATGGTACAGCCTACAAGCATAGGATGTCACATTAGTACACAAAAGAGTCATAGACAACACAAGACAACTACTGCCATTAAAGGTCTTTTCAATAGTGCCAGCTACATCAACATGATCCCATTCATTTTCTCTTGCAGCTGATCAGGGGTATGGCATCCAGCCATGGATTATGACACCATTTAGCAACCCGAGTACAGCTGCAGAGCATGCATACAACGAGGCGCATAGGAGGACACGCAGCATTGTCGAGCGGACCTTCGGCATCCTCAAGTCAAGGTTCCGCTGCCTCAACATCACTGGTGGTAGCCTCCTATATTCCCCCGAGATGGTCTGTAGGATCATCCTCACATGTGCAATATTGCACAACATTTGTATCAGAAGAAACATTCCCCTCCTGGAACCAGAGCCACACATGCCTGAAGAGGAGGAAGAGGAGGATGCTGGCCTGCAACAGGAGGGCGAACTACAGAACACAATTGCTGGTATACGCAGGCAGCAACAGATTGTAAATAATTTCTTCTGAATATGGTCACCTTCACCACTTTAGTTAACGAATTTAAATAAACACCTATTCTAATCACCATATCATGGTCTGGCTATTCCTTTTTGCACACCTTCATCTCTACTTATCAGAATAAGAGTGTTGCCTCATGGAGCATTGCTGAGATACTGAGTAGGACACGGAACATCCCAGAGCTAATGTGATGCCTAACATACAATGGTCACATACACACACACTCTTAATGACATATATCATGTACATATCTCCTTTGAAGGCCAATAGCAGAGGACCACAACTATTTCACACATACATGTTGAAAGCAAGGTCCAACGCAGCATATGGCACACAGCTATGACACCATCACTCAATAAGGGGAAAACAAGCCTCATACATGAGGCAGTCAATGTGCTTTGGCATCACTAACAGGAATGTCTGACAAGACCCTTGACAGCAATTAGTCCAACTGCATCCAATATTTGCAAGGAATATCTGTGACTAGAGTTCCATAGAAGCAGAACATAGACAGCACAAGTGCCACACATATGACATGCATTGCTCACATGACATTCCATGCACATGTCAGGCTGTTTCCTAACTCCTGACACTCCCATGCACCTGGTCACAACCCACCTGTCGGAAGAGGTCTCTGGAATACCAAGATGTGTACCCTGATAATACCTCCTCTACACACACAGACCAACATTAGCAAACCAGTGTGCTACACCCTTTCCTAAGGTATGCCATTGTCATATAACATCTGACTGCATGGACGTCAGGTCAATTTATACACTGGCTTCTAGTTTCAAAGCCCTGTTAGCACATGTAGATTGCTTCCCCTTGTGAAAATGTCTGTTGGCCCTTAGAATGCAAGTCTCACCTACAGGACTGGTGAGAAACAGATGCAGCCCACACCTGTGATCACCTCCATGCACACCACCCATTTCAAAAAGCACTGCCCCCGATGATGCCTGGAACAGCATAGGAGATGCCATTATTTCAAATACACCATCAACCATTGATACTAATTAAGCTGTGTAACACAGCCCTTGGGTTCATTTGTCACCTTCAAAAACACAGGATGTACACAGTTTGACATGTCAACTGTCTAGTTTGTCCTCCAAACAGTTTCAGTCAGACCACTGATTATGTAACTTGTCCAGTAGCTGGCTCCTGAATCACCTTGCATTCTGTCAGCCTGACTGGCAACTGTCTATGCATCACACTAAAGTATCCCTGTGTCTACATATGTACCACACGTGCGTAAGAAAACCTCCCATTCATCAGGGGGCATTGGGCATGGGCTTCTTCCATGCATACCCAAATACATTGTATAGCATCATCTGCCTTTTAACTGTACCATTTGAGTTACATCCTCTTGGAAATGCAAAATTCATGGCCCATCCCTTGTCTGGGTTGCATATATGCATGAATGACAAAGTGTGACAGTGTCCCAGCGTCATAGGCAGGGATTGGGTACGGGGCTTTCAGCACAACCAGCAACCTCTGATAAAGTCCATGAATAAAACACATGTCAGAACCATGACAGTTCACACACAGCATCACAGTGCGCACAACATAGTGATGGGCCGTGTGTGGTGAATAGCTGCGAGAATAAACAGCACAGAGGCTATGATGTTCCCAGATGCAGTGGGAAGTGCAGAGGCCAACCTGTGTACAAATGTTGTAATGACACCTGACGGAACATGACAATTGAGACATTATCTCACTCAGCACACCAAGGTTGCCCTGTTGACTGTCTCATTACATGTCTTTAGTAACAGGGTGGGACCATCCACATGTTGGTTCACATGTCCACATCTAATTTACTCACATTCATCAACAAAGGATACTCAGTAGTTACAGGAATAGCTGCCACTGACTCATGATGAGTCCTGGTCCGAACTGTGACAAATTACACCCCAAACAATCTACAGGATCATCATTGGACCACACACATGAACAAGACACCTATGTGCAATTGATCACTGGAAATATGTGGACACGTGCTGTCTTGTATGCTGGTCCACCACAGCCACTTGATAGTTGGGGCTTACTTCTATGACCTCAACTGTGGTGTCATCATACATATGAGATTGACCCTTGTCTGTCTGTGCAAACAACATGGTACCCACTTCCTCAATGCATGTATATGACTCACTGTGGGATTCATCAACTAGTGCCTAGGAAGCTCTTACCAATACTCTAGGACATAGGATGTAGAAAATGTGGACCATTGACATGAACATGCGTCTGCCATCCATCCGGTGCATGCTATGTCACATGTGGTGTCTACGTGACCCTAAAACTTGGAAATATACTTTACGGGTGTTGTTACATGTATGACTAACACATGCCCTTGCTCATTCCAAATTTGACTTGCATCTTAGGATTGGACACATGGACGTCACATTCATACAACCATATGTACAATAATGCTTCATGTGATATACACTCACTTGGTCAACCAACACATTAGTTGTCAAAGCACACATATCTGAGCCAAAGGCATTTAGGTATTGTACTTATGTGCGTCACATTGCTATCCTCTCATTATGACAAACATGCACAATTTGTGCCACACATATATGTAGGCCACACTTATGACCATCTATGACGTCAGCCAATTGTAAACATACTGTGAAGGGTGTAGTGGATGATGTTCCGCTGCAGTATGATGTCACACATGTGAACATACACCATCAACACCATGCTGTCTTCAATTAGCCAATCTCTAATGTATTCCAAATGTAAAATAACCAAAAAACAAGTAAAAATGCCCCAAACCAGTTAATGCACTGTAATTTTGACCTCCCTAGGGGTGTGCGTCATTTTTTGTTTACCAAAACTGTACTTGCGTCATTTTTTTTGATGCACAGGAGTGAAATTTAGCCCGTATCCAGATATTTGTACAGTCCATGTACCATTATGTGGATGCGGGTTAATATTCACGTCTGTGCGTCCCAAAAAATGGCGCAAATACAGTTTTGTGCAACAAAAAATTACGCATAACGCGAAAAAGGCGAGACTTTTCATACAGGAAGTGATGTAATAGGATATCCTGTTTACAGATCATGTACAGTGGGTGTACTTTCACTTTCACTTTGCAGTCTATGATCCTTCTAGACTGTCTGGCTGTGTAGAGAGTGTTGTCCAGAGATTTTGTGCTGTATTTGTCCTGTGTGCTATCTGTAAAGTCCTTTTGTGAAATAAATATTGTTTGTGTATACTGTAGTACTGTGTTTTGTCTACATTTGTCCATTTATCTTGTGTATTTCTTGTTTGTAGGAGTCTGTTGTGGGTAGTGTTAGTTTGGGGATAGTTGGGCTCTTTTAGTGTTTAGGTTTACTTTTTTTCTGTCTTTTTACCCCTACTTTCACCTATTTCCCCTTTCTATTTATTTTACCCCTATTCCTTATCTTCAACTATAAGTATGTCTGGTAGGCCACATCTTGGCAGGATGGGGGAAGAGGAGTTGGGGGGCTTCATTTGGCTGGTGACACATTTCTTGCCCCTCATGATCCAGGCAGGGTCATACATGGGTACCCGACAGAGGCGCGCAGAATCCGGTGGGGAAAGGTGCTGCATCACCTGCAGCGTGTGTATGCCAGCCAGAGGAGTGACCACCAGCTGAAGCACCGGTGGGCTGACGTAATCACCAGGGAGCAGGATCTCTTGAACCACCTGGGAATCATGATTAGTGGCACTGTTGGTGAGTACGACAATTGTTAATGTGCATGATTAAATGCTCTGTAGTGACATCAGGGGATTAGTGCAATGTCTGCCAGCTAACTTGATGACTGTGTGTAATACTGGGGAAATATAAGGGGATCATTGATGCACTATGGCAAGGATCACAATTGCTAGCTGTCAGGTAGCACGTGCTCAGCAAATTTACAGGTAACTTTACCATGATGGAAATTGGTGCGGCCTTTTTGTCAGCACAGCTAACAAAATAGGAGCCAATCATGTCTATATAGGGTATTATTGACAGAGAAGTACAGATGTACCAACATTTAGGCCAACTATGTTGACGCAATTGCTAGACTGACTTTAGAATCACTACATGATGCTGAAAATGAGTGCTGCCTTCACGTCAATTGATAATAGCAAAGTGGCTCAAACATTGGTCTCATGTTACTCTGGTGAGTGTGGAAGGATAGCGTTCACAGAAGTACTATGAATGTGTGGGATTATTTGGTTTCTTGATCTTTTTGGATACATGTCAGTTCATGATTTGAAAACATCGTGAAAAGGTGTAAGGTGCCCTCAGCTAGCATCTTAATATGTTGGTTGGAATTAGTTGAGCCACAATCCAAATATGGATGGCAGTCCAAGTGTATGCACATGGCTTCACATCTCCATGGTTGGTGCAAATCACCCTAGCTGGGCCACATCAATTGACTATACTGTAACAACAGGATGGCTTACAGGAGTCCCTGCCCCTCCCTCTGTACATTGGGCCTATGTGCAATAAATGTGTCATGGCCACAAGGCATGTTTGACTGGTAATGCAGTCCTCAAGTAACCAGGCGTTGGATGTTTCTCTTGGATGCACATGATGAGACGATTACACTCCATATTTTTTAGTGCTCACCAATTATGGGGCAGGTTTGCAACCACATGATAGTTAGGGCCAATGTATGTGTGCAGATATGTGTGTAACTGTCACAGGAGACCCATTCTATGTACAAGTTTGCCGTGAAATATCAGATGCAGTACCATCATGTCTGAATGGCTGCCATGTCCTTATTCAGCCTACACATTGTAAATGATTATGAAATTGTTGCACTGTGCACAGATTTTGAGCACATTTCTTCCTTCCATACCTTACAGGTGGACCGGCACCCTACACTGTGGGAGAGGTGGCAACATTTGAGGACCCCGACCACTCCAGTAAGTGTTGATATGTCTGTTATGTGTATGTGTTTGCTGGTTATGGACTCGTGTGAGTTGGACGCATAGTAAGGTGTGATGCGTTGGGCAAGTTTTTCACTTGTTCCATGAGTGGGAATGCAGTTCTCACATGTTTTGAGTTTGCTAATGCGTATCCAATGGTATCATGTAGGGATTGTAGGACATCCCTGTAGGCCCCACTGTGAGTACAGGGGATAGTAATGTGTATGACACTTGTATCACCAAGAGTCGCAATGGAAGTCAGCCCCAATTTAGTCAGCCTGTCAGACCCACATTCTCTAAGATTGGTACAGCAAATAGCTTTACAATAGACATCTGCTTCACTATTTACCTACGTAAGTTTGAAACAGTAGGTAGAACCTCCTAGTAGCATGTACTTCCACATGTAGTGCATCAAGTCTGTGGAACCTGAGTGTAATGGCCTAGGTGTGCATGCAATTCATGATCATGGGTGTTCTAGCAACTCTGTGTCTGATGTAAGTCAGGCCTCACTGGAAGTATATGTTGTGTACTAAGTTCTGAATTTCCTGACATGTCTGACCCTATGAGTGCTCTAGGGTTTGCTGACTCCAAATTGTAGATAGACCTTACCTGTGGTGTGTCTGTAGAGACAAACATGTGTGGAGTTGCGTATACACTCCTCGGAGTACATGTTGTTGGCAAATTATAGTTGTGTATCCACCGCCCCCCTCAAACACGGCCATGGGTTTGTGAATGGGGTACCTAGTATTGATGCTACCAGTATGTTACACATATCTGTGAATAAGTGACGGTTTGGTTGCATACTATTATACACACTCAGGTTTGGCACTTGGTACCATACTGGAAAGTCCAGTTACAACTTGCAGACCATGTGGCTTTAGTTTTGCTTTCCGTACACTGACATTTGTAGCCCAGCTCTTGGTGGAGGATATGCAGCATGATTCTTAGATGTTAACTGTCAGAACTTAGATTGCAAGTCAAAGCCAGTTGTTACCCATCTTGTGGGTTATGGATGTGCTTTGTGTGATGTCACCTTTGTTGTCTGGCCTGCCATATACTTCCTCAGGGACATTCAATGCTCTGTATCATGATATGAGCTGATACAAGTACAGTAGATGTAATGTCTGATTAACTTGCTGTGCCGTTTCACACAATGCAGTTACTAATGTAGCATATCTGCATTTGTCTTCACAGCAGCTAACATGACTCCAGACCAGGTCCGTGAATTTCAGCGTCGGGCCATGCGATACCAGCACATCCTGCTGGTGGAGTCGGAGTTCCGGAGGATGGCCCGGCGATATCGCCATGAACGTGCCTCCGGGGCATGGTGAGCCTTCCCACAGGGTGGGCCTACTTTGCCCACCACAGCCACCACAGAAACAACCACCAATCAGAGCCAGGTGGCCCCACCCACAGATGCCACTGTTGATCAAACATCTGCTGGACTTCCTGGCCCCAGCATTGCCACCGGTGCAGGACAGCCCACACAGACCTCCTCCACCGGTACCCAGACTGCCACTGCTCCAGCTGTTGACCCTGCAGCCTTCAATAGACTTGAACATAAGATGGACAAAGTGCTGCACAAGGTGAGCCACCTTAGCCGGGACGTGCGGCACATTAAACGGCGGGTCAAGGATATAAAGAGGACCCTCCGGAGGGCCAACCTCTAGACAGTTGATTTGATGGACATGATACCCTCCCCTCCCTCCTCTTTCCTTGTTCTTTAGTGGGCTTAGGGGGCTTAGTGTTAGGTTAGTATAGGCTGTTAGTTTAGTTAGTGTTAGTCGGGGGGTGGGGGATACCTGCTTGTTTCTTTTTTGACTTATTACATGTGTGGGTGGGTGGGTGGGGGGATATGTTGGTGTTCTTGTGTGTAAAAAAAAACAAAAAAGCAAACAAAAAAAATACATATTTGTTTAGGATAGTATAGTATGTGTTTAGGTTAGTATGTGTTTTCCTCAATGTGTCCCGTCTCATAAGAGGGGTGGGAGGTAGATGTTTAGAACGTTCGTTACATGTGATTAGTAAGTGTAGCTTAGGTTAGTTAGGGACAGTTGTGGGTAATGAGTAGTCAGGGTAGATTAGGGTAGGTAAGATTTTTCCTTCAGTTTCCTCATCTATGGTTAGCTTTTAATAAATATTTGGTTACCCCTTAATAGTATGTGTTGAATGGTACTTGATCGTGGCTTTGGATTCAGTGTACATCAATTTTGTACTATAACATATGTGTCCTATGCTACAAACAAATCCCAACTGAGCTGTACGATTGGCAGCTAGCCCAGAGCTACCTTGCAAAGTGTCTACCCTTTGTTGCAACAACCAATCACAGTTAATATGGTTCCCAATGTGTTTCTGTTAATAAGTGTGTTTTCAAAGTCGCTAACAGTGCTTCCAGACTTGATATTGGGGAAACAGTTTTAGGTCTGACTGCAGTGTGATGATCAGGAACACCCTTATAAGTTCTCATTGGCAATCTTGTATTCTTGTCTTCATGACACTCATACATCATTTGTGACACAGTTTGGCATGATTACCTATTTGTATGTTAACTCAGACACCTTCATTTGTGCAGTTTTTTTTTTGTAATTACTTAGATTAGTGTGGCATGTTTATTGTGTTATTTTTGCATGTTGACAACATTTAGCGGGCACTATTTGATGACTTACTTATCCCCTGAGGAAGCATTCTTCTGTCCTACACAGCATGGTGGTGTATGGTTTCTCACTTCATCAGATTATTCCCTCAGGATGGGCAGAGTATGATGCAATCATGGTGACTGTGCAGATTTCTCTAACTACATAATATCTGGACAGTTGTATTGACAAGCTACGTAATTTGACAGTAGGCACATTTCAGCACAGTTGATATGTCACATTACCCAGAAACAGATTTGTTGTGTAAGTGCAATTTATTGAAAAGTGCTGTAGTGCTAAATGTACATTGTCCATGATTGTGAGTCCATTATAGTGATATCTCCCATTGTGATCCAACACAAGGGTTTACCAAAATGCTTTTGTCATGCTGGGGTTGCTGTTTCAGACAGTGCAGAGGGATATTCAGTGGTTAGCAGAACAGTGCTTGAGTACAGTTGTTGTAAGACTGTCATGTTTCAAAACGCAGGACTTTGGTAATAGTTGGCCATGTGGCAGGGACTAGTGCTTCCGGGTACTTTTCCTTGTGTATGTGATCTGTTCCATGTCTTCTTCGTCTGATGTGTGTGTTGCCTGCTTTGTCCTTGTTGTTGGTTGTGAAGGGGCAACACACTCCTCAGTGTTAGAAGACGTGGAGTCAGGCTCCCTGTGAAGTTCTTAAGGGCAGTCCTGCTGCAAGGAGGGCCTGCTGGTTCTTGAGAATAACAGCCACATCACGATGGTAGGCAGCCAGGTCGTCCCTGAGGGGTTCAATGTTGCATTCGTGCACGCGTTGACAGGATTGCTGTTGTAGGTGTTGGGTCAACTGTATTACAGCTGTGCTGATTTCCTTCTGGGTTTTCTGCAGTTCCTGCAAGATAGACGTTAGGGCTTGCATAGCTGCTGCCTGATCTGCAAATGACATCATGCACGAACGCACCCCCTCAAGGCTGGCTGCCATATTTTGCATCCCCACCCGCACCTCCTTGGCCAGCTCCCGCTGTACTCCAACTACAGTTCTCTCAAAGCTGGTGCCAGTGTCGTCTGAGACCTCAGCTGTATTGGAGCTGGCAGGTCTTACAATTGGGGTGGTGGGTGGTTCCTCTGCGATGGCTGCTTGTTCTGTGCTCCTCCTTGTGACAGAAGGTGGGGTCTGGAGGGTTTCAAGGACCTTTTGGATAGTCTCCTGGGGAATGTTTATCGGCTCGTCATCCATGTCATCAGGGAAATCTGGGACAGGCATATCGTCAGGAGATCCATCTTCCTCTGCAATGAAACAGGGTACAATTAGTGTGTCTGTGTTGTGGCAATTTTGATGTGACATGTCTGCCTTTTGATGAATTCACTTTGTGATCTTGTTTTGTGTTAATATCTGCAGTCCTTCAGATGGGCATTGTTTCAGGCCTATGGCCCACCTGTGTGTCACATGTATGTTATTGAGTTATTAGACTTGTCAGCATCACATCCTCTAGGTGTTGATTTTAGCCAAATAGAGAATTGCCACCTTCTTTTCCTACTCGACCCTCCGTGTACATCCATGTTCATGGTGAGACCTTTCACTGGCTGTGGGTGTTCTGATGGCCCTGGTGCACACTTAACAATCTGGACCTACCCCAATCCCTGATCGTTCACATCGACTTAAATGTAATTGACATGTGGCATACCCTATGCATGGCAATGTTATGATCCGATATGGATGATGACATTGTTAATGGGTCCTGCTGATGTTGGGTAATGTGTGTTACATTGGATTGCCCTGATAGTCGTATCAGTGTCCTATTTCCTCCTCTGACTGTGCAGGTGTATTTCAGTGACCAGTTACATGTGTCCCCTCCTCTATGCTGTTGTCTGAGCAGTATGACATTTGGGATGTTGCCTTGTTACCCAGGCACAGGATGGACCCTGAAATATGCAGCATGGGTGTGTCCTTAGTGCTGTGTCGCTCCTATTGTTGTTTACTTTGGCTGATGTTTGTGACAACTATGGGCATTGACAGTTGAGTGTACTGGGGCCTTTGTCTTGTTTCTGGGGATTGTTGCAGATGTTATCCTCACCCCCTAATTTAGGTGTGTATGATCCATGGGGAGGTTACTGCCATTGGCTACTTGAGCTGCACACAGGTCAGAGGTGGTAGTGGCAACTGTTGTCGCCCCTTTACCCATGCCACTCCATGTATATGTTGACTTCCATGCATTTTATGGTCGGTATCCCCCCTGCTTGCAGTTAACATTTGTGCATTTTAATTCCCCATGCAACTTACCCTGCATGTGCGTTGTCTCGTGGTAGTCTGCGCTGTCCTGTCCTTGAATCCCTGTGACGATCTCCTCAGGGATGACGGCTGCGACCATCTCCTCCATGTGGTCCAGGGCCTCCTGGTGTGCTGGACTGTCCCCTCCAGTCTGCACTGCTGCCTTCCTGTTCCTGGCCATCTTTTCCTTGGTGACAGTGCATTATGACATGTCTTAAGAAAGAGCAAGGATAACACTCAGTAACTGTATGATTTAATGAAGGCAATAAAAACTTTTTGAAATGTTTTATTGACAAGCACAGAGGTAACAATCAGTCATTAAATTCTCAATTCAACATAATTATAAGGTGGTCTCATCCATAGCAGTTTAATGTTGTTGCATTGCTCTACTAAGACATATTTCTGCTATTATGAATGTTTTGACACTATACTAAGGCTGGTAGTCCTGACTTTTTGAGAACTATATCCTAAAATATGGTGTCTAGTATATATTGGGGGTATTATGGTCTTATGGTTCATTGCTTGGTAGGAATTTGAACTGTTAGGAGTGTATCACCATAGGTGTTTCCTCTGGCCCTCAGATATATATTTGTAAATTAATGCACAGTATTCAGTAGTGTGTGCATACATTTTTTTCTCCCTTTTTATAAGTAAACGCTTATTGTGTGCCTGTGTGCTGGGGTCCTATCCCACACTATCTCCCCTGAGTAAGCCCTGGACTGCTGTGCCTAATGCATTTTATGGTCGGTATCCCCCCTGCTTGCAGTTAACATTTGTGCATTTTAATTCCCCATGCAACTTACCCTGCATGTGCGTTGTCTCGTGGTAGTCTGCGCTGTCCTGTCCTTGAATCCCTGTGACGATCTCCTCAGGGATGACGGCTGCGACCATCTCCTCCATGTGGTCCAGGGCCTCCTGGTGTGCTGGACTGTCCCCTCCAGTCTGCACTGCTGCCTTCCTGTTCCTGGCCATCTTTTCCTTGGTGACAGTGCATTATGACATGTCTTAAGAAAGAGCAAGGATAACACTCAGTAACTGTATGATTTAATGAAGGCAATAAAAACTTTTTGAAATGTTTTATTGACAAGCACAGAGGTAACAATCAGTCATTAAATTCTCAATTCAACATAATTATAAGGTGGTCTCATCCATAGCAGTTTAATGTTGTTGCATTGCTCTACTAAGACATATTTCTGCTATTATGAATGTTTTGACACTATACTAAGGCTGGTAGTCCTGACTTTTTGAGAACTATATCCTAAAATATGGTGTCTAGTATATATTGGGGGTATTATGGTCTTATGGTTCATTGCTTGGTAGGAATTTGAACTGTTAGGAGTGTATCACCATAGGTGTTTCCTCTGGCCCTCAGATATATATTTGTAAATTAATGCACAGTATTCAGTAGTGTGTGCATACATTTTTTTCTCCCTTTTTATAAGTAAACGCTTATTGTGTGCCTGTGTGCTGGGGTCCTATCCCACACTATCTCCCCTGAGTAAGCCCTGGACTGCTGTGCCTAACGACCCTGAGAGAGTCAAGTGCTACAAATGGGTGCTTGGTTCCCACTAAAAGTTTCAAACTTATTACTTGAGAATGACTTACATCCTTTACTGCTAATAACCCACTTTCGTACAATAGACAAATCTGCATGTCATGGACCACTATGGAGTCTACTCCAGTTCATGCCATGGACAAATCTGCATGTCATGGACTACAAACACAGACACAAATTACAAGAAAAGCTCAATCACATTCATGTGCAGCACACTTTGGCATACATAAACTTAAAGGTTCAACTATTTAATCGCAAAGGCTAGGCTAACTCGAACATCTATTTATCATGCAATGGTAACCTACTTCTCCACAAATATCAGAAATGCTTTGTGGGTTTGTGGCATACTGCAACTATCTTGAATATTAGTTACATCAGAGCAAGAATAGAAAGACAGCAGTGCCCAAACTTGATTCTAATAGATAAATCATGCACACCAAAATTCTACTTGTACTGATGACTCCTTTTTTACCTAGAATGTGAAAATAGTTAATCCTCAAAGACATGTCTGAAGACATCCTACCACAAGCTACCAACCACAGAGCAGAGGAGATGCACCAGAGAACAGGCTTGAAGATGGTGAACTTTGGGTTTGCTATAGAGTTCTCCATAAAATGTTTAGTCTGAATGAATTCATATTCAGAAACCAAATGGAGTCAAATGCTCTGCTGCAACCCTACCTCAGGCTCTGCAACATGCATGTCACCAGCCACTCCTCTTAGTTGAGTGACTAGGGATAATCTCTGAAGGTATCAATGCCACAACATGGCTTTGTTAGGCAGTCCCAGCAACACCACCATCCTACAACGGTGACCAAAAAGTGTTAGGAGTTACTCGTCTTGGGGTTGCAGTGCTGTCGTTTACACAGGGAAGGACTCACAGGTATACATAAGTGCTTTTGCAAGACTTGAAGGATCAGTGGATCTTGTGAGTCTTCTTATTGTCATCATCCAATGCTCACCTACCCCCAGGATCCTTCCACCAGGAACCTGGGGAAAAAGCACAGGTCACAGCAAGGTCTAGATCAGTGTTGTCCAATCTTTTTATCGCCACGGACCGGTAAATGTTTGATAATTTTTCCGTGGCCCGCTTGTCCCATTGTGTGACAAGCGGGCCACGGAAAAATTATCAAACATTTACCGCCCGCCACAGTGGGGCGGCCCGGTGCCGATTGATCCACGGACCGGCACCGGTCCGCGGCCCGGGGGTTGGGGAACACTGGTCTAGATGACTCCTGGGCAGTCTATGCTTCTCCAAGATGTGGGAGGATGGCTGCCACAGCTTTTGCCTTGGCAATTGGTTTGTTGCAATACTATTTAAACATCTGCTTTTCAAATGTTATCTAATGCTGCCACCCCAGACTGGGTGACAATAACCATTTCAACCTCCATCGCTGGTACGAATTTTCCATGAGTTGGAAGAATCCTAGAGACGTTGATTCAAAGACACATGTTTGGAAGTGACTTATCAAATAGGTTTTTCTTGAAGGAATAGCCACACGCTGATTACTTTCTTCCCTGTCATTGGGCAAGAGTGCCGTTCATGATGTCTTCTAGACGCATACTCTACAATAGAGAACTCAGAGATGCAGTAGCCTGCTCAGCGGATGTGTTGAAGTCAGCCGTGTACTCACCAAAAAACCCTGCTGTGTGCCTATGTCTGCTTTCCTATTCTCCTCAACATTTCTTGCCCAATACTTTCTCATAGAAAACTAGACTGAAATTGCATTTTTCCCTTTTCTGTGTTGGAATCTTCTCAATAATTGCATATTTTACTGTTAAATCTAAGAACTTGCAGGGAGAGGATTACTGCCACAGGGCACTAACTACTTGGTGTGCCCTGAAGCACCAGCAGACTGCTTTCTAGATTTTACAGTGGAAGGCATGTCAATTATGTGGCAATCATAGACTGTTGTGTATATTTCCTTTTTAAATGTATGGAAACTGAAAAATGGTGAGAAGAAAAGCAAAATTGTGATAGGAATCCTCGCAGTGACTTTGGTTTCAATTTAATTCCCCATTACCCAAGGCAACATCAGGATCTGAGTTGAAATACATCACTATCCCTGCATCCTGGAATTGCCAATATCTGCTGCATCAGTAATTTCGGGATTTCAGATGTTGTGTTCCTGAACCCCTACTGAAAATATTGTGGGATTAAATCTTAGAAACACTCATTGGTACTTATACACACATTCCTACCTGAGGAGGAATGGGCACTGTACGGTATTTGGAAACATTACAGGCAAATTAACATCATGTAGGATCTACACATTTGAAATGCTCAATTACACTTCTTATACAACTGTATCACATTTCATATCTCTGCAGTTTAATGCACGAGGAAATTAAATGATTTGGCCAGAAAGAATGGCTTTCAGACAACTACAAAAGGGTAGATTAAAGTTCAAATGAACATGTTCCATTTTGTCAGGTCAGGAACAGACCACAATTATTCTCTTTACACAAAAGACGTGTGATATTTTCTCTCCAAACGAATTGTGGAATTCCACCAATTTCACTTTGGATACTCCGCCGCAAGGGGCGGTTGTCCCTTCCCTCGTAATCCAAATATACTATAGCCTATGGCACTTTTAATGTGGAGGACAGGATATCCATCATGTTTTGAAAAGTATGCTTCTTCCAAATTCTAAATAAGTAACAGAATCTGTGTTTTATTTCAAAATATTTTTCGAATTTTAATGGAACCAAACGTGAATAGACATATGGCGTCATTCCATACTATGCCCTCTGCCGCATTGTCACATACTACACCAGTCCCGATTCATTGTACATTTACAAAAACTTTGATGAAAAGATTATAAAAATGAGCCCAACTCCCCCCTAATTCGACGTTGAACTGTTGGAGCTCATATTTTATAATTCTGGAATCTCAGTTTTCTTAGACCACATTAACTCAATGAAGTATTGATCAGCTTTGCTTAAGATTGATGAAACAATTTAACGCATGGATGTGAGCTAACAGTGAGACTGGATTTAAATATTTGTCACTAAAATGCGTGCACAGAATAAAGATGCAGTTTTGCAGAAATTTAATTAGAAATTTAACTGCTCTGCTGATCTCTGCCTAGGCTATTCCATCCGTAAACAATCATTTAGGCACCATTTGCAAGTTTACCTTCCACGGTGTGAGTTCGCACCCGTTCCTTGTTCTCTCATGCGGTCACAGATGTCTCTAGTCCGTGTGTCCATCTGGATTCGTTCTGTGCACGCAGGTCATTAGAGGAGCTGCACGGTACTTATACTCGGCGCCAGTGTAAAAAATCAGTGCTCATGCTGTTATCTGTCAGTCAGACGCGGCTGCCGGCGATGCCAGCTGAGCAGGGGCGCCACTCGTTTAAGATTAGACGCCACCAACAGTTTCTCTTTTTAAATAGCTAGTGGCACATTTGTTTTTTTTCCGCGAAGAAATTCGACTTTTTTTCTGAGGAAAGATAGTTGTGTTTGCCAATCAGGAATACACAAGACTGCAAAACCAAACAAACATTGAAAACTACAAGATAAAATAGATGAAGAATATATAACATTTTGAAGACCAAGTATACAGGGGCGGCTTCTCTGGAATGGCGGAGGAAAGTTCCCACACTCCCCCTTCCCGGCCAAGAGCTAGGAGATTAAAAATAAAATAATAGTTACACTATTGTTTTATTTATTATCTGCTGGCTCAGCAAGCAGTGCAGGGAGGGGCGGGGCTGGGCCACTGGAGTTGGGAGTCAGAAGAAGGAGAGAGTGCACTTAAGTGCGCATGTGTGTTTGGTAGGCCGACTTAGGTCGGCCAAGCACACATGCGCACTTAGGTTTCTCTAGCCTGTCTGTGTTGTACAGCTGGGCTGGAGAAACTGTACAGGCCCCAGGGTTGTGTCTGAGCGGCAGACCAAGCAGCTCGGACCAATCCTGAAGCTGCTTTCATGCTAGGTTTAGCAAAAAAGCAGCACCAGGATTGCTGGGGAGCCTGTGCTGGTATCCCAGTGAATGTGGGGGCAAAAACCATCAGGAGCACAGGAGCGCGAGGTGGCAGGAGACAGTGGGAAAGGTAAGTGCTTTTTAAACATTTTTGTTTTTGTTTTTCACTCCCAGTCATCTCCCCCGCCCTCCATTGACATTTTCAGCTGCCACCGCTGCAAGTATAGCCTTATTTTTCTCAGAAAAATACCAAGAGCATGATTCACAAAGGTAAACTTACACTTTAGTGTAAGTTTACGTATTTTTGTTATTCCCAAACTTTGATTTAGTAAGTTCACAACTGTGAAGACTCCAAAAGTTGTAAACTTATTATTAACTCATAGTTTGAGAATATCAAAAAAACATGTACAGTTTACTTTTGTGAAATCAGGCCCTTAGTATTCATTTTGTGTGTTCTCCCAATGGCAGTAATGACATGGGAAAACAATGACATGGGAAAACAATGCTCCCCTCTGGTCACCCCTTTTTTCAGCATATTACTTACATTGTCACTGTTCATCTAGACGACTGTCACTTTGTTGAAGGAATTCCACATTTTTACAGCTTCCAAAGTTATTAATATGAGCACCAAGGTGTTGTCTAGCAGCAATTCAGTTTGTGATGTGCTTTGTAAATGTATTAGTAACACTTTGGTTTTGGTTTTACATAATGTATTGATTTGGCAAAATAGATAAAACCAAACAGTGAAGTAATTAATTACATACATTATTACTGTCCTGTTATTACTGAAGAGTTCATTCATCATTCCAGTTTGTAAAGCGACTGCCGTTGACTCTAAATCGTTTTGTGTTTCAGTGGACATCCCCAGAAAATGTACACAGCCTCTCCCAATTTTACACACCAATCCATTTCTTTGTGCCAACCTTTGATTAATAGGGTTTCAGGCTTGCCCCAGCTTCTGTAATATCAGATTTACCGATAAGGGTTCCCAGTCCCACTAGTTACCTCTCCCCTCGAAGGCCCTCACATCTTCAATGAATCCTAGGAGTGCAATACTAGGGAGACATCTATGGTGAGCTCCAGGACTCGGGATAGGGTGGGGAACACCTCCTCCCATTATTGGAGTATCACCTAACAGGCCCCTACCATATGAAAGAGGTTTGCGTCCCATTCCCATATCTATGGCAGTCTGCCATCCGATGTAGGTGTGCCTTCCACTGCCCCACCAGCATCCGGTATGTGATGTCAAGGTATTTCAGCTAGCCTGGAGGAGATCGTCAAGTCTTTGGACACCACTAAAGCCTCCTTCCACCTTACAGTTCGCCCACCCATCTCTCCCATCAATGGAGTGAAAAGGTTCAGTGATTACCAATTACCTACAAATGTGGGAAATTCCCCCTTCCTTAGGGGTCTGATCAGAACTTAGGATTCCTTGGGACTACATTAGGAGACCTCCCCCAGTGCTTTTTATGAACCTCGAGTGGGTATGAAAGTTAGAGGAATCTATGCAGTTTTTGAAAGGATTTCATTTGGGACCCTTCCAATGTGCTCCCCAGCTTCGAGATGCCAATTAGATCTTATTTTCCAAATACCTGCAGACTGTTGCCTGTCCTTGCCATCAGCCTCGCCGTAAAGGGTGTAACCAGAGAAACCCTGCCATCACACCATATCTATCAGAGGAGTACTCGCCATACCAAAGGGACCACCCTAAATAGCTTTAGAAGAGATCTGGGAATTGGGGCCCCATAGCATATCTGTGATGGCATTCAACACCATAGCTTGCACCTCTTTTCTGACCACTGGGTTTGCCTCGCCTCAGTTGAACCAATGTTTAAGGACCTCCTTGTGAGATGCCTAATACTGCAGCCATATGTTGGCAGTTGCCATGCCACCATTGTATGTGGACTGAGTACATTTCACAAAGGTTATGCACGGAGGCTTGTAAGACTAAAGAAATGGCTGTACCACTGCTTGAACATCTATAAACCATTTGTGTGGAATTAGGTATGGAAACTTCTGGAGGGCTGTTAGACCTCCATCCTTGGCGTAGTCTCCCCTGTCTTTTTGCCTCTACTCCTATGGGTTGACTGTGTGCTGGGCTTTGTTTTTGCTGGTTTTCGGTAATCTGGGCATTTTACCACTGCTGACCAGTGCTAAAGTGCAAGTGCTTTCTGTGTAAACTGTATGTATAATAATTGGCTTTTCCATGATTGGCATTTATGATTTACTAGCAAGTCCCTAGTAAAGTGCACTAGAGGTTCCCAGGGCCTATTTATCGAATGCTACTGGTGGGTCTGCAGCACTGACTGTACCACCCACATGGGTAGCCCTGTAAACATGGCTTAGACCTGCCACCGGAGTGTCTGTGTATGCAGTTTTAAACTGCAATTCAACCTGCGAAGTGTACCAACTTGCCAGGCCCAGAACGTCCCCTTTTGCACATGCAAGGCACCACTAAGATAGGCCCTAGGTAGCCCCATGGGCAGGGGGCAGTGTATGTTAAAGGTAAAACATATACCAATGTGTTTTACATGTCCTGACAGTGAAATACTGCCAAACTCGTTTTTCACAATTGCAAGGCCTATCTTTCTCATAGTTTAACATGGGGACTGCCTTTGAATATCTTTTAAGTGCAGTTTCCCAATGGGAGCAGATGGAGATATGGAGTTTGGGGTCTCTGAACTCACAATTTTAAAATACATCTTTTGGTAAAGTTGGTTTTTAGACTGTCAGTTTGAAAATGCCTCTTTCAGAAAGTGGGCATTTTCTTGGTTAACCATTTGTTGTCTCTGCCTGCTTGTGTATTCCCTGTCTGGGTCAGACTGACAGTTGGGCTCTTGTGAATTCCCTCTAGACAGTGACACAAAGGGAGCTGGGATGTAGCCTTCATATCCTGATGAGTCTCCTGGGCTAGAGTGGGGAGGGAGGAACTGACACTTACACCTGATAGGGCTGTGCCAGCTCTTACACAATGCAGTCCCTAACCCCCTGGTGTGTCTCTGGGGCCAGGTCTGGGCAAGGCAGGATCTTGTGAACAATAGATACTTTCGTTTGAAGTTTGCCTACTTGAAAGGCAGAAATGGGTATAAGTAGTGGACCCAAAACCTCTGACTTTTAGAATACTTCTGGATCAAGAGGAGAAGAGCGGAAGAGCTGGAGAAGGAGTACTGCCGTGTTTTGCTGGGTTGAGCTGCAGTTGCTAGTTCTTACTTTGAGAGGGCAAAGACTGGACTTTGCTGTGTATCCTGTTTGAGAAGATTTTCCAAGGGCTTGAATTGAGCTGGCCCCCTGTTTTGAAGTCTCAAGGCCATCAAGGACTTTCTCTACCAGCACCTGGACTCTCTTGCTGAGACTCCGACCCTGCCAAGTGTTGCCAAGTCCAGCCCCTGGGCCCTTGAATGGAGAAGCTGGTGAAAAAACAAGAACAACCAAGTGAACTGACTTTGGACGATGCCTGGACTGACACCCACGGCGGATCCCGCAATGCCACCTGCAACTGAAGCCGTGGTCCCGGCTGGAGTGCACCAACCTCGCAGGCCTGACGCTGCCGCAGCCTCTCCGAAGTCCACGACTCTGTGAGTTCCAAAGTGCATTGTCCCTGATGTCCTTGAAACCCGACTCCGTCATGGCGCCTGCAGCCTCATGGTGTGACCGCGACCCTGTGAGGTCGCCGCACCACATCATGACCACCAGATATTGACCCCGCCAGAAGTCCGAGGATCCAACGCTTTGCACTGACACTGCCTCTCCTCCACAGCAAGGAGGGGATACCTGGCACCAACACCTCCGCTCCTTTGCTCCCCAGCACCGGAACGGACGCCGCACCGAATCCAGCGATGCCTCCATCCCCGACTCTGTGCGCCGGCTTGTTTCCTCATTTTCACTAGGTTTGTGCGACTCCGTGACTGGCGCCATTGGTGGCCGGTTGTTGGGAACAACTCCGTCACAGTGCTGTAATATCACCAAATTGAAGCATTAAGCGCTATATTGCTGTTTAATCTTTGAAAAATTCATAACTTTGCTTATGTAGGTTAGATTTTTGTTGTTTTGGTCTTGTTTGATTTAGATAAATATTGGCTATTTTTCTAAACTGGTGTTGTGTCCATTTTGTAGTGTTTTCACTGTGTTACTGTGTGTGTTGATACAAATACTTTACACATTACCTCTGAGATAAGCTTGACTGCTTGTGCCAAGCTACCAAGGGGGTAGGCTGGGGTTATCCTATATGTGTATCTCCCTAGTGAGAGTCCCTGCTTGGACAGAGTGCAAATTGACTGCCAGCCAGAGACCCCATTTCTAACAAGGGCATATCAGAAATGAGGTAAGATTATCACCTTAAAGAGATACTAAGCAGCAAGCAGTTCCATCTGCAGAGGTCCCTTTTGATGTTAGCCACCAATGGCCATGCTTGATCCAGTAATGAGGGGATATACACCCCTAGATAGTGGAAGTTAATCCGATGGGTAGAGATTGAGGCGTTCCAGCCTACCATTCTCACCTCAAAGTTAATTGGGAACAGTAGAGACTGGGAGGCATATTTATACTCTGTTTGCGCCGAATGTGCGTAAAAAATGTTGACGCACATTCGGCGCTAACCTTGCCCCATATTTAAACTCTGACGCCCGACCCCGCGGGCGTCAAAATTCCACTGTGTGCATAATTTTTTGGATGCGGGAAACTGCCTTGCGTTAATGATATGCAAGGTAGGCGTTCCCGCCCAAAAAATGACTTTAAGGCCTGTGTGCCTTATTTATACCCTAGCGTCATTTTGACGCACAGGAGGGGGTGGGCCTTAAAAAACGGCGCACAGCCTGATGTGCGCCGTTTTTTAACGCCTGGGTCAGGGCAGGCGTTAAGGGACCTGTGGGCTCGGAAGGAGTCCAAAGGTGCCCTTCCCTGCCCCCAGGGACACCCCCTGCCACCCTCACCCACCCCTGGATGACACCCATGGATGGGGGACCCATCCCAGGTAAGTACATGTAAGTTGAGGTAAGTACTTTTTATAAATTTTTTAAAGTGGCATAGGGGGGCCTAATTTGGGCCCCCCTATATGCCACTGTGACATAAGTCCCCTGGGCATGGCCCTTGGGCAAGGGGGCATGACTCCTGTCTTTGCTAAGACAGGAGTCATTTCAATGGGGGTTGTGCGTCAAAAAATGGCGCAAGTCCGGTTTGAGGCATGGATTTTGCCTCAGACCTGACTTGCACAATTTTTTGACGCACAACCCCAATTTTCCCCCTACGCCGGCGCTGCCTGGTTTGAGTCATTTTTTTTTACTCAGACCAGTCCGCAGCGCCGGCTAATTTAATTCCTTAAATAAGGCGCCCGCATGGCGCGTAGGAATATCGTTAGCCGGCGGTAACATTTTTGACGCACAACTGCGTCGGCGCAGTTGTGCGTCAAAAAGTATAAATATGGCCCTTGGTCCGGTTCATCAAGAGGTGCATGCCTGACTGTAAGGATAAAGCATGTGAAGGAGCTGGGCCCAGGTAACTTTGGTTGGGACGGAAAAAGCAGGATGTCATTGGCACAGACACTGATGCATTCCTCTGGCCCACTCTTTCCACTAATACCCAATACTTGTGTGCCTTATTGGACCTATGCAGCTAATGGCTCCATTGCCAACGCAAAAAAGGTGATAGAGGACATCCTTGCCTGGTGCAGAGCTGGATTGGAAATGCCCTTGCTAGGGTTCCACTTCTGCCAACCAGGGCCCTGTGGGATACATATAGCAACCTCATGTATTTTAGAAATTATGGTCCCAGACCAATTTGCCACAGTATGTCCCATTATAATTCCCAGTCAAAGGAATCACATGCTTTCT
Organism: Pleurodeles waltl; assembly: GCF_031143425.1. Lineage (NCBI taxonomy): Eukaryota > Metazoa > Chordata > Amphibia > Caudata > Salamandridae > Pleurodeles > Pleurodeles waltl. The sequence continues at coordinate 331,057,313 of NC_090438.1, read as the reverse complement.
CAAAATCAATGAGAAGGAAGGTCCAGCTGCTATAGTGTTATATGTCTGCGCAGCCTCCACACTCTGTATACAGTTTCTGGTGCTGTACTGGGGTACAAAACTGCACTGATCTGGGTGGATGGGAGTCAGTAGTACCCTGAGGAGATGGTTAGTAAATATCTTGATGTAGATCTTTAGCTCATTGTTAATTAGCAATATGGGCCAATAAGAGGAGTATTTTGATAGGGAGTGACCCTCTTTATGGAGAACCACAATCATGGGTTCAACTATTCACTCCAGGAAGCAACATTTATCATTGGTTTCATTACACAAGGCTTGAAGCAGCAGGAGAAGCTTAGTTTGGAAACTATGATAACATTTTAAGAGGACCTGTCCGGTTTCTGGTTCTTCCCCGTTTTCATACCTGCAAGAGCATCTTCCAACTCCTCCAGCAATATGGGGCACTCCATCTCAGTACAGTCTAGTTCCAAGTTATGGGGAAGAGGCACGCCATCTATCAAGGGTGTAGTGGCCTCTCAGGCAGGTTGCTCACTGGGCTTAGAAAGCACGATAATAATCTACGAAGGCATTAGCGATCACCTCATCCTCTCTAACTGCCATACCAGAGTGACCTTTAATCCTGAGGATCACCCAGTTAGTCTCTCCATGAATTGCCAGCCAACAGAGCAGTTGTGCTTGAAATATCACCCCATTATTAGACTCTGCTGGTGGATGCTACTCAAAATTGAAGGGCTTTGTCTAAAAGAGTTTCGCAACTCCACTCTATTGAGCAAAAAGTGGCAGTTATCAGTTTCATCAAGTTCACTCTGTCACTTCAGGCAGGTGATTCTGGCTTCCTCCCCCACTCCCAATCTATGTTGTTATTTACTTCTGTCCCAATATTCTAGGTGCCATCAGGCTACACCATAAATGTAGGCTTTCCCTACCCCCACAATACTGCAGACGAGTCCACCAATCCCTCATTACATTCTAGCAAGGACTTTAATTTATGAGACAGGTAGTATTGCACTGCAAGTCATGGTTCAACATGCAGCACTACCTTTCTGACTGCTGTGGGCCACAGCAAGAACTGCAGTGACTCCCTTTTCTTTCTGGGCATGAGGTGGTTTAACACAGTGACCCGTTATGGTTGTTTCCGCATCCGCAACACCTGTTCCTGTTTCGGGCATGCTGTGTTTCCTCATGGCAGGCCCTTAAAAGGGTTTTAGGCATTTCAGAATTCCGTGTTTCCGGTTCTGGGAACACAGCTCCATGATAATATAATGGGGCCTTATCACTTACCTTTCAGCCATTCCTTAGTTGGGAGCCATGTCTTGGCAGGTTCTCTCTCCATAATGTTCAGTCCTTGTTCCCAGAATGCTTGCTAGAGAGTTTTAGTGTACCATTCTAAGATGGCAATTCTTCCTATATTTTTCTTTACAGTTTGCCTATACAAGATGGAAACCTTTACTTCCTATTGATTCACTTCCTGCCCAGGGGTATGTAAAGGGTTAATTCTTTCCTTTCCTTGCTTTGCAACACTCCCTGCTTCTGTGGGTCTGACCTTGCTCCAGTAGGTGCATCCAGCTTCAGAAAAATGGACCATGGAAAAGCAAATAAGTTGAGGACCTAAAGATACGCCAGAACAACTACACCCAGTAGGTGTAACCCTCTTCTCAGTTAAAGAAATTACGCCATTGTTATGGCTGACCTTCAAAAGACAACAAGAGTACCAGTCCTTTGATCTGATTGCTTCACCTAATCATGTCATGATATTAAGCATAACATGGTTGATCAGACACAACCCTTACATTAACTGGGAAACCAGCACCATCTCCCTGTCGTCACATTTCTGTCAACAATTTTATTATGCTACTGAAAATTATTGGTCTCCCAAGGCGATGCCTCTAGTTAGAGAAGACGTCTGTAACTCCATTTGTTGTCCAACAGGGGGTACCTAGTCAATACGAGATGTATGCAGAAGTCTTCCAGAAACTATAGAGTCTGATATTGTCTCCCCATTGGGAATTTGATTGTGCCTTCCCTCTTAAATCTAAAGCTACAGTACTCTTTGGAAGACTGTACTCTATCACTGAACCAGAGAAGAAAAAGCTAAGGCACTATCTCGATGAGAACCTTCAGAATGGTCTGATCACATGATCCTCTTTGTGCTCTGGGGCACCTCTCTTTTTTTGTACCAAAGAAGGCCAAAGATCTGTGGCCCTGTATAGACTTTAGAGAATTAAACAAGGTCCCTATAAAATTGCTATCCCTTACCCCTAATCAAGGATCTTTTAGAGTCAGTTAGAGGGGCACAAATATTTACCAAATTGGACAATCAAGCTGCTTACCATCTCCTTTGAGTTAAGGAAGGAGATGAATGGAAAACCGCATTTAGAAAACCTGCAGGTCAGTTTGAATATCAAGTTGTGCCCTTTGAACTGACCAATGCTCCTTCTATCTTCCAAAGATTCATGGATAATGTATTCAGGAATCTTCTGAATCAGATTGTAGTGATATATTTGGATGACATTTTGGTCTACTCTTTGGATCCAGAGCCACATCATGCACAAGTCATTCAAGTCCTGAAAAGGTTACGTCAGAACAGTTTGTTTTGTAAACCCGAAAAGTGAGAGCTTGGCAAATTTGAGGTTGCGTTACCAAATCAACAAGACAGAAATCAATCTAGATTCACAAAAGGTAAATGACACATTATATTGGCCTGGGCCTTCAACTATTAAAGATACCCAATATTTTCTGGGATTGTTGAATTTCTATTGCTAGTTTATTGGTAACTTTGCCCACAGAACAAACTACATTGCTCAGATCCTAAAAATCAAAAACCTCCGGCAGGGGTTCAAAAGGTCCGAAGCTGCAGAAAACACTTTCCTTCACTCAAGCCCCATTTTACCCCATCCTGATACTACAATTGTTTTTTTTTTTTATGGATGCTTCAGACAGGACAATAGGGGCTGTCATTCAGAGACAAGAAGATGATGGGCTAGAACACCCTGTGTTATACAGGTCACATGTTTTGTCAGATTCTGAGAGGAATTACTTTGTTATCAAGTGAGAACTGTTAGCCATGAAATTAGCCTGCTGTGAGTGGAGAAAGTTCCTGATTGGTACTAAGGAACCGTTTGCAATCCGAACAGACCATTAGGAATTTACAGTGTCTTTGCAGCATCCAATGTCAGAACAGTCACCAGGCACGGTGGGCATACTTTTTTAGCCAATATGATTTCACTATAACATAAATGCCAGGATCTTAGAACAAACTGGTTGATCTCCTATCCTGTCATTATCCGGAAAGCCGTACCCTTCCACAACAAAACATAATAGAACCTCAATGCAAAATTGGCACTGTTCAGTCATTCCTCAATAGTGTCCAATGGGGATTTATTCCTTAACAAAAGAAGAATGGGAAAATATAACCTATCAACTCAATCAATATGACAAACACTATGACATGACAAAGAGAAGGTGTTATTCTGCCGTACTAAAGAAGTACAGCTAAAGGCCTTACAGATGTGCCATGGATCCCCCAATGCTGGTCGCTGTGGTTTAAAGTCGACCTTGGAATTAGTATTTTGCTCTTTTTGGTGACCGTCAGTAAGAGAAGATACTGAGACCTATGTTTCTTCCTGTCCTGTCTGTGTTCAGGCCAAAACCCCTTATGCTAGACCTGTAAGGTTGCTTCAAGCTTGACCTGTTCCTCCAGCATGATGGCATACAGTTTCTAGTGATTTTATTACCTCCTTACCTCCATCTGCAGGAAATCATGTCATTATGGTGCCTATTGAGTCATTTAACAGTTTTAAGTAAACTACTTGCTACATAAAAATTAGGAAATATCTTCATACAAGAGATCTTTAGCCTGCATAGTCTACCACTGGTCATTATATCTGACCAAGGCTCCCGGTATATATTACTGTTTTGGAAAAATTTTTGTTAATTCCTTCACACAGAGGTAGCCTTGTCCTCAGGGTTCCATCCGCAGACCAATGGTCAGACCGAATGTTTAAATCAAGAATTGGAACAATATCTCTACAATTCTACCCAAAGTGATTAGTCATTCTACTTATCATTGGCAGAATTTTCCTGTAGCAACACTGTCCTCAGTGCATCTAAGACCACCCCCTTTTTCTCTCTCTATGGTCAACATCCTAGGGCTTTTCCTTCAGACTTACAAGACTCTGTTTCTGTTTCAGCAGCAGCTTCTTTTATTATTATTATATTTTGTTTTTGTAGTTACTATTTGTTTATTGATTTTGTAATGTATACAACATATTCTCATAACAAGTTGAGCAATAAACTCATAGGAATAATCAACACAATTAAAACAATTAACATCCAACAACTCATCCGAGCCCCACCCCATCCAAATTAAACAGTCATACAGCATCAGGACTTCCAGATACAATAAGGTCCATTCATCATTAGCCCACCTCACACGATATAAATGTACGGGGAACTGGTCGCTTGAGTGTTTCGCCCCTATATCCCACACTCTCCCACCCCTCACCTGCATGACTCTATCGTTGACGGCCCATCCTCGGGCCGAGCCCCCGTATCCTAGTGGTCTCTCATCTCTCAAGGGCAGCTCACTGGTGCCATATCATCATACAATTCTGATTGCAGGTGCAGAAATATGTCCAATGGGGCCCAAACATCCCTAGGGCGAAATGAGGGCGGCAGCAGCGCAGCATATGTCTCAAGTTGCATCCTACTGTATACCAAGTCAGAAAGCCAGTCTTTGAACTTCGGGGCTGTTCCCTTGCCCCAGTGGCACGCCACTCTACGCTTAGCTAATAAGAGTGCAAAATCAACATATCTACAGCAATCTGGGGCAATCTTCTCAGTGTATCCTAAGAGTGCAATCAGCGGCGTAAGTGTCAGTGGTGCAGAAGCCATAATAGACATCGCTCCCTCCACCATCCTCCAGTACTCCAGCACCCTCGGACAGGTCCAGGCCAGGTGTAGGAAGTCTGCCCACCCGGCCCCGCATCTATCACAATTGTCAGTAGCTCGGAGGTTATGCCTGTGGAGCTTCGCCGGGGTGTAGTAGAAACAGTGTAGGTATTTATACTGTATGATCCGTAACCTGCTGCTAGCGGTAATCTTTCCGGTTTGCTGGCAGCCATATGCCCACTGGGCCTCCGTAATCTGGAGTTGCAGCTCCTCCCCCCATCTAGTACGTGCCGCTCCCTCAATGCCGGGCTGGTCTCGCTGTACTGAGCGATACAGGGTCGACACCAAGTGTCGCTGGACATTCGGTTGCAGCAGATTATGAAATGCTTGCATGTACGGCGGCTCCCCAGGGAGGAGGGCCGACAGGGCCCTTTTAGAGCGTCGGAGACGGATATACAAAAAGACCTCCAAGGGGGTAAGGCGACCCCCCGGGCCGGCTTCATCCTGTTCTTTAAAGCGGGAGTTTACATACAAGTCGCCCCAAGTGTGAGCCTTCATCACAGCAAGCAGTTGCCCCCAGCCGGTTCACAAGTCATTGAGATAATTTTTTGGCCTGCAAGCGGCATCAGCGGTGAGTATAGTAATTCACTACCCACTCTAGTGGCTAATTTGTTCCAGGCTAGCTGTGTACACCTCATGGATGAATCGCGAGGGCCATCCACCGCCAGGTCAGGTCTAAGGTAGGTGGTGCTGGGCACCGGCTCCATATATTCACGCTCAACTGCAAGATGTGCCATGTGTGGGGGAGAATGGTACCAATAATACGCAAAATGCGCCTGTGCACAGTTATAATAGTTCAAAATCCGGGGCTTCAAAGCATCTGCGCTCAATGGGTTGCGTCATGATTTCCCACTTAAGGCACAGCTGTTTACCAGCCCAAGCCAGTCTGATCATCTGTGTTCTTAGTGCCTTGAAAAAGGGACGGGCCGGGGGGTGCGGTATGTTGAGAAACAAATAGAGAAGCTTAGGGAGCACAATCATCTTCATCAATGATATGCGCCCTGCCAGAGACAAGGGCAGAGCAATCCAACGTGTGACCATCTCTTGTATGCTATTAAGTAACATTCCATAATTCAAGCGCATCAATTCATGCTTGTCCCGGGTGATCTCAATTCCCAGGTATCTAAGGGAGCTGTCTGCCCATCGGAGGAGGAAATCAGGGGAGCACCGCACCGTGCGATCTGTTAATGGGTAGAGTAAGGACTTCTCCCAGTTTACCCGTATCCCAGATGTAAGGCCAAATCTAACAAATTCCCGCAGGACAGGATTTAAGCTGTCCTCCAGGTTTCTTAAATATAATGTGACATCATCCGTATATAGCGAAATTAGGATGTCCTGGGAGGAGGTACAAATCGCAGAAGTGGCATGGATTTGATGCAGCAACGCCGCCAGCGGCTCCATCGCGAGGACGAAGAGCAACGGCGACAGCAAACACCCCTGCCTCGTGCCTCTGTCAATGCGGACTGGGGCGGACAGGCGACCGTTAATCTGCAACGTGGCCACCGGATCCGTACACAGAAGGGCAATCCACTCCATAAACATGCGGGGGAAGCCCAAGCGCCTCAATATTGCCTGCAGATAATCCCATTCTAGGGTGCTACTGCTTGGATCTCAGGATCTATACTCTGCTGTATAGTAAAGAAGGTGCGCAGGTTATGTGAGGTAGATCTACCTGGTATAAATCCAGATTGATCCGGCCTAACCAAGAAAGACATCAAAAGACTCAACCGATTCGCCAGTACCTTCGCTAGTATCTTGGCATCGCAATTAATAAGGGACAACGGGCGATATGAATCACAACTCGTCGCAGGTTTACCCGGTTTCAATATAGTAGTTAACAGAGCCTCTCTCATAGTGGGTGGGAGGACTTCCTCCTGTCTCGCCTCCCGATAGACCAGTCCCAGCCATGGGGCAAGTATGTCCACATAAGTTTTATAGAGCTCGGCTGGACTACCGTCAGGGCCCGGGGCCTTACCCGATTGCAGCTGCATCACAGCCTCCCGGATCTCGTCCTGTTCAACTTCAGCTGCCAAGAAGGCCCGCCGCGCATCGCTAAGCCAGGCCAGTGCCACCCCCTTCAAATACCAGTCAAAATCTGGGGGACCCGATCTAGTAGAGGAGTACAAACGCTGGTAATAATCTGTGAAGGTGTTAAGTATGTCAGAGGTGTCCCTCACCAGGTGGCTGGTTACATCCAGTATCTCAGGTACAGAATTTTCGGGTCTGGCCGTACGTAGAGTATGTGTCAGAGATTTGCCCGGTCTTTCTCCCTCCCCATAGGCCCTCACATATTTGCCTTTGAATAGTACCTCCCGCTCCGAGACTTCCTGATATTCAGTGAGGGTTTCCCGCAGGCAGCGTGCAACATCTGCCGATGGCCCCCCACCTGCTCCATCTCCAGCTGTTTAATCTCTAGCTCTAAGCCCATCAAGGTAGCTCGAGTTCTTGTAGAATACCTACACCTTTAGCCAGACTATACCCTCTAAGAGTAACCTTAAATGCCTCCCAGATCGTGACCACGCTGTTTACTGTATTCTTATTTCGGTCGAAGAATTCTGGTATTTCAGTACGTAACTCGCCACGGAAGACGTCATCTATCAAATTGCGAGGGGACAGACGCCAGGACAAGAGGGGAGGGGACACAAGAGGACCCTCAGCTCCAGTACGACCGGGGAATGGTCAGAATATGTTCGCACCATATGTGTAACATCTACAATCCAGGGTATCATGGGGTGTGATATAAGCCAGTAGTCTAGTCTGGACCAGCTTGCATGCACTGCTGAGTAAAAAGTACCCTCCTCAGCACTAGGATGTAGCCAGCGCCATCCGTCCACCACGTCCTGTGCCTCCATGTCAGCCCCCAGTCTCTCTGCCGCTCTACGTCTATGAGTCATGGCCTCAGTCCCTCTGTCCCTATGAGCATCTACAGTAAGATTGAAGTCTCCACCCCACAATACATATCTCAAGCCTATTTCTGCGATACTGCCCCAGAGAGCATCAAAGAAAGAGGGGTCATCGGTACTAGGTGCATAACAATTAACTATGGTCACAGAGTATTGTGTCATTCGGCCCCAGATTATGGTGTACCTCCCCTGTTTATCATTTTTAAATCCTAGCGGTGTATAGGGGGTACCCCTATGGACCAGGATAGATGTGCCTCTAGAGTAGGAGTAGGCAGAATGTTGACTGTACGCAGACCATCGGTGTCCAAACATGGCCCGCCTCCCAGGTGTGGAATGTGTCTCCTGTAGGAGTACAATATTTATCTTGTGCCGCTCCAAATATGCCATTATGTGCCGTCTTTTGCGGGGATCTCCCAGTCCCCTAACATTCTATGTCATGCAGCGCAGTGTGTGCCCTCCTTGTAGACCTTGTACTGTACTCCCCGACGTCATCGTTTACAGTCACTAGTATAGGCAGCCATGTTCAAAGGAGTGTATAATCTAAGAGAAGGGGGCCAGTGGCGTGCCCAGTGCCTTATAAATATGCAACAGTGCAGCTCGGATCGAGTAAAAAACTTCCCCATCCACCCTCCCTCCCACCTTAGCGGCCCAATCCCGCCCGGAATGTCCCTCCCTTTAACTCCCAAACATACATCCAACCAAAAACAGGTTGACATTACAAAAAAATACAAGAAAACCACAGTTAGATGTGGATGTTCCATTGAAGACCTCCAGAGGGCTGCCTTGAAACTCCCCCTGTTCTCAAAGGGGGTGCCCGGAAGGTTATATTAGCCCAGATGCGCTGGAAACCACCAGTCCCCCAAAGGGGCGCACATCAGGACCAGTCATTGAATGACTATTACGTTAGGTCCCAACTTCAAGAAGAAAATCACAGTAGCTCAAGGGGCAGGTTTATTCTGGGTCCGATAGAGTGGAGGGAGAGTCTGTCGGGCCCTCCTCAGGGGTTCTCGAATCACCTTTTCTCCGAATCCGCTTTATGTAGTCATGTACCTGTTGGGGTGCTGTGAATGTCATACTTCTGTCATTATGTGTAATCCTCAGCCTCGCTGGATATAGCATAGCATACTGTATGTTAAGTTGTCGTAGTTTTTGCTTTACAATGGTAAATTCTTTCCGAGCTTCCTGAACAGTTGTCGTAAAATCAGGATATATCGATAGTACACTACCATCAAATTGTAAGGGTTGCTTTCCTCTGCTCAGTCGCAAGGTAGTATCTCTCTCTGTAATTTAAGAGGCGAGCCACGATCGGCCTAGGCGGGGCGCCGTGCGGGGGTCTAGCCATCAGAGTCCTGTGTGCTCACTCCATTATCAATAGCCGCGAAAAAGCTTCTTCTCCAAACAGCGCAAAGAGTAATTGCTCCATGAATTGTTCCATCCGGCCAGTATTAATCGATTCTGGTATACCCACTATGCGTATGTTGTTCCGCCTAGACCTAGATTCTGGTATACCCACTATGCGTATGTTGTTCCGCCTAGACCTAGCTTCTAAGTCGTCGTTCTTTAGCGCTATGACTTTAAGGAGTTTATCCATTTGCGAGAGTTGTTCTTGTCTTTTCTGCATTACATCCTCTACATTAGAAATTCGTTGTTCAGCTTCAGTTATCCGTCCTGACTGTTTCTCTAGCCCAGCAGTGAGTAGGTCTAGTCTTGTGGTCATAGTGTCCATTTTGCCATCAATGGAGGATAGACTAGACTGCATAATAAGCAGAAGCGCATTCATCTCACCAAGGCCAGACTGTGCATCCTGCAGGGGCGGCCAAGCATCCTCCTCCACTTGGTCTGGGGGGGCCCCTGTGTGTTTTTTGGCTCCAAAGTGTAGCTTCTGCTGCTTTGCATCAGTTCTGCCCATTGTGGACACAATAGGGGAACTCAGCTGGCCTCCCTCCTGTGTTCCCCCCTCGTATTTCAGTCAATAAGGCAAACTATGCATCGCGTAAGACGGGTGCACCATCGACAATAGAGCAATAGAAGGCCAGAGGGGAGGGGGGGCACCAGACCACGTACCTCCCCCGGTGCTGCAATCAAATGTCTCTGTGGTGCCTTTACCTTTCTGAGCCAGGGGGCTTCTCACCTTCAAAGTCCCATCCGGTTTTGGCCATTCACCCTCTCAGGCCCAATAAAGCCCTGATGTCCCGTAGTCCACCGTCCTCCTGACGTGCTCTCTCATTCACGATAGTCTAGGCCCCACCTCGCTCCGTGTTCGGTCCAGCTTTCCTGCACTCCTGTGTGCAGTCAAGAATCTCTCACCCCCAGCATCACTTCTGATTCTCCCCCGTCCGGCTTGTCAGGCCCGTCAGGCCTCGGCCCTCCGCCGCGCATTCTCCTCCCGGCCCCGGGTCGCGCGACTCCGCGACACAGCCCAGGCCGCGCCTCACTGCTTGTCTGGTGCACTTCTCAGACGTCCTCACCTCCACACCGCCGCATACGTTGCACCGAGGGCGTCTGCTTCTCCCTCAGCCGCTGTCGTGCACTGGGGCTGTCCGCCGCCACAATCTAGTCGGCAGCTCCACGCAGCGGCGCCCAGAGTCAGCGGGCCCACCTGACGCACTCTGCTCTCTTGTCGCCATGCAGCGGCGTCCAGCTAATATCTGCACATATAGCGAAGGACTGACATCCCCGCACACCCCTCCAGCAATCCTGGGGCCCGGCACCCAAGTCGCAGGCAGGGTATTAGTGAATTGTTCTTCCGAGCAGCAGGAGCCTCACGTTAGTGCGGCCATCTTGCTCCGCCGCCCTCTAGCGCCCCCAGCTTCTTTTATTAGACAGCTCCAAGCTGCTAGCTGTGGAATATATCTCAACCTGCAGGACATCAAATAGAAAATTAAAAAGGCTGCTCAGGCCCTTTGATGCCAGTCCCTGTCATATCAGGTTAACAATAAGGTTTGTCTTTCCTCCAAATTTTTGCCTCATCGCCTATCCCTTAGCAAGTTCAAACCACACTTTTATGGTCCCTTTGAGGTCACTCACATAAATCCATTGTTTTTTCATCTACAGTTGCCGCGTACCTGGAAGGTACCTCCTATGTTTCATACCTCACAATTGAAACCTTATGTCTCTGACCCCTTTAGGAGGGACTTTTCTCCTCCTCCTCCTGTCTTGGTCAGTAGTGTTCCTGAGTATGAATTATAGGAAATCTATGACTCCCAGTTCTTTAGGAACTGTTTGCAGTTCCTGGTTCATTTGAAGGGCTACTCTCCTAGTGAACGGTCTTGGAAGGATCAGGAAACTTTTCATGCCCTAGTACTTATCTGCCGGCAGGGTACAGTTTGATCCGCAGTGCTACCATTCTGGCCACTGTGGGCCCCGGTGCGAACCGGGGCACATCCCTTTTCTTTCTGGACATGCCACAGTTTAACAAGATGACCTGTTGTGGTTGTTTTGGCATCGACGATCCATGTTCCTGCTTCGGGCATGTCACGTCTCTACGCAGTGGACTTTAAAGGAGTTTTAGAGAATTTCGAAGTTCCGTGGTTCCAGTTCTGGAACCGCAACTCCATGTTTATATAATTGGGCATTATCACTTACCTTTCAGTCGTAATCCTCAGTCCTTATTCCCAGAATGCCTAGAGGAGGCTTTACTGTACCACTTTAAGATGGCAATTCTTCCTATCTCTTTCTTTACAGTTTCTCGATCCGAGATGGAGACTTTGTATCACTTCCTATCCAGGGGTATGTAAGGAGCTAAATCTTTCTTTTGGTGCCCTTGAAATACTCTTTGCTTCTCCTAGTGTGTCCTCGCTACCATTAGTGCATTCTGTTTAAGCCTCCAGTATCTTCGTTTCTTGTTGGCGCTTCCTGTTCTTTTTGGAGTCTTTTGGAGCTTTCTGTTACTACTAGAGTTCTCTGTCTCATGCTCTGTTTTTTCCTTGCTAGTATTTTCTGGCCTCTCCTTGACCTTTATTTTGTGGCCCTCTGCCTTCAGGAGTTCCTGCTTGTAACAGAGGTTTTCACTATGGGTTTTTCCCTCCTTGGGACTCCTTCTGGTGGGCACAGTCTGATCTGACTTTCTCCGTCTGCAGCACTGGATAGGAAAGGGTCACCCTTACCTTGGATAGACCAGAACCTTCAAGAGTCTACGCTGAGAGCTATCACAGTGCAACAAATTTGGCAAGAAAGGTTCTGATCATGACAGGTAGTGTGAGACCTGTCTGTCCTTGAAGTACCAGGTGTTCACTAGATATATTGGATGCAAGCCCCCAGTGACCCTGTGTTCAACCTCTAGTCCACTAGCAAGTGGTCCAGTATGCCTCTAGGCAGGATGTCTGTGCTTGTGGTTACCAGTAAATCTGTTGCTGGCATACAGAAAATCTCTGAGTATGACCTAGTGCCATGTGCCTCTGAGGTATGTGCATAGTATCGCACTGATGGGTGTCATACTTTCCAGGCAACACAGCGGCCAAGACGGCTACCCATGTCACCAGTCCTGTCTCCCTGCATCTGCCCCCTTCCCTCCCTCTTTAGCGGTCAATCTGAGTATCCATCACTGCATTAATGTCACCCACCAAATATGAAGACTCTGGTGGTCATTACAACCCTGGCGGACGGTGTTAAAGGAGCGGTAATACCGCAAACAGGCCGGCAGGCAAAAAAAGGGAATCATGACCGTGGCGGAAACCGCCAACATAGACAGCCACTTTAACACTCCGCCCACCACAGCGGTACAGACAAGCAGCGCGGCGGTCACTGCCAACAGACAGGCGGAAGACAATGTACCGCCCACAGTATCACAACCCGCCAATCCGCCACCTTTTCCGGGGCAGATTCACCGTGGATAAAAACACGGCGGAAACAGCTTTTGCAATGGGAAAATGCTCACCTTAACACACTCCACGAGGAAGGAGGACACCATGGAGCCCGAACTACAAATACTCCCTGCGCTTGTCTTTCTGCTCCGCTACGATCACCATCTACGTAGGCGCCGAAGACAACGGTGAGTACTGCACCTACGACATAGGGGAGGGGGAGGCAAAAGTCAGGGGGACACACACGCAACACCCCCACCCCCAACCCGACCCTCACCCACTACAACACACACACCAATGCATGTCCAAACAGCACAGTAACAACCTCCCCCCCCCGGAAGAATGCGAAGACAAAAGGAAATCAGTTCAAACATTGTAATGTATCAAAATACGGTAACCAAATATATACAGATATATATACACATTACAGGTTTTATACATTACGATAAGTAGTGCAGGTATGCACATATCAATGTCCGTGCACCACTGGGCCCAAAATGCATGGGCGAGGCCCACACTAGATACCTGTCCACAAACGGAGAGAACACTGCAGGGGCATCAGATAGAAATACAACAGGCACCTCAGGGGGAAGGGAAGGGGGGGGCACCTCAGCCGGATTACAGCACCACGCCAGATCCACGACAGGGCTCCATGCCCATTGATGTATCCTGGGGAGTGCAAAGCCTCAGTCTCTCAAGTCTCTACAGTGGGTGGGTTGTCCACTGTTCAATCCTGGGGACTGCAAAGCCACAGTCACTCAAGTCTCTACAGTGGGTGGGTTGCCCACTGTACCATCCTGGGAGTGCAAAGCCACAGTCTCTCAAGTCTCTACAGTGGGTGGGTTGCCCACTGTACCATCCTGGGGAGTGCAAAGCCACAGTCTCTCAAGTCTCTACAGTGGGTGGGTTGCCCACTGTACCATCCTGGGGAGTGCAAAGCCACAGTCTCTCAAGTCTCTACAGTGGGTGGGTTGCCCACTGTTCAATCCTGGGGAGTGCAAAGCCACAGTCTCTCAAGTCTCTACAGTGGGTGGGTTGCACACTGTTCAATCCTGGAGAGTGCAAAGCCACAGTCTCTCAAGTCTCTACAGTGGGTGGGTTGCCCACTGTTCTATCCTGGGGAGTGCAGAGCCACAGTCTCTCAAGTCTCTACAGTGGGAGGGTTGCCCACTGTTCAATCCTGGGGAGTGCAAAGCCACAGTCTCTCAAGTCTCTACAGCGGGTGGTCTCTCAAGTGGATAACAGTCTCCACTGGTTCTGGAGGGGGACTGGTGCCCAGACTGCATCAGGCTCCCTGTGACTGTTCCTGTTCCGTCACTATCCCAGCTGCACATGGGCTAACGATGCTTGATTTGGCGTTTTTTTCCCTGTCCAGCGGTGCTTTGCCATGTCGGTCTTTGCCCTGTTCAGCGGTGCTTTGCCCTGTTCAGCGGTCTTCACCATGGCGGTCTTTTCCCTGTTCAGCGGTGCTTTGCCCTGTTCAGCGGTGCTTTGCCATGGCGGTCTGTGCCCTGTTCAGCAGTGCTTTGCCATGGCGGTCTGTGCCCTGTTCAGCGGTGCTTTGCCCTGTTCAGCGGTCTGCACCATGGCGGTCTTTTCCCTGTTCAGCGGTGCTTTGCCCTGTTCAGCGGTGCTATGCCATGGCAGTCTGTGCCCTGTTCAGCGGTGCTTTGCCCTGTTCAGCGGTCTTCACCATGGCGGTCTTTTCCCTGTTCAGCGGTGCTTTGCCCTGTTCAGCGGTCTTCACCATGGCGGTCTTTTCCCTGTTCAGCGGTGCTTTGCCCTGTTCAGCGGTCTTCACCATGGCGGTCTTTTCCCTGTTCAGCGGTGCTTTGCCCTGTTCAGCGGTGCTTTGCCCTATTCAGCGGTCTTCACCATGGCAGTCTTTTTCCCTGTTCAGCGGTGCTTTGCCCTGTTCAGCAGTCTTCACCATGGCGGTATTTTCCCTGTTCAGCGGTGATTTGCCATGGCGGTCTCTGACCTGTTCAGTGGTGCTTGCCTTTGCTGTCTGACCTGTGCATTGGTGTGTGGCATGACGGTCGCTCGTTGCCCAGCGGGGCTGTGGCTGCCGGGGCCCTCCAGGGCACTGACACTGGCGGTGGTCTCCGGACCAGTGACGATTGTGCTGCCCTCCTGGGCACTGACTCTGGCTGGTCTCCGGACCAGTGACGATTGTGCTGCCCTCCTGGGCACTGACTCTGGCGGTGGTCTCCGGACCTTTGACGATTGTGCTGCCCTCCTGGGCACTGACTCTGGCGGTGGTCTCCGGACCAGTGACGACAGTGCTGGCGGTGGCGTCCCGGCCGCCGGGGAGGATGGCACCCTTCTCCACCGTGCTGCTCTTCCCAGATTGTGCAGACTTCTTCTGGCCCTTCACCACCTTTGGAGGAGTCACAGCTGACTCAGCACTCCCCCTAAGACCCTTGTGAGCAGTTTTGCCGCCAGGAGTCTTCACCCTGTCCCGTCGGCCACTTTCCAACTTAAGGTGCTTTACAGGGGGTGGACTGGCAGTGCTTTGGCTCCGTGTCACACTGGCTGCCCTGGTGGCCGGTGCACTCCACACACCTTTAACACGCACCACTGGTACTGGACTTTTTTTGGCTGAGGTGCTACTACGGGACCTATCAATTGGAGGGGTGGGCGTGGGAGCAAAGATGTCAACGTTGCTGAGAAAGAGTTGCTGACGAAGACTGGGATGGGTAGCTGGAGGGGGTCTGGGAGTGGAGGAAGAGGAGGTGGTTGTAGGAGGTGTAACTTTAGGTGATTTGGGTGCAGGTGCAGGTACTGGAGGCTGTCGTGAGGTGGATGGATGTTGTGTGTGTGGGTGCCCGCGTTTGTGTACTTTGGGAGGGGACGTCACAGACACACTGGGAGTGGACACAGGGGACGTGTAAATGGTAGTGGGGGTGGTGAGTGCAGGTGAGCGGGGTGTGGTGCTGGGTGTTCTGGTGCGAATCCTAGTGCCTGTAGATGTAGTGCATGCACGTGAGAGTGTAGACGACACTGGGAGGGAGGAGGGAAACGACGAGGAGGGGGACACAGTGGAGGCAGTGGATGTTGTTGTGTCTGTATGTGGATGATGCTTGTTTGAGTGCCTGTGGGTTGTGTGGTGCTTATGTTTGCCTGAGCTACTTTTGTGTGTTGAGGTGTATGCATGCTTGTCTGATGGTGTGCTTGGGATAGGCTGGGGTACAGGGGATTTGGTCTGGGTGGAGGAAGTTGGAGGGAGGAGGCTAGACACAGGGACAATGGCTGCCATCAGTGCTGAGGCCAGAGATTGCAGGGTTCGATGAAGGGCAGCCTGACCAGAATGAATGCCCTCCAGGAATGCATTACCGTGGTGCAACTCCCTTTAGACACCCTGGATGGCATTCACAATGGTAGACTGGCCAACAGTGAGTGACCTAAGGAGGTCAATGGCCTCCTCACTGAGGGCAGCAGGGGTGACTGGGGCAGGGCCTGAGGTGCCTGGGGCGAAGGTGATGCCCACCCTCCTGGGTGAGCGGGCACGGGACGAAGGCTGAGGGGCTGCTGGGAGGGCGGTGCTGCTAGGGGAGGTGGCTGCTGTGCCTGTAGAAGTGGGGGGCACAGATGGTGCCGCCACCACAAGGGAGCTCCCATCGGCGGACAAGTCTGTGTCGCTGTTTGGTGATCCGGTGACCGACGTGAAGCTCCCCTCGGTCCCACTGGTGTATTCAGAGTCTGTGGTTTGGCCCTCCATGGCCATGTGGGATGCAGCTCCCTCGTGCTCCGGTGCCACTGTACCTCCGCCTGATGATGCACAAAAGAACATGGAGAGCACAAAAAGGGGGGGGGGACGACAGAAGAAAGACAGGTTGAGTGCATGGCTTACCGCTACCGTTGGCGGACAATACAGACACAGCAGCCCCCTGCACTACGCCGTGCTCTTGGCCTCTACAGATGCAATTCCTGGGATCTGGCCTACATGGCTATGGTGGACATCTGCACACATAGATGCCACAGGGGCATGTATACCTGTACTTGGCACTCTACTGAGGTGGGGTGGAGTGCCACATGGCCTGCATTACGGAGGGGCCTAGCCTACGGAACTCGCCCTGGCCTAGGGAAACCCACAGCCCTCCTCCCCCACCCAGACCCCTCCACTGCACGCAAAGTCCGCAGAATGAGAGTGTACTCACCCCCTTGTGTCTGCTGTGATGCCCTCAAGCGCCCATCCAACTCAGGGTAGGCCACCGCCAGGATCCGGAACATCAGGGGGGTCATGGTGTGAAGGGCACCCCTCCCCCGTTGGGAGGCCATCCCCAGCTGAGCCTTCGCCGTCTTCTTGCTCCAGCGGCGAATGTCCTCCCATCTTTTCCGGCAGTGGGTGCCCCAGGGTCCGGACGTCCTTGGCGATGGCACGCCAAATGTCCTTCTTCTGGTGGGCGCTGACCTACATGACATGTACAGGGGAAGAAGAGAAGTCATTACCAACTGCACCGTCGATGTGAGTGGCCCCCATCCCTACCCTTGCCATGTGGCACATGCATTCACAGTCCTTCATGTTCCCTGAACTCTGCCCCCTTCCAACTAACATCCAGCCCTCTCCACCCAGGCATAGCCCATACAACGTGCTCCCTGTGTACTTACCTGTTGGTCTGGTGGACCGTAGAGTAGCGTGTACTGGGGGAGGACCCCGTCCACGAGCTTCTCTAACTCCTGAGCAGTGAAGGCAGGGGCCCTTTCCCCAGACGCAGCAGCCATTGTCTCTTTCAGACCGAGGTCACAGCAGCACTTGCAGTGTAGGTCCTCTCCTGTCGAAGATCAGGTATCGAGTGATTCAACAGATAGAAAATGGCGGTGACGTCCGCGGCGGTGACGTCCGCGGTGGTGCGTCTCATCACTGCCGGCGCACTTCATCATTGGCTCCTGGGACCAATAGGGTCCAATGTTAACCAATGCAGCATTGCACAGCCGTCTACGACTGCCTACCGCGACGGTGTACAACGCCAGCGCAGATACCTCACATCCCATTGTCCCACTTTAGAGGTCAGGCAGCCTCCATTTCAGGGGGCCACATGGCTTCATTTACTACTGCATCACACATACCTAGGCCTACACTCAACACACATACAGGAAGAGTTTTGTGTTTGGTGTCGTGTTCTGTGTATCTGTGGGTACATACCTGGGATTTTGTTGACTCTGTGGTCACTGTTGTCCTTCCTAGGCACCGTCAGCGGGAACATTTTTTAAGATGGCGGAATCCTCCGGTGTACCGACCGCTGGTGGACCTGTTGACAATGGAGGAGCGACATTTAATCATCACCTACAGGTTTGACCGTGCCACTCTCCAGGAACTGTGTACCCAGTTGGAGCCAGACCTGATGTCACCAATCCGCCATCCCACAGGAATCCCCCCTGACGTGCAGGTGCTGTCAGTGCTCCATTTCCTTGCAAGTGGGTCTTTTCAGACAACAGTGGTCATGGCATCAGGGATGTCCCAGCCTATGTTTTCCAACGTGTTGTCCAGAGTGTTGTCTTCCCTGCTGAAACACGTAAGGAGCTACATCGTTTTCCCTCAGTTGGATGATTTGGCTACAGTGAAAGGTGACTTCTATGCCCTTGGACATATCTCCAACATCATAGGTGCTATTGATGGCACCCATGTAGCTCTGGTCCCCCCCGCAGGAGTGAACAGGTGTACAGGAACCGGAAGAGTTATCATTCTATGAATGTACAGATGGTATGTTTGGCAGACCAGTACATCTCCCAGGTAAACGCTATGTTCCCTGTCTCTGTGCATGACACCTACATCCTGTGGAATAGCAGTATCCCGTATGTGATGGGTCAACTCCAGAGGCACCGTGTGTGGCTATTAGGGGACTCTGGTAACCCTAACCTGTCATGGCTATTGACCCCAGTGAGGAATCCCAGGGCAGAGGAACGCTACAATGAGGCCCATGGGCGGACTAGGAGGGTGATCGAACGCACCTTCGGCCTCCTGAAGGTGCCTCCATATGACAGGTGGTTCCCTATTCTACTCACCAAAGAAGGTGTGCCAGATCATCATCGCCTGCTCGATGCTTCACAATCTTGCTTTGCGACGCCAGGTGCCTTTCTTCAGGAGGATGGTCCAGATGGCGGTGTTGTGGCAGCTGTGGAGCCTGTGGAGCCTGTGGACAGTGATGAGGAGGAAGCTGAGGAAGAAGACATAGACAACAGGGAGTCAGTCATACAGCAATATTTCCAGTGACACACAGGTGAGAACATTTTTTTTTTACTATTACATTCACTTTCACACTTCTACCTCTATCCTGTCTGTCATTTAGTAGCAGTATTTGGTAACTGAGTTGTACCTTTCCATTACGGTTTCACAGGTGTGGTTACCAACGTGTGTCATCTGCTTGCATCCTTCATGGACTTGTGATGTGTGACATAGGTATGTTGGCATTACAATTGAAAACGCATTTTGACACTGTCATTGATAATACAAATTTACCAAATCACAGACTGACTCCAGATTGTTTTGTGCTTCAAGGGTGTTTATTTAAGTGCTCAAAAATGGAGGGGGGTTGTAAAATGGTGATGGGGATGGTGGAGGAATGTCCATGGCAGAGTCCAGTCTATTGGTCACACAGGTGCACTGCCCATATGGGCATAGGAAGTGGAGCTGGGGCAGTTTAAGTATGGACAGGATAACAAAGTGGGACAGTGGGAGGACAATCAGGGTGGTCTCATTTCCTGGCGGGGGTCTTGCCATCTTGCTCTGTCCTGTTCCTGGATCTCAGGGACCGCTTGCGGGTGGTTCTCCGTCTGCAGGGGGTGGGGTGCCGGTGTGGTGGTCCTGTGGTGGGGTGTCCTGTCCACTAGCGCCGGCGGAGGTGGTGGGCAGTTCATCGTCCATGCTAGTGTCAGGGGCCCCTTGGAGTGCCACGGTGTCCCTCATGTTCTTCTGTATGTCCTTCAGCACCCCTACGATGGTGCCCAGGGCGGAGCTGATGGTTCTGAGCTCCTCCCTGAACCCCAAATACTGCTCCTCCTGCAGGCGCTGGGTCTCCTGAAACTTGGCCAGGACCGTCGCCATCGTCTCCTGGGAGTGGTGGTATGCTCCCATGATGGAGGAGAGGGCCTCGTGGAGAGTGTGTTCCCTTGGCCAGTCCACCCCCTGTCGCACAGCAGCCCTCCCAGTTCCCCTGTGTTCCTATGTCTCCGTCCCCTGGACCGTGTGCCCAGTACCACTGCCCCCAGGTCCCTGTTGTTGTTGGGGTGGTGGGTTATCCTGGGTTCCCTGTAGTGGTGGACACACCGCTGATTGACGTGTCCTGGGTACGGAGGTATGGGCCCGCTGGGTGGGTGCTGTGCTGGTGTTACCAGAGGGTGGAAGGTCAGTGTTGGGCTGTGCCTGTGCAAGGGGAACCGACTGTCCCGAGGCCCACGATGGTTCGGGCTGTTCATCAGGATCCAGTTGGCCAGAGCTGCTGTCGTCACTGTGGGCCTCTTCTGTGGGTGGAGTGGAGATCTCTGGACCCTCCTGTGTGGTGACGTTCCGTAGTGGTCCTGCAGGGATATAACAGCATGATTATTGCATGTGTGTGTGTAATGGTGTGCAATGGGTGGGTCTGCGTGTAACCCAGTGCAAGCATTCCTGTGTGTGGGTTTTTGTGATGATGGTTAGGGGGTTTTTATGGGTATGTGCAGTGAGCATGCTTTGGTGAGGGGTGACCATGCTTAGTTGTGTCATGCAGGGCTTGGTGTTGGGATGTGTGGTTTGTGTTATTAGTACATTAGTGAGGATTTGGAGTGATAGGGGAGGGGGCGAGGGTGGGGGTGTGTGATAGCATGCAGGTAGGGTGGGGGATATGATAGTTAAGATTTGACTTACCAGTGTCCATTCCTCCACCGACTCCTCCGAGGCCCTCTGGATGCATGATGGTCAAGACTTGCTCCTCCCATGTTGTTAGTTGTGGGGGAGGAGGTGGGGGTCCGCCGCCAGTCTGCTGTACCGCAATGTTGTGCCTGGAGACCACAGAACGCACCTTCCCCCGTAGGTCGTTCCACCTCTTCCTGATGTCCTCCCGATTTCTTGGATGCTGTCCCACAGCGTTGACCCTGTCCACGATTCTGCGCCATAGCTCCATCTTCCTGGCTATGGAGGTGTGCTGCACCTGTGAGCCAAATAGCTGTGGCTCTACTCGTAGGATTTCCTCCACCATGACCCTGAGCTCCTCCTCGGAAAACCTGGGGTGTCTTTGGTGTGACATGGGGTGGTGTGGGTGATGTGTGGGGTGGTGTATGTGTTGATGTGTGTGGTGATGTGTAGTGGTGTGTGGTGTTTTGTGCGTGGAATGTTGTATGGGTGATGGTGTTGTGTGCCTCTGTGTGGTGGGGTTCTCAATTGCTGTGCTCTCTGTCTCTCGGCTTCCTCAAAATTTCTGGTTGTAGGGGTTTGTGGGTGATGTGGGTGTGTGTTTTATATTGTGTTGGGTGTGTGGGAGTGGTGTTTGTATGTGTTTCAGGTGTGTGTATTTTGAATTGTCCAATGTGGCGGTGTTTTGGAGATGTGTGTGTATTTTGAGCGCGGCGGTGTGAACCGCCAATGGAATACCGCAGTTGAAAGACCGCCGCGTGGATTTGTGGGTCGTGATAGCATGGGCGTGTTTCTGTTGGCGTGACGGTGGAGGAATTGTTTTCGCCAGTTTAACACTGACCTTTGGTGTGGTGGACTTGTGTGGGTGTCTGAATTTCGGCAGATTCCAAGATGTGTCATAATAGCTGTGGCGGAATTCCGCGGCCGCGGCGGTGTATTGGCGGTCTTCTGCACGGCGGTAAGCGTCTTTTACCACCAATGTTGTAATGACCCCCTCTGTTCTTTGCTCTTGTCTAGCCTTGGTCCTAGTAGCTATGAGGACAAAGAGATGTTCAAAAATTGTGAGTCTTTCCTGAATCCATCCTCTCAAACTGCAGGTATCTACCCTGTTTCCTGGGAAAGCACCGCCCAATAGTGTGCCAGCTGGGAATATGAAGACTCTGTTCTTTGATCTTGTCTAGCCTTAGTCCTACTAGCTGTGAGGGCACATAGATGTTCAGAAATTGTGAGTCTGTCCTGAATCCACCCTCTCAAGCTCCAGGTATCTGCCCTATTTTCAGGGAAAGTGTGAGTGTAAACAAATCTCTACCCCTCCAGATCCCCTGGAGTACCCTGCATAGTATCTTCTGTCACACACAAGCTAAGCCAGGAATTGAAATTTTACATCTTAAGAGGTGTGCTTCTTGGAGAAGCAATAACTCTGGCATACACCATTGTGCAAATCCCAGCACTGCCCCCTCTTTATTTTATTCAGAAATCCATTGACATTCCAGGTTATGACAATGAACCTCATAATTGGGTATCGAGAAGAAAAGTTATTAGGACTGAGCAGTAACTCTGTAATATATTTGGAGCACCGGATATGGTTGCATTCTGTTTGGCCTGTAGGATTACAACAATAGATAAGCTGTTATTGTGTAACCCAACTCATACCACGGAACAGTTGTAACTGAAGCCAATAGGGTCCAATTCCCTCCATATAATATCCCTTATTTCCTCCACCCCACAATTACTCCCCAGAAGTATCTGTCACACCAATGGAATGGACACACAGTTGACAGAAATAGACTTACAAGGTCATATTTCAGCTGCACATTCCTGATCCCCAGTGGAAAATCATGATAACTTGTTGTTGGTGATATAAGAGTTGCTGACTACGTCATACAATAGGCTGGGTCCCATCTGCTTGAGAATCCTGCAGCCCCCACATGGGTGCAGGACAATCCTTCCTTTGCTGTTCGTCTGTGCCTTGAGCCCCCAGAGGGGCATGATCTCCTGGGTCAGATCCTTCAGATTCAGACTGTTGTGACTCAGGGGATCTACTATGTAACTGTTAGAGTTATAACACATTAAGTATATCTATGAATAAAAATAGCTTTGCCACAAAAGTTCATAATATGCCTGCTTAAGAGATAACAATACTTAAGATTTACGAAATTCAATAAACACCTTTAGAAGTAGAGGTTTAGCATAAAAATACAACAAATCACCAGTTTAGCAACTTAAGCATTCATAATAATGAGTAAGTACCACCTTATAGATGACTTATGGTATGGGTATTTTACAAATTTTGAATGTAAATATCATAAAAATTATGCAAAGAAACACATGGTCAAATATGCGTTTTAACATTTTATGTTTATTATTGTTACAATGTGTTGTTAAGTTTAAATTGAAAAAATGTAATATTACATTAAACCTTGTTAAAATGAAACTGTTCACATGTGTAATTAGGCAGGTGATCATTCATAGAGCTTCCTGTGACCTGTAGCTTAGTTCAGTGCTTCCCAACCTGGTGTCCGCTGACCCTTGTGGGTCCATGAAGCCTACTCAGGGGGGCCAATGGTGCTTAGAAATTTAAATACTATTAAAAGGTATATAAAAAAATAAAAAGCAAAATGTAAACTTGCACATTTTAAAATGTTTTATAAATGTGAAGGAATTCAAAATTGGAGTTTAGAATTAAGTTGGTGTCTTCATGTTTACTTGTGGAAGCAGTGCAAGAGCATCAAATAGAATGTAGTGTGGACAACTAGTAACCTCAATTGAATTTCGAAAAGGTCCAACCTTCCTGTTAAAATGTTTTTTTTAAATATTTGTTTGTGAACTAAATAAATTAATAAACGTTTTGTGCATTTGCTTGATAAATGTTCTGTATTTTCTGTGTATTGTTTTGTAGTTCAAATTATTGGGAAAGCTTAAGCTGGGGTCTTTTTCTTCCAGTAATGACTCAGCGGGGGGCTGGATTCCAATTGTGATTGATTGAGGGTCTCTGGGTTCCAGTAATGATAATGTGGGGGTCCACAGGAGTCAAAAGTTTGGGAACCACTAACTTAGTGAATGTTAGAGTTGCATCAGAATTGCCAGGTTACTTGTAATAAGGAAGAAAGAGGCAATTATGCCACAAAGGCCCCAAATGCAAGTACTGCAGGGGTGGCTCCTCTATTACGATGGAGAAGTGTTGCCCCCTCCCACCAGCACCATCTGTCAGAAATCATGTATTGGAAGCTAGGAGATACAACTGCACCAAATGACCTCATCCTACTAATGTGTGATACATACTCTTGTACACTTGATGACTGACACAACCATCAGCTGCCACACAAGGTCACTAAGTGTTACACTGCATGCATAGTGCGACATGGTAACATGGACGGCACAGTCTGGCTTTTTAGGGCAACTATGGTGTTTCAGTATCTGACACCATTGTGGTGCTAGGAGGTGGTAGGTTCCATCTAACAATAGAACATTTCTTCAAATATGGACTACACAACACATTTACCTAAATCATAATCCTCATTTTGGGATCAACATAAAACCTCACAGGCTCTTGAGCCACTACCTAAGATTATCATGTCCATCAACAGCATGCAATGAAACCATTTCACAAGAACAGGAACATACACTATACCACAAACAAGTCTGTGTTACTATTCCAACTAAAAAGTACAACTGCCATGGTATGTTCCAAACCACTATCAACACTTACCAACACATCTTTTCTCTATTCTTTGCAGCTGATCTGGGGTACGGCACACAGCCGTGGGTGACGACCCCATTTGCCAATCCCACAATGGTGAAAGAGCAGGACTGCAACAAGGGACACAGGAAAACTCACAATGTGGTGGAGAGGCTATTTTGGCTTCTGAAATCCAGGTTCAGGTGCCTGGCCCTGACAGGAGGAAACCTCTTGTATGCTCACCACTTGTTTGCAAGATAATTCTGGCATGTGCGATTCCTCACAACATCTGTGTCAGAACAACTCTACCATGGGATGAACAGATCGATGTCCCCAATGAGGAGGATGATGATGATGGAGCAGATAATGTGGAGGGGTAATAACTGAACACTGCTGCAGGAGTTCGTAGGAGACTTCACATTGTTGAGAACTGCTACACATAGTCAATATACTATAAACATCACATTGTAAATAGCATAAATAAATGACTTTGCACCTGATTCTCCATGGTCTACTCATTCTCCACTACATACACCACTGGAATGTGTTTCAAACCTCAGTGAGCAGGTAAGCAACATTTACAAATTGTCCATACATGTTTTGGCCTCCAACATCACAATCAGGTGTGGGATGTGCAACTATGTTCAGCACTGTTGAAAAATGTCTGAGACACAACACCAAACTGAGTGGGGGTAGACCTAACTATATATGTTGCAATTGGCATATGTACAATACAGTACTGAGATGATTTCACACCTCAACATAATTCAGTGATGGTAAGAGTTACCTAGGTTGTGCCATGCTTGAAGAAATGCATATCCATGTTCAATGGAGGCTTCAAGACACCACAGATACTTGCAAATGCAACATGTCATGTGTGTGTGGAACTCATAACATCTCACAAATATCGTCAACGGAACGTTAACTATCAAGTAGCCAGTTGAAGGCGATGTGTACATCTTCCAATTACACAAGTCACATGTTGCATCATGTATGACCAGATCATGTTGCTGTAGAAGATGTGCACAAAGTGCAAGCAGCCTAAAGAATGGTAGCAATGTAGGTGTCCAGACATGCCTTACCAGTAGTGTACGAATGCATGGAGAAGGGACACACAGACCAACAGTGACTGTACAACACATAAGTTTCTACATGTCAATATTTAACATATCTACAGAGAGGGTGGCCAGGTCAGTACATAACCCAGTCATATTGGCAACTAACATACTATGGTATTTGCCCACTGCACGCAACCATGACAGGAGGCTGTGACAGACAACACCCTCTGTACCCTGGCACGTTTCCAATTTTGAAGTCACAACAGATATTCAAGCCCAACAAGCCACCAAAGGAAACAACTAAGGACATCAAATAATGTCCCATGTCACACAAGTGCAAGCACCGGAGCTCTGTACATGAGAGGGGAAAGCTGACATCAAGTACTGCAGAGGAAAATTTGATATTCTGGTCTGTAGGACCACAATTGTGCATATGTCTGTCTGCTGGGGAGTGTGCATAATTCTGCTGAGTAGCATTCATGAAGAGGCTAGGTCCCTGCTCCATTAACCAACACACCACTGCTCTCACTACATTAACATATGACATTGTTGACATTGTTAGGGGCTGATGCATATGCACAGGGGGCTGAGTAAACTGGAGCTCCATTAACTTGCCCCTTCACATGCAACCATGGGTTTGTTTTGCCATACTAACTCACACAGTTGTGATGACAAGTAGGCTGCCATCCCTGCCAGTCTGCAACACTGTTACCCAGTGGTATGCCATTGTTTGTGACAGTCATAACAAACATGATGTAGACATATGTGAGTGCCAAGTTGTTGGCATGCACACATATCCCATATATTTCAGCACACATGCACCACTATGATGGCTCAGGCTTGGTAGTGTCTATGGATCCTGAACAAAAGGCAACCTAGCACAAACATAAAGGCATAGGTATCACAAGATCAGTGACTGTAAGAAACTACCTTCCCATGTGTTCCGCCATACGGAAACATAGGTGGCACTCATGTGACAACACATGCATTTGTCAAATGCCAACATGTGTCCATGCAGGAAGATTGTAATTTTAGTTTTCACATCCCATGGACACACCACTGTCATCATATGTCACCAAAATTATACAACGCATGTCTGTACAACCAATTGCATATACCAACCTTCAATAAATGAAAAGAGTACACTGTTCCAAGAAAATATATCTAGAAAGGACGCCAAGTATCGGTATTGTGATAGGAGTGCCCTCATGCGTCAATGAAGACGCTAAGCATCATCATTGGGCTAACTCCACGTCAGACCGGCACTCCAATATCTGATGGGTCACCACTCATATGGTGGTGGCACTAGACCGAAAGTGATAACGCAGATCCATTGATATCTGCAGTACGTGCTGACAGTAGAAAGGAAGGAGAGTGAGAAGTGAGTTAAAATTGGCTCTGTACACCCAGTATCTAAATTTAATTACTCATAGAAGCGGTCAGGCCAAGATTAAATTCATTGGAGGAGTACTTGGAGGAAATAATGGCCACCGATACTCCTACATAAGGGGAAGGAAGAGATATACTCTATCCTAACACTAAGGGGTCCACATGTTTCGTGCCCATGCGGTCAGTAAATGATCTAGTGGCGCTTCATCAGGACCGTAATTTGTAACTTCTCCTATAAAAAGGTGTAGTGAGTGCTATAAAGTCACTTACTATACGTAGACTAATCGTCAAGGTCAGTCACCCAATAGGTCGCCCTAAAAAAAGAGAACATAAAAGCATACATTGGTGTCTGTGCACAACAAGATTTACTGTGATCAAAAGAGATAAACATCATACCTAAATAGCATTGTCAGGCACAAACGACACAACATAGAAGGCTTACCATCCCAGGTGGAAATCAGGCATCTTAGGGACGCGTAACCCTCAGACCAAAGGAGAATGCACTATATAGAAGAATAGTAGCAAAGTGTCTTGTCAAAACAATCATGTCACATATAGAGTCTGAGGACACATACTCATGTTCACTTCATAATGTACATCTGCAGCCTCTAATCTTGTAAAAGTAGCACCAATAATATAGTATACGAGGAGAGAAGAAATAGGTAAAGGTAACCGTAAGGCTTAAATAATACTACTGGTATGAGTCAAAGAGTCTTCATTTAAAACAAAGCAGGCAGAGTTCGCAAAGTAAGGGTTACTCTTTAGAGGTGCTTATGTTCGATGCTTGTATTGTTAAAATGAACAATTACATGAGAAACCAACATGTGAGCTACAAAGGGGTTGCCACATGTTGTGTGTATATAAACGCACGAGTACAAAGATTGCCGCTAATACGGTTTGTGCTAGAACAATTCCATGAAAAGACCGCCAAACGCTGTGTATGTGGCAACACTTAAGTGCAGAAATGCCGTAAATACGGCTCACACTAAAACGAGTGTGCCTCTCAATGGCCACCATGGCAACTAACCAGGTAAGTAAAAAACGATCCGGAAGTAGCTTGAGCCACAGAGTGGGGCCAGTGCTCACACAGTGGGAAAAACTGCCAATAGCTGGAGGACATCAAAAGCTGGTAGTGGTCATAAAAAAAAGAATAAAATAAAACAAAAAGTGCGGAAGCACAACTTACTTGATGACTTCCTCAAGTCCCGCCGTCCAACCTACCCGGGGTCGCGTGCCTGGAAAGTAAGGCATAGCGCACAAGGGAGGTTATAAATAGATCAGGGCTGTGAGCCGGAACAGCAAGTAGCCGTGTAAACACTGAAAAAAGACTGTCCGGAAAAGCTGAACACTATAGAGAAACCGGCGGCCATCTTTGATTGATACTGGGAGAACCTCATATCTTATGTACCGATGAGTCAAAGGGGCAGCCAGAGGTCAAATAAACTTGTGGTGACAAGTATTATAGAAAGGAAAACAACAAAATTATTGGTCTACAATCTAGACTATACAGAAGTGGTCCAAAAAGAATGCACAGAGTCACAAAAATTGGGAAGATTGAGTAGACGCAAGTCTGAGAACAAAGGTTGTCAAAAATAGGTTAGGGTGATAGGGTCCACCACGGAATATCATCATTAAGGCCCTCGTTGGATATTTTTAATTTGTAAATCCAACGCTGTTCTAACCTGAACAGATATTTGGGGTCATTGTCATTGCGTGGGGGCACCTGTAAGACTATCCACCACAAATCATCGGGCCATGATTCGCTTCAAGAAAATGCGAGATTAGTTTAGTCGTGATACGTGAACATCTGATATTACTGCGATGCTCGTTAATTCTTTGTTTGACTGGTCTAGTTGTCATGCCCACATATTGTAAATTGCAAGGACACGTGATCAAATAAATACAGTGGTGGGTATTGCAATTTGTATGTTTGGTCAATCCCCAAACGCCAACATATTTAAGATCTAGTAAGTCTGTCCGTTTGGTCAGTGGGCAGACATTGCAGGAGACACAAGGAAAATGTCCGGAAACAGGAGGTAAATTCCATAAGGTGGACTGTTCACGTGAACCACCTTGTTTATGAGACCGTGTATGGACAACTAGGTCCCTAATGTTAGGAGATCTCTTGAATGCAAACAGAGGTCTATCAATCTGTGTCCCACCACTTTGTAAAATGTTCCATCTTTTGTTACTAAGTTTTTTAACAGTATTAGACATAGGAGTGTAAGTGGACACACATGTCAGACGTACTTGTTCTGCCCGCATACTGGGTGCTAAGAGGGCTTCTCTATGATTATGGCAGGCTCACCTATAGGCTGGATTGATGATCTTAGTCGGATAATGGCGATGCCGTAATTTATCCTTCAATTGAAATGCCTGAGCTTCAAACAACTGGGCTGTGGAGCAATTCCGACGTAGCCTCAGAAATTGGCCAAATGGAAGGTTATCGCGTAGGGCCTTAGGATGGTGGCTTTCATACAGAAGTAGACTGTTCCGATCAGTGCTTTTATGATAGGTGTCGGTGACTAATTTACCGTTCACAATTTGTATCATTAGATCCAGAAACGGGACTTGTGTAGTAGAAACGTGTGCTGTAAATCTCAAAAAAGGATCCAACGTATTGATCCAGTTTGCAAACAAGTCACTGGTCTGTAGGGGACCTCACCAGATAATGAGAATATCATCGATATATCAACGCCATAATTTAAAGTTGTCGAAGAAAGGATTTTCTGTCGGTAAGATGAACAGTTTCTCAAACTGGTACATATAGAGACATGCCAAGCTGGGACAAACGTGCTACTCATCGAAGTACCTCGAATCTGGTGATACAACGTTTCTTCAAATTGAAAATAGTTCTGTGTCATAGCCAGGGAAGCACAGTGCATTACAAAGTGCACGGGAGTGGGAGAGGTCCAAGTGTGCTGGAGGAGGGCTGCCTCAACCACCTGTAAGGTGGCTGGTTGGGGGATGTTAGTGTACAGAGACTCAACGTCTAAGGTAATCAGGGCCTCAACCGAGGTAGTAGAATTAATAACCTCTGTTAAATTCAGGACGTCTTTGGTGTCCTTAAGATAAGTACTGGAATTCTTCACTAGAGGTTGGAGAAATGAGTCACAAAAGGTAGATAGTGGTTCCAACAATGACCCAATGCCGGACACAATAGGTCGTCCAGGTGGAGGAAGAATACCCTTATGTATTTTTGGGAGGCAATAAAAATATGGGGTACGTGGATGAGTAGCCACCAAAAATTCCGCCTCCTTAGAAGTAACCCAAGCGTTTACCTTGGCCTCTTCAACCATGATATTGATCTGGGACAGTAACAGTTTGGTAGGATCCCGGGTAAGGGGAGCGTAGTAGGTAGTGTCGCTCAAAAGACGAAGACACTCCTGCCTATAGTCTGTTGAGTCCATAATAACTATCGCTCCACCTTTGTCAGCTGGTTTAATAATTATTAAGGGATCATTAGCCAAAGTCTTAAGTGCCTCTCGTTCAAGAGCAGGTAAATTGACCAACCTTCACCAACACATGTGTTCATAACACCTCCGGCAACTATGATGCATGGAGGGAGAAAGTGGA
The DNA here is from genome assembly GCF_031143425.1 of Pleurodeles waltl. Taxonomy (NCBI): domain Eukaryota; kingdom Metazoa; phylum Chordata; class Amphibia; order Caudata; family Salamandridae; genus Pleurodeles; species Pleurodeles waltl. Next base: position 331,027,128 of record NC_090438.1, on the reverse strand, counting down.
ACACATGCAGCAGAGCAACATGAAGTTAAATCCAAAACACACCACAGAGTGGACACAGATGCACACACAAATTGCTAGGGTTTACGTGATGACAATGCAGTCCAAGTGCACTGAATACTGTGAGAAGAAATTGTCATAGTTGTCACATGCTTTACCATGTGATGGACATATGCCACCATATATATTGTTTTGTAAATACATTTGTATCTCAGACATGACAATGTAGTCTATCCACAAATTAGTATACAAGCACATATGTACACACATAGCACACATGTGCATACATGTATGTGAACACCGTGTAGCTACACATGCACATATGCACAAAGTATTTGTAATCGCATGCAGCAGACTCACAGACAAACCTATAGGTCAACATACCATTGTCACCGTAGTCACATTACTGGACAGTCACTCACATGTTGCCATACCACATATACAACATTGTTGCACAGCCCATGTGGCATATTTAGTTAATCAGGGTGCACTTCGGCCTACAATGCAAAAAGCCACGCAATTCTGTCATTCATCATTAGTAAAATGACGCATGGGCTCTGAGTGGCAATCACATGTACACACGCCTCTGAACGCACCATGGTGTATAATCCATGCATTACTGTCATGCGTCTAAATGTTTCATGCGTACACATATACCATACAATATCCCTAAGCTAAAAGAAGCCTAGCCCCTGAGTGTCTATCGCACATCTATGGGCCTTTACACACTAGTGGTGAGAAAAATGACACATGACCGTTATGAGTAAAAAAGATTATGCATGACTGGAAACGTGCTGCACACACCTAGAAAGTCATGAAACCGGATATCCTGCCTCAAAAATGGTACAGTGAGTTCACTTTCACTTCACAGTCTTTTTTTCTGTGACTGTGTGAGGATGTGTGGAGCTGGTGTTGTGGGTGGATTGGTGTTTTGGGAGTGTTTGTAGTGTCTTTTGTGCTGTGTCTTGTACATGTCCTTAGTTGTCTTGAAACTTTTTTTTTGTGGTGTAATTGTACAGTATTTTTCTCTGTATTGTGGGGTGTTTGTCTCGGGTAGAATAGTTGTTGGGGTAGTTGGGTTAGGTGTTAAGTTTTCTTTATTTTCTTGTTTTGGGTGAACTGCATTTGCAGTATGTCTGGAAAAGGAGGATGCAGCAGATTTCTTCCGATGATCTGAGGTGGTTGATCTGGCTTGTTCAGCGCTACCTCCCTTTGATGCTGCGACTGGGTGGCAGTGTAATCCTTGGCTACCCCACAGAGGCACGCCGGCTGCGCTGGGACAAGGTGCTCCACCACCTCACACGGATCTTTGATAGTAGAAGGAATGACCACCAACTGAAACATTGATTGGCAGATTTGGTTGCAAGGGAGCAACATTTGCTGGTCATCTGGGTATTGAGATTGCTGGAGCAGTTGGTAAGTCTCACATTTCCATACAAAGTCCTTACTTTTGCATATGCATAACAGTTGCAGATAAGATTGAGTACTGCATGTAATGCTTGTGGATGTGGACATGTCGTATGCTACCTGTATGATTAGTCCCTGCGCCACCTTAGGCCTGCATGTCAGATGTACAATAGTGAAGCTGATGCTGGACAGATGTACCATTTTCCCTGAACAACCGTTACAAAGTGTTGTGATGCACACATATGGCAACTTGGTATTTAGCAGCACCAAATGAGGCATGCGCCATGCATCATGTATAGAAGGGGGTCCCAAAACCTGTTTGGGTGGCACATGTATAAGCCACTGTTAGAAATGGGGTCTTTGGTTGGCAGTCAGGTTACCCCCTGTCCAAGCAAGGACCCTCGCTCTAGTCAGGGTAAAATAGAATCACCCTCAGCTAACCCCCGCTCGCCCCCTTGGTAGCTTGGCACAAGCAGGCAGGCTTAACTTCAGAATACTAGGTGAAAAGTATTTCTACCAACACACACAGTAACTTAAAGAACACACTACAAAATGACACAACGCAACATGGCGGCTGGACAACGCAGGTCGTGGAGGATCTCCACAACTGGTCCCTCTGTGATGTTTCGGGACACACTCCTGACGCGCTCATGATCGCAAGGCGTTCAGGATTCAATGTGGTTTTCTTTTAGATCAATATAGGAAATATAAAAATAGACTTAATAACTCACCCGCTCTGGAGGGGATAACGTGTAATTTCAAGCCTGTGATCTGGACACAGGCCGCTTTCGGGCTGCAATGCAGAAGGAGTGCAGTTGCCAGGATCTCCTTCTGGGGGATCAAGGGAAGAGTCAGCAAAAGTTCATTAGCAGCTGGGAAGACGCCAAAGCTGCTTGATGCCAGGAAATCTTTTGGGATTGCTGCTCTCCGACCAATCCTTGTGTTAAACAGAGGTAATATGTCACAGGAGAGGCAGGGGGGTAAAATTTTGAATTCCTCTCCCAGGGATGGAACGGATAATAATTTTAGCATGCAGAGTGTTAAAGGACTAAATTCAGGCAAAAGGAGAGGAGGAGGAAGGGGTTGGGAAGGAAGGCGACCAGATTTATTCCCTGAGAAGTAGCAAGAGGAGTTCCAGTGTAAAAGGGACTTTGGTACCCCGACTTGGCCCCCCTCTCAAAAAATTGGAGAACAAGTAAATCTTTGGTGGATATTCAGGAAACGATTGATAGTGATAACGGAAGGCTCACAGAGAAGGGTCTGCCGAATTTAAAACATAGTAGACTAGCTCCTAAGAAGCCAAGGAATACTCCATCTTTAAGGACTTATTTTAAGGACCTGCCTGGAATTCAGGAGGTGATGAAGGGGGAAGAGCATGGGAACCTTGAGGGTTTAGAGAGGAGGGTTGTGGGCAACCAAGCCCTGCAAATTAAGTGTTCTCCTAATAGATTTCAGTTGTTTGGAGAGGAGGAGAAGCAGAGCCAGAGAAATAACAGTGGGGCTCCCACTCAGGATGAGGGGATGAGTTTCTTAAGTAGGGTCACTATAGGTCAGGGGCAAGATTCAGAAAAGGGGGAGAGCCAGGACAGAAGCAGTGATTCACAGAAGGTGCAGAATGTAACTCCCCCAGTGCAGGTCGTATCAGAAGATCCTTTTTCTCAATCTATAGCAGACATGATACGTGACCTAGCGGTGGAAGTCAGGGGTATTTTTTAAATGTCAAACACTAACCAGAAAGAGATAAGAGGGTTATGTGAAGCTCTCGGGCAAACAATTGATGATCTTGCGGAACATACGGCGACTCTGGAAAGAGAAGTTTGTGACTTGAGGAAAGCCAGGGAAGACAACAGAGAGGCAATCCAACGAGTGGAAATAGGGGTGGAAAAAGTACAACTAAAACTAGAAACCATGGAGAACAATTTGAGGAGGAATAACTTGCAGTTTCTGAAGGTCCCAGAAGGACTGGAGGGCGGAGATCTAAAGCGGTTGGTGGTTCGCTTGATTAAACAAGGAGTGCAGATTGAAGAAGAAGAAGATTTGCTAAAAGACATTCAGAGAGTGCACAGGGATCCTTTTAGAAAACCCCCCAATAGAGATAAATCTAGAAAGATTTTGGTCTGCTTCCATACTTACGTCATTAAGGAGCATATTTTAGCAGCAGCATTAAAGAAAGAGACCCTAACAGCTGAGGGTATTAATTTTTAGATCAGATCTGTTTGATCTAGTGTGACATTAAACAAACAATGGAAGTTAGGGAACAGATTTGAGGTTTTAAAGCGGTTAGGGGCCACAGCCCAGTTGAAATTCCCTACTTCCTTGAGAGTGATGGCAAATAATAAAATGTATACCTTTAGGGACATAAGAGAAGTAGATGTTCTCATCAAATCAATGGACAAAGATTATCAGTCAGTGGGTTACGGAGCATGTTGTCTCACGTTGTTTATGTGGATTTAGGGACTGGGAGGAGCCTCCTAGGGTGGCATAGCCTAGCAAGGAGATAGGGTGGGTTCTCCCAGGGGAGTGGAGGTGGGGATGAGGGATTGTAGGCGGGTGGGGTGTGGTGAAGGAGGTAGGATGCACAACGTGGGGAGCATGGGGGCAAAAAGAAAAAAAAATTGTCCTCATTTATGCGTATATCATATAATTGATTTCTTCTCCCTTTTCGTGAATCTTAGGAGGCGCTGGGAAGAGTATGTGGGCAGTAAGAAATGGAGATGAAGGGTAATGAACTAAGGCTGCTATCTTGGAATGTTAATGGTTTAAGGGTGAGGGGTAGGAAGAATAGGATAATACAGTACCTTAGGGATATCCAAGCAACGGTGATCATCCTGCAAGAAACACACGTATCTAACGAGGACAACGGGTACAAAGTTGTTTAAACCTCAGAGATGGATCCAACATATGTTAAGCACTACACAGGCCGGGGTTAGTAAAGAGCTAGCTATAATAGTTAAAAATCATCCAAATATTTCTTTTCAGGGAGGACCAGTGGACAAAGCCGGTAGGTGGGCAACAGGGAAGCTGTAGGCCTTTAATCAGGTTTTTATTTTAGTGGGGTATTATGGTCCAAACAGGGATGCTCTTCAGCAATATACATATCCTATCATTTGGGCAGGCGACTTCAATATAGTCCTAAACTACTATTTGGATAGGTCGGACCTGAGTAGGTAAAAAATGAATGAATAGATGTGATCTCAGGTGATTGATATGGCGTCCCATTTTGGGTTGTATGAGATTTGGACGGGCTGGATGCGATCGAGGCGGGGATACACATATAACAGTAAGAAGTATAGACATCAATCTAGGATTGATTATGTGTTAGCTGATGAGAGGTTGAGAGACAATGTTGAAAAGATTTCCTTCGTTGGAATGCATTTATCAGACATATCAGCAGTAAGTGTGAGCTTTAAGCTTAGAGGGAATAAGGTGCAGAGTAGGTAAACGTTAGATATGACTCTAATTTTAGATGAAGCAAATGTGGCAGGTTTGAATAAGGATACAGAAGATTTTTTTAAGTTAAATGCCGGCTCGCCATAACTACAGATGGTTTGGGATGCTTTTGAAGCCTTCTTAAGAGGTAAATTGATTAGAGCAGCTTCTTTCAATAGAAAAGTTATAATAATAAGATTAGCATTCTGGAAGGTCACATACAATCAATGGAAAAGGATTTGACAGGTAAAAAGGGGCAGGAAGAAGAGATGGAAAGGCTACCCAGGGTTCTTCATGAACTTCGAAATGAGCTGGTAGCTGAATTAGACAAGAGAGTCAAGGAAAGATGTGAGGCTAGTTTTTTTGAGTATGGGGAGAACTGTGGGAAAATATTAGCTTGGCAAATAAAATCAAAGCAGGTGAGAAATAAGGTGGGGGAAATTCAGGACAAGAATTTAGGGGCAAGCGTTAATGGGATTGAGGAGACAGTAGAATCTTTTTGAGATTATTTTCAGGACCTCTACACTGAGAGGGTAGATATTCCTCCAGGGTTGGTTCGGGATTGCTTACAAGGAATAGATCTTGATGCCCTGGAAGATGAGGATAGAGAAACTCTGAATAAAGAAATTACATGAGGTGAAGTGGAGAAGGTGATTCGCTCTGGAAAATCAGATCTTAAACAATAAGATGCACATGCCTTGCAACAGTGAAAAATGAGTGTAGCAGTATTTCACTGTCAGGACATATAAAGAAACATTACTATGGCCCTCATTCTGACCTTGGCGGGCGGCGGAGGCCGCCCGCCAAAGTCCCGCCGTCAGGTTACCGTTCCGCGGTTGAAAGACCGCGGCGGTAATTCTGACTTTCCCGCTGGGCTGGCGGGCGGTCGCCTTCAGACCGCCAGCCAGCCCAGCGGGAAAGAGGCTTCCACGATGAAGCCGGCTCGGAATCGAGCCGGCGGAGTGGAAGCTGTGCGACGGGTGCAGTTGCACCCGTCGCGTATTTCACTGTCTGCGCAGCAGACAGTGAAATACATGTAGGGGCCCTCTTACGGGGGCCCCTGCAATGCCCATGCCAGTGGCATGGGCACTGCAGGGGCCCCCAGGGGCCCCGCGACCCCCCCTACCGCCATCCGGATCTCGGCGGTCCGACCGCCGGGATCTGGATGGCGGTAGGGGGGGTCGGAATCCCCGCGGCGGTGCAGCAAGCTGCGCCGCCGCGGAGGATTCAATGGGGCGGCGGTACACTGGCGGGACCCCGCCAGTGGTGCCGGTCCGACCGCGGCTTTACCGCCGCGGTCGGAATCCCCATTGGAGCACCGCCGGCCTGTTGGCGGTGCTCCCGCGGTCCTCCGCCCTGGCGGTCAAAGACCGCCAGGGTCAGAATGACCACCTATATGTCCTACCTTAACCATACACTGCGCCCTGCCCTTGGGGATACTAAGGCCCACCTTAGGGGTGCCTTACATGTAAGAAAAGGGAACGTTTAGGCCTGACAAGTGGGTACACTTGCCAAGTCGAATTTACAGTTTAAAATTGTACAAAAAGATACTGCAGTGGCAGGTCTGAGCCATGTTTACAGAGCTACTAATGTGGGTGGCACAACCAGTGCTGCAGACCCACTAGTAGCATTTGACTTACCTGCCCTGGGCACCTCTAGTGCACTGTACTAGGGACTTATCATTAAATAAAATATGCCAATCATGGATGAACCAATTACATACACATTTTGTATAGGAGCACTTGCATTTTAGCACTGGTTATCAGTGGTAAAGTGCCCAGAGTAACAAAAACAGCAAAAACAGAGTCCAGCACACATCAACAACCCGGGACACCGAGGCAAAAAGTTAAGGTAGACCACACCAAGGATGAAAAGTCTAATAGCCACTACGATGAGAAATTGCTTAGTTCAATTATACTGGCACTCTAAGTGGCTGCTGGGAGCAGGTGTGCTATGGGGGCATAAACATTTATGAGATGGGCCCCCAATGTACTCAGCAGAAGCCGTGAGAATCTGTTGCAACTCCTGCTGAGTGCTGTGCCTTAATTCTCATTAGTGGCACACATGGCAGGGGTAAGGGGTGCACTGAGGGCCACAAGGACTGTATTGATGCAATTGGTGCTGCAACCCTGTTGTTCTATTCGCTCCTTTGTGTCATTGGCCAAGGCCATATAAGGGAGCTTGGCCATGCACTGGGTCCAGACTACTAGTACTTCCCTTTTCCAGTTCCTTGTGTATCATATACACCCTATACTATGTTTATTACCACACACATGTGCAGCGTCAGCTCCCCAGGCTTGCCGCTTCTCACTAACAGTATGAGCTGCCCTGCATCTACTCCTTCACTGGCACATCACTCAGTAACCTGCACCAACAAATGCATTCTTTGACCACAGAGAAAGTCTTTAAGTGTTGAGGCATTTTCTATGCCCATGTACTTATTCCTCCCTGGACAAATAATGGTATACCATGGCAACAATACCTGGCCACACACTATTGGTAATACATCCATGATTTCAATCAGTCAATGTGCAGGTAGGAACAACTATCTTCACATGAGTATACTCCCATAGCATTATTGCTCATGTGTGTGCCTTATGATGGTACTCACACATTACTTACTTCACTGAAGGATGTATCACCTGTAGTTTTTCAGTTTGCTGTGACAGTGAGGTAGATTTCTACATGATCTGAGACAGGCTCAAATGCTATGGGTGTCACAATGGGGCAGCCCCTGCAACAACCATTGCATGCCCCTCAAATGCCATATACATTTGCAAGCAGTCCTATATGGTCATGGAGGTATAGAGCTAACAGACACCTGCTTGACAATGTCATGTATTAATGGTGCAGTGAGAAGCACCACAGGAGTGTCAGGGACATTGGTGGTTTATAGGTGTGTCAGTCTATATTATCTCAGACTATGTGTGATTGACTGATCATAGATGTTTGTCAATTCCTCTGCTCTATCACTAGGATGATGTGTTCACTCAGCCATACAAGTTAACAGTATACAATGACATCTATTAACTGATATGTACGAATTACACTAAGCAATGTTTTCCATCCATGCCTTGCAGGTGGACCTGCACCATTCACCGTAGGAGATGTTGCGTGATTTGAAGACCCTGATGCATCCAGTAAGTGTCATTTGTGTATTGTGTATGCTAATCCAGGGTTTGGTGTGAGTCAGTCTGAAGTATGGAATGCTATGAGAGATGGTTTTTCCTGACCAATGATCTGATATCATTGGAGAATGCATGGTGATATCATATATGTTGGAATGCTGTGCAATGAGAATGACTTGCATGTATTTCAAGGGGAAAAGTGTGCTAGCATGAAATGGTGTTAAATGGAAATTGTTATGGCTGGCCAGTTATTCATTGTTGGCTACCATTATAGGTCTCAGGACAGCTGTTTATATAAATAGCATGCCTGTTTACAACCACTTTGTCACAGCACCATTTTCATCACTATGGCCCTCATTCCGACATTGGCAGGCGGCGGGCGCCGCCCGCCAAGCAGAAACCGCCATTTGGCCGCTCCGCGGTCAAAAGACCGCGGAGGCCATTCTGGCTTTCCCGCTGGGCCGGCGGGTGCCCGCCAAAGGAGCGCCCGCCGGCCCAGCGGGAAAGGCCCTGCAACAATGAAGCCGGCTCCGAATGGAGCCGGCGGAGTTGCAGAGGTGCGACGGGTGCAGTTGCACCCGTCGCGATTTTCACTGTCTGCATTGCAGACAGTGAAAATCTTTATGGGGCCCTGTTAGCGGGCCCCTGCACTGCCCATGCCAGTGGCATGGGCAGTGCAGGGGCCCCCAGGGGCCCCACGACACCCGTTCCCGCCATCCTGTTTCTGGCGGTAAAAACCACCAGGAACAGGATGGTTGGAAGGGGGTCGGAATCTCCATGGCGGCGTTGCTTGCAGCGCCGCCATGGAGATTCAGCCCAAGCAGGGGAAATCCGGCGGGAAACCGCCGGATTCCCTTTTCTGACCGCGGCTTTAACGCCGCAGTCAGAATGGGCATTGAAGCACCGCCAGCCTGTTGGCAGTGCTTCCGTGGGCCCCGGCCCTGGCGGTCCAAGACCGCCAGGGTCGGAATGACCCCCTATGTGTCACACATGGCTCACACTTACTGACAAGACGGCACAGATGTGGGTGATATCTGAAAAGTCTCTCGGGCCTATGTAGACCCACATACACCACAGGTGCCTCCGTACCCTTCAGATATAATGAGTCTGTAGTACTTCAAGGAGCCATATTGTGCTGCACAACAAACTGTAGTGTACGCATTAAGTAGATAACTAACATCCAGATAGTTGTGTGAAAAGTCTATTATTCTTCCCACACCATATCTCAAGCAGTGTTCACAATATGGTTCTGCCACCATGATATTTGTGAGTGATGTAGGTCACATCACATATGCATCTGATATGAATACTCTGTGCTTACCTGATACTTTGATGATGTCTGACATGCATTTGCAAATGATGTACAAAAGTTCTGAATACTGTTGCAGCACCCACTGCAGTGCCACACTCACCGTGGGCCTAAGAGCACACATACAGCAACCATGTGTGTGCCATTTAACAGATGTGGCACTACATAGCACAGGGTATGGGGGTTCAGTTCTGTAATGTGTTGACAACTCTGATGTACAGCTCAGGCTTCAAGTCAAACTTTCTGGGAAGTTTCAATCAGTTGTACATGTGGGCCCATCATGGGCAATGGCATGCCCCTTGTTACGCATGCTTAGGCCAGGTCTTACAAGAGGACACATTGATGTTCGTTTACCATACCTAAGCATAGCAAGTGGGAAGTTACCTGACCCCCTATCAAATAGTCCACACCTTGCATCCATGATGACTGGGCAAGCCTTGATGTTTCACCAGGTGTGTCGAGGTTATGGATTGCATACACAGTTCACCTTATGCAAAGTGACTCAGAACATCCAGACTTGTTGAGGCACATGATCCTCACAAGTTAGAAGACACAAATGTTGATCATGGACAAGTTTGTCCACTCAGCTCCAGGCCCAGTTATTTCTAAAGAGATTTCCATCATCCCAGTGACATGTACATGATACTGATGATGGCTGGTAGGAAATAGTCATGGATGAGGAGTAAGTCATTTTTGAGGAAAGTGTGTTGGACTGTGTGTATAATTTGCAGTTGCAGTGTACATTAGATTTCTGTACAACCTCCACCCAATGCTGATATTGATGCTCGCTTCACCACATATTTCAGCTGCAAACATGACAGAAGTGCAGAGACGAGATTCCATAAGAGGGCCGACCGATACTGCCACGTAATGAAGGTTGATGAGGCAGTCTGCCGAATGGCCAGAAGGTTCAGAAGAGAAAAAGCATCAGGCAAATGGCATGCCTTTATCCCTGGGGGACATCCGATACAGCCACAAAAGGACACTGGAGATAATGCATCAGGGTGCGGTGGGCCACAGCTGGACCAAGGCCATCAACATCAGCTGTAACAGTGATCATGCAGCAACCAGTACAGCCACCTGCTGCCAATTTGAGCAGGACATGAGAAGTAACATTGGGCAGATTTTGGCCAAATGGCTAAATTGGGGGAGGGTGCATCAGAGCACCGCAATGTGTTGAAATACATTAAGAAAAGGTTGAAGAAAAGCAGGAAGTGAACTTATATTGTATTGTACAACCTTCCAGTTAATTCCCCTCCATTTTACTGTTTTGTACAGTTTTATATGGGTTTAGATGTGCAGTCTCAGGTTAGTGTAGGGTAGGCATAGATTACATTAAGTATAGTGGGGGTGGGTTTTTCTACATTATTTTATTGTTGGGGTATGTATATATATATATATGTATATATATATATATATATATATATTGTTTAGGCCATAGGTTAGGTTGGTACAGTTAGTATAGTTTATGTTGTCCTACCTGTATCTCGTCTCTTAAGGGGGTGGGGGCCAATGTTTAAAGTGTGGTGTTACATGTGTAAGATACATTTAGAATAGGTTAGATAAGTGTAGGTATAAATTAAGGATAGTTTGTATAGGGTAGCTTTTAGGTTTTCATTTGCTTAATGGTTTTATAATAAATTCTGTTCGTCTTAGCCTAATTAATTTTGTAATTGATTGTGTCTGGGGCTTGTCATGAGTGTACAAGCCAAGTTGGGGGAATGGCCTAGGGTATGCTTACTGTCTTGATTTCCCAGGTTTCCCATATGCATCCCCATGACCAAGAATCTGTCAGAATTGCTGCTACATTCAGTCTACTAGTGCATACATTTGCCATCCTGAGTTCCAGTCATTCACAATGTGTATGTAATCTTTATCTTGGACAGGTAAATATGGTACTTCACCTGTCATGAGTGGGGTCCTGCTAATTCATTTTTGGCAAATGCGTACATCTGACAACTCCCAAATTTGGAACTGTATCCTGCAACACTGACAGGTGGCTATCACTAATTAGGTTAGCTTTTCTTGTTCCACACAAATAAGTTGTACTGGTACTCCCATCTGGGTAAATTTTAATTGATTGAGTAAGGAGCCATACATGTCCTATGTCTACTTCAAACAATATGGGTTCCAAAGCATTTTGGACACACAGTAACTTGGACTGTAGCCGACAACACCATCATTCAGCTTTCTCTTGTTTGGATTCTAGTGTGAGGCTTAGTGTCTGCCAGTCATACATTCATGTACTGATATTCTGTACACATTGACATAGATTGACACAATGCTAACTTTTAGCTGAGTAGATGGGTCACAGTAAACGTAGAAATGTTACATGTGTGCAATGTGTTTTATTTACAGGTGCAATTGTTATTGTGCTTTCTATACTATATCCATTTCACAGATCCCATGAGTGAACGTTTGCCATATGTAGCACAATCGAAGTCCAGGGTTGAAGGCCATTTTATGAGACATAGTTAGGAGTAGTGTGCATTAGTGAGGACTGTATAACATTGCCAATTGATATGGTAGAGACATTGACAGCACATCAGGGACAGCTCCTCTACTAAGGTAGATGAGCGTCGCCCCCATGCAAGCAGCGGCGGCTGCAAAACCTGTTAAAAAGAAAGACAATAAACTGTGTTTATTATTGTTTTCATGAAAAGGCCCATGGCATTGGGGTGATGAGCACTTGAGGGGAGCGCACAGAGCACTCCCCTTAGAGCTTATGTGTGTTTGGCCAGCTGTCTCGGGCCAGCCAAACACACATGTGCAGTAGTTGCTGGGCTGGAGAGATCCTGCACAGGCTCCCAGTCTGCCTGGGAGTGCCCTGGCTAGGTACTCCCAGCCAATTCTGACGCTGCTTTGAGCAGCATCAGGACTGGCCGCAGGGCATGCTGGGAGCCTGTGCCTGCCTGGCCCAGAGATGAAGTAGAGGAGTGGCACAGTGCATCACAGTGGTGGAGAAGATGAGTGTTTTAATTTTTTTTTAATATATAATGTAATGTGTCCCCCCACCTTTTGCGAGCCGCAACTGCAGCACATAGCAGACATTTCAACAGTGGTTAGGTGAAGAGGGCACATTTCATACTGTCACAAAAGTGGAATGATCTTAAGCCCAGAACTAGGGAGAAACTGTCCATGTGGCACAGGCTGATGCTACTGGGTGCTTTTCCTTTTGAAGGTTATTCCTTCCACATCTTCAACCTCTCATGTGTGTGGTGCCTCCTGTGCCATGACTGGTGCTGTTGTAGAGGTAGAGGGGGCCACAGACTCTTCAGGAGATAGAGATGTGGAGTGAAAGGACCCGGCAGCTGCCATTTGTGGCAAAACATAAGGCATCACTGCTGCAAGTAGGAACTGCTGATTCGTCAAGACAGCAACATTACAGTGGTAGGCAGCCATGTTTTACCCAAGGGAGGCCACTTCCTGGTGTGTGGTGTCAAGGGTATTCAACATGCTGCTAACATTTTGGGAGGGCATTTGTCGCAGCCTCTCCTTCATATCAGCATCAATATCTGCCAGAGATTGCTGGAGTCCACATAGCTGGGAATGGGCACCTCTGATGGCAGCTAAATTGACTGAAGCATGTCTTCACTCCCTCTAGGCGGGTGCCATCCCAACCTGAACCTGCTTTGCCAGGTCCCCCTGGACTCCTATCACTGTCCTCTGAAAGCTGATCTCTGGGTCCTCGGAGTCCAGGGCTGTGTGAGTACTGGCTGGTGGTGTGTGTTGGTGGCTGGGTGGTTCATGTGGAGACCCCACAACACTGTGTGTTTACTAGATTACTAGGGTACAGTTTCAGGCCCAGTTGTTTATCTGGGGAATCTCCTGCCCGCAGCTGGAGAGCACTGAAGATTCTGGATGGAGTTGAAGATGTTTCTGCCTGGAAAAGAACCAGTAAACTGGTACTCATTTGTCCTGCCTGCATGTATGAAATTTCACCTCTGTTTTTGGGAGTGACAAAAGCCTTTTTTGAGTTCATGCAGTTGCAGAATATTCCAGTGAATCTGTTGTACTATCTATTTTGATATGGTCCTGAAATAGAATGTGGATAGCTTTCCTCCAAATTAAACTCACGGATTGTTGTCAAAAGAACCTTTCCTAGCACATTGGAATACATTGGACTACCTGAAAGGAAGTTACAGAACTTTTGAAGAAATTCTTCTTCCATCAAAAAAAGAGCCTCTGGAACTATATTTCCGGACTCTTCTCTGGACTGCTTAGTTCAAATATTCTACAATACCACAGAAAAAATGAAAGCAGTATTGTGCATCCTATCTCAGTCATAGGTTCCAGTCCTATCACAGACTTTTAGCCTCCTATTCTTTTTCTTAGTGTCAAGGTAAACGTTTGACTGAAATTAACAACCAGCTGTCACCCAACAGTGCTACATCTCCAGTGGGCCATTGAGGGTGCCTAGGTTCCGGTCTACCATACATCATAGAATAACGCAGATTTTCCCATTGTTTCTTATGGAAAAGTGTTTCTGTTTATACCACCTCCTGATTCCTTCATCCTGATATTCATGGCATTTTTCCTATTTTTTTCATGTCAGATAACACTGTATGGCTTTTAAAGATATTTATCTTTGATCACATTACTGGCTTGGTGGTATTGCACATTTACCAAATGAATTTCCCTAGTTAGAGCACTGCTATTGGTGGAGCATTTCAGGTATGCTCTAAACATAGTCAACTTATCTTTTCACCCAAGCAGGAGGGGTGGAAAAAACGTTAACATGCACAATCAAATTTATGTTTAAATTTACAGTGACCAATGTGGCCACACTAGGATAACCCAAGTCGAAAATAAAGTTATATGGTTTTATTAGAAGTTCAGATTGCGGTTAATATTGACAATTCTCAAGACAAAGATACAAAGATGCAGAATTACCACAGGA